>NC_082663.1:97068939-97371969 GCF_025265405.1 Mesoplodon densirostris
CCTGGATTTTCTACAACCTCCAAGAATTTGGGCACTTGAACCTATCAAACTGAAATTGAGGGTCTGTCCACATTGCTTGGGTTCCACTTCATCAATGAGATGGGACTTTTACCCTCTAGCTTCTTGATTTCATATACCTTATTGAAGGCAGGCACTGAAGCATGGAACAAATATGAGTTTTTGAGTCTGTGGGTTTTTTTTTAAACCAAACAGAAACAGTTATATAGAGATTGAAACAGCACTTGATTTAACCAAGTACCTTGCTGAAGAAGATGAAATCATAGTGTGGCATGCAGTTTTGGTGAACCTAGTGACCAGGGATCTTGTTTCTGATGTGAACAACCATGATATATATCCACTATTAAAGGTAATTTCATTCTTTGTTAGATGGGTTTGTTTTTAATTTCTGTCTTCCTCCTTCCATATTTTAGATAGTGTCTGTGAAAGCGGTCTTTCCCAAAATAATAGTCTATTTGTTCTGTATATATTCATTTTCTTAGGAATGGTTGTTTACTCTTAGAAGAAAATACCTTAGTCATAGACCTGGTCTAGGAGGTGAGTATGAGAGAAGTTTGGACAGTTTCTTAATTCTAGGTGAGGTATAAATGTGTCTTAAGAAACCAGAAGTGGATGGAAATGGTATGCCTTTTTTTTTTTCTTATAAAAAAAGGATAGTATCTATTAACAGCTGTTTCCCTAAAAGATTGTTAGTCTAACAGAATGATTTTTCACAATTGTATATCCATGATTTATATACTCGGATTTATAGGGCCGGCACTTGAAACCAGAGAGTTATATTCCAAAAAAGTAAACATTTTGAAGCTGCTTTTGATATTGGGAAGAGAGATGGGGCAATTAGAGTTAATGAATGAAGAAATAACCATGCCATCTTGTCCTTATAAAAGGGGAAAATAACATCTATAAAAGGGGAAATTTCTGTTATTAGATCTTTAACAGTGATCATAAGAAAGATGGCACAGGTAAAACCAAAGCCAAAGTTTGGGTGCAGCCCCTCGGAGAGTTAAGGGCCACAAACAGAACAGCAAGTGTGGGGCTTCTCTGGTGGCACAGTGGTTGAGAGTCCGCCTGCCGAGGCAGGGGACACGGGTTCGTGCCCCGGTCCGGGAAGATCCCACATGCCGCGGAGCGGCTAGGCCCGTGAGCCATGGCCGCTGAGCCTGCGCGCCTGGAGCCTGTGCTCCGCAACGGGAGAGGCCACAACAGTGAGAGGCCCGCGTACCGCAAAAAAAACAAACAAACAAAAAGACAAAACCAGCAAGTGTGTTAGGTGATGATTCCAAGTGAGAGTCTGGGACAGTCTGAAGGCGAGATCACAAGCGCTTCGGGGTTCCAGACTTTCTTTTATCTAGTGTACAAAGTGCTGATGGGAATGTACTTGAATGTGGCATGGCGACCAGTAGGAGAAGACACTTGTTGGTGGGATCAGGGTGGCTCACTGATAACATCTGATCACTGGTTTTGAGTGAAGAAGTAAAAGTTAATGTTTGTTTTTAAAAATTTCAATGAATAACATTAATTTATTCTGAGGGATGTATTGGTAAGTGTAGGACTATTATAAGCTTATTATTTACCAGCCAATAGCTCAATTGAAGAAATTTTATTTTGGTGTCAGCGCTTAAATTAATCCAAGGCATAAATCAGTATTCCTTGTTTTCTTAGAGATATATATACTGAGCATGGAAGTTTCAAGGTAGAAAGTTTGTTTTATATTTCTCCATTTTTTCTCTATTTTAAAGACAACTAGAAATGTTTGGGTGATAGTAAATGATAAGAATGGTTAATATTTATTGAGTTCCTACTATGTGCCAAGCAGTGTGCTGACACACATCATATTGTTTATGTATTGCTTACGTTTGAGGAAACTGAACCTATAGAGGTTTAAAAAGTTATACATTTAGTGACAAAGATTATTTCTGAAGAAATATCTGTCACCTCTCTGTTAATGTCTTTTCAGACAAAGAGAAAAGCAGTGTAAACCGGATGTTGTGAGCAGAACTAACAGTATATTTTCTTTATTGCTTATAGAAGTATCTGTTAAAGAGACTTATCTCAATATGGAATACTTATTCAACTATAATTCGTGAAAATGTGGCAACATTGCAGGATGACTATTTAGCTCTGTAAGTACTTTTTGAGCAGTGATCATTGAATTAAATAATTCATATTAATGGATAGGCTCCCAGATTCATAAAATAAGATACTAATAGTTATGATTCACTGAGAGATTTGTGTGCCATTTGAGAATAGTAGATTTAGGATTGGTGAGCTACATGTATCCTAATAGGAAATAGTAGTTTGGGAATCTTAATTTACCTGCAAAGCACATACAAGTACACACAGGAATTTATAGCTTTATACTCTCAAATCTTAGGCTACTGGTTGAAATCTTAAGTATGTTGTACTATTGATGAAGGGTTGTGCTAAGCAAAACCAGCCTATACAAACAAATTGAAGGGTATGGGAAGGACACAGGTGGAGAAAAATCCCCCCTGTATATTCTTGATGACAGAAGGAAAAGTTCCATTATTTATGTCAAACAGAAATTCTAACATTATGCAGATATGATTAGGGAGGTTGACAGTGAACTGTATCAGTCATCTGTGTGTGAGCATGACCAAGTATTGCAAACGATTTCCCCATCATTGGTTCGGTTAGGGGACTATGCCTGTTGTCATGCTGCTCTGGGAAGGGGGTGAAAGACAAAACATGACTGCAGTACCGCTGGCCTCCCTGTGACACAAAGTTTGTGTGTGTAGGCTGGGCTTCCAGATTTAGCGAGGGAATCTGTGACCAGCAATGAATGGTACAGGGATTATATTTACAGGTCTAGTCAACATCAAGCTGAAACCAATTAGACCAAGTAAGAAATACAAAAGGTGGTTATTCTCTCTCACAAGTATCCTTCTGAGAGGGGAGAAATTTTAGAGCTAGGGCATGTGAATGGATGAACATAGGGTTGGATTTACAGATGGATGGAAGACAGTGGGGATGAGCTAGGATGGAAAGTGGGTAGGTAGGCAAGTTATATAGGCAAACAGAAAGGCCCAACCAGGCAGCACCTTTGTTAACCAGCCATGGCCTTGGCTCTCCTAAACTGGCCTGAAGTGACCTGCTTTTTGTAGCATCCCTGGGCCAGTTCTCTTCAGAGCAATCTCAGGGAGTTAGACTATGCTTCCAGAGAATTCCACTTGCTGCTGCCAGCTTGGGGTGGGTGGGGAGAGGAGTGCTCAGAACTGTCTCTCAGAAGGTCTCCCCACTGGAGATTCTACTTCTGCTTATCAGAAGGTCAGGCCAGGCTGGGATGAAACTGGAGGGAGGGTGGAGCAATGGAGATTTGGCTCTTGGCATTTTCCGGAAACTTCTGACCCATTTGAATTCCTTTACCTCTTACTCCAAACTGCAGCACCTCAAGGCACCGCTCATCTGGATTTATCATTGTTCTTCTCCACGTTCTTTTAAACTTATTTCGTTTGCAATCGCAATGTGTACATCTGCTCAGCTATAAAAACAAAGCAGAAACCTCCGTTCTTTTTCTGGAGACAAGCGTTAATAGCCAGGAGGAAGAAACAGAAGCTTAAGCCAGGAGAGGCTCGCTGTCGAAGGAGAGAAATAAACCATTCCCTCTGTTCTCATGTGTAGAGAAATAACTTTATTTTTAAGTGTGTTATATCAGATACTTAAAAGTCATTTTTTTATCTGTAAGGGAGTTATTGTATAAGGGAGGAAAAATAAATTGATAACAGATGTGGTGTGTGTGTACACCCGTGTGTGTTTGAGGGAGATGAAGGAAGGCAGTAATTTATTTCTTACTTTCAAAAAGTACCAGTCTTGGAGCTTATTTGGTGCCTGAGAGCCTCTCAGCAAATATTCCCCTGAACCTTAAATACAGTTGCCATCCACAAAGGCTATTTTTTAACAAACCTGATGTTATTGGAAGGATGTTTTAAAATACCCATCTTTTTATGAAACACATATTCTTGGCGGCAGAAAAAATGATTGTAGTAATGAAAAATACATGTTTTTCTTTGATATTTCCTTCAAGAATATCACTGGAAAAACTTTTTGGAACTGCGTGTTGGTTGGGTCTTGAGGACTGTCTTCAGCTGTCAAGAGACCTCTTTAGAAACTGGATGAACCATCCAGAGAATGAGTAAGTGTAATATTGTAATTGCCCTTCTTTTTGTCCTGTTTCAGCACCAACAATTTCTCTGCCTTTTGATGCTCTTACTCTGGGAATGAACATTTTGTTTTTACTTAGATAATCTCTCTCTCTTACTATTTTTTTCAAATGTTCTTTAAAAAACACACACACACAATTGTCTCATGGAGGTCTGTGCATAGCAATAGATTAGAATTTATACACGGAATTCTCATCCAGGACCTCTCATTGCCAGTGCATTCCCTAATAAGCACCTGTGGTTATTTTGAGTCTTATTTAGGTTGTTCATTATAGTTATTTATTCACATATATAAAAGTGCATCAGTGCATCTCTTTCTGTGTAAGTTTGCAGTCTCACTGACACCTGAGACCAACACTGTCATTTTGGTGTTATTATATTACCTTTAAAATATGACTTCAGATGGACTCTTAGAAAATGTGATAATAAGATATGAAACCAAACTGAGTTATCAACATACACTGTTTGTACTGTTCTAATTTACTTCTCCCTCAAAACTCCTTAGTTTCTAAACTAATTTGATGATCTCAAGATGTTAATATGAATGACAGTTTTCACAATTGCTTCTCTAGATCCCTACTTTTGATATATATATCTGAGATCACAGACATTTTTTCTAGATTTATACTTCTAAATATATGACAACCTAGATTAACATATAACTTAACTACTATGAAAAATATCATTGCATCTTATACCTTACAGAATACCTTATCCGATTAAAAATGTGATTTTATGTTATGGCATTGCCTTGGGAAATGATAAAGAATGGGATTTTTTGTTAAATATCTACAATAATAAAACAAAGGAAGAAGAAAGGATTCAACTTGCTTATGCAATGAGCTGCAGTAAAGATCCATGGATACTTAACAGGTGATTATTACAACTTACCTTGAAAGGGTTCTTGGTGGAGGAATGCAATTAATAAACCAAAGGGAGAAAAATAGAAATGAGCTAATATAAGAATTAATATGAAACATAATTCAGTAACTTAGAACCATATGGGATTTTAACTCCATTTATTTAAGTTTTTTTTTTTGTGTGGTACGCGGGCCTCTCACTGCTGCGGCCTCTCCCGCTGCGAAGCACAGGCTCCGGATGCGCAGGCCCAGCGGCCACGGCCCACGGGCCCAGCCGCTCCGCGGCACGCGGGATCCTCCCGGACCGGGGCACGAACCCACGCCCCCTGCATCGGCAGGCAGACTCCCAACCACTGCGCCACCAGGGAGGCCCCTCCATTTATTTAAATTTACTCTTTCCATTGGATAATGTTTACGTATTTATTTTCTGCCACACGCGCTTTTACAGATATATGGAGTATGCCATCACTACATCTCCATTCACTTTTAATGAAACAAATATAATCGAAGCTGTGGCAGCCTCTGAAGTTGGCCGATACGTTGCAAAGGACTTTTTAATCAACAATTGGCAAGCTGTGAGTGAAAGGTAAGGAGGAAATGTGAGACCTCTCTTTCATTTAGGTCATTGGTTTGGTGCTAGTGGTTCAACTTTAGTCTGGCCAGGTCACTAAAGTCCTTTGCATTGACTAGAAAACTGATAAATTTTCCTGCGTTTAGTCTCACCACAAACTAGCTGTGTGAAAGATAAGGTCACTTATCCTCAGTTTTGGCTTTTTTTGTTAATGTAGATTTGTGTGGGGTACTTATCTACCTCAATTTCACACTGTGCCCACTAAGAATCTTGTCTTCAGAGACACAGATTAGAGCAAGTCATGTTTTTTGGTATGAGTGTACATCATCCATTCATTTCTTTTGTGAAGTATATCACCATATCTTTAAGAAACAGCAATGTTCATTACTACGTAAGCTTGGATATTGCTTGTGCGTTTTGTCAGATTCCCTTTATGTATCTGGCTTCCATGTTCTCGAACTTTTTATATTTCTCACCTTTTAAGATTAAATCTGCTTGCTACTTAGCCTGCCAGGTAAAATAGATGTTGAAATGCACAAGTCAGGCAGCATACCCTCGATAGCTGCTCTTTCTAGAACATGACTTAACCATATGTTCTTTTTCTGAGGGGTGGGAGGGTGGATCAAGCCATTTTATTAAGGGGCTTCAGGGGAGGGTCAAAGGGCTGGGAAGGCAAGGAGATCTGACAGCATCCTTCTCCAGGCCAGGATCTCCCCAGCTTCACAGTCTCTGAAAGCCTGAACCATACATTCTTAAAAGCCTCGAATAATATGTCCTACGGCTATTCGCATACTGAAGAGTTAGCAGATCAGAGTAGACAACAGTTCAGGTACATACACAGCTATAAAGTTGGAAGATACTTTTTGCAAATAAATTTAGGTCTTTGGAACAGAAGATATATTTAGAATATAAATGTTTAAGAATCTGAATATGGTTCTCTTATACAGAAAAATAATGGAATGTTTTTCGTTTATGGACATGTATTGAACACCTTTACAATACACCAAAAATGTATTTTTAAATCAGAAATTTTAAACATGTAGATAAAAGCTCTTTTGCAGTACCGTTTTTCTGGCTCATCAGGGGGACATACATAGCGTACTCACATATTGAGAGAATTGTCCTTATCTCTTGTTTTAAATTATCATTCTAGGTTCATTGTTCAGAGAGCCTTATGACCTTGGGGGTAAATGATGTCTTCCATTTTTGTTTAAGTCATTAAAGGTAATGCCCTCCTTCCCAGGTCCTACTTCCCAGTGGGAATTTGGGAGTTGGGTATAAATCAGAAGTATTTACTCAGGTCGCCTTGTTCCGTGAGGTTTCAGAGGTTCCAGCCTCGTAGGGCTGTCTGTTACTTTCTGTTCTCTCTCCCTGGAGCTTGTATCGAAAGCTCTGACCCCCATCATGCCCCCTCTTGGGCTGACATGCCCAGCTTTGCCTAGACTGGAAGCCATCTGCCCTCTTGCTGCCGTGATCATTTTGCCCAAGATCATTCACTTCAGCTACAGTCCCTGACTGTTTTCTTCCAGAGCATCCTGCGGAACAATCTAGCAGCAATTTTGGAATTAAACTGCTGAGAGAACAGCTCCTTTAAAAAAATAAGTGATGATTTTCCTGAGGACCCAGCTTGTAATCACCACAGCCTATCACACTCTCCATGCCTTCGGATGCCCTGCCGGGCCCTGAGAAAGACGCAGCTTCACAGTTACTTCCCAGGCTCAGGGCTTAGTAGTGCCTGGCACTTAATGTGCACTTGTACATGTTGAGGATTGTTCATATTGTTGTTGTGGCTCGAGGTGACATGGTGCCTGTCAGTCCCGGGCCATATCCACACTCAGATGGGTGAGCCTAAGCACAAACCAGACACTTTCTAATGTTGCAGAGCTTCGTAATTACCTGGAGTGGTTCATACACTTAAAGACTCCCAAGCCCACCCTACCCCTTGAAAATCAGAATCTGCCAGAATAGGGCGCAAAATCTGTACCTTTCTCTAGCACCCCAGGTGACCCCGGTGTAGTTTAACATGGAACCAATTGACACTGGATTAAAAAATTAACTAAGCCTGCATTGCTCAATATGGTAGCTACTAGCTAACATATGGCTATTTAAATTTAGATTAAGTACAATTAAATAAAATTTAAACTTCAACTCCTCAGGGAATTCCCTGGTGGTCCAATGGTTAGGACTCCACGCTTCCACTGCAGGGGGCACAGGTTCAATCCTCGACCCCTGGTTGGGGAACTAAGATCCCATAGGCCTCGTGGCACAGCCAAAAAAAAAAATTCAGTTCCTCAGTTGTACTAGCCTTGTTTTAAGTGCTCAGTGTGGCCAGTAGCTACCATACTGGACAGCTCAGATAGAGAACATTTCCATCCTCGAGAGAATTCAACTGGACAACATTGCTCTAAGGGGTAAAACAGCCTCTCAGTTTATTTCTCCTCTCTTCCTATACCATATACAGCACATGTAACTAGTTAAGCCCCCCAAATGGCTTTGAGCAACCCATGGGAAAGATTGCTGTTAATTTAAGTGTGTTTTAATTTTTATTCCTCAGAAGAACTTTTTTCTGCATTTGGAGAACAAAAACAGGTTTGCAACGCTCTCTAAAAAGTCCATTGTCTAGCAATTTATTTAAATGATTTAACTGTATTAAATACAAGTATAGAAGGACTTCCTTTAAAAAAAAAAACAAAAAACTCTAAACAGGTATTTCATTATCCCTAAGAAGGTCTTAGAATTGTAAATGCATTCACTTTTAACCATGGCTTAAATGTTTTTATCTTTTATCAACAAAATGCCATGCTCATAAAATAGATGCCTTTCCTTTTCTGTTTATGATACATTAAGCTCAGTTCACTCCTCTTACACATTCTGCTACAAAAAGTCCTTGGGACTCAAATAAATTTGTCTTCTACATCTAAAACATTTATTTTTAGGATTCAATTTATAGTCACCAGTCTTGCTGAATTTTGCAAATGATTTTGAATAGACAGTAATATTAAATATGGATTGTTAAGAGGAAATAAAAGTTCAAATTAATAATTTAAATGTTTTATTCATTAAAACGGCACAGGAATGCTTACCTTATTCTTTGTACATCAGGATATTTACTTAGCACTTATTAAACAATTATATTTGACATGAATATTTGTATGTTGCCAGTCTTCATAAAATGATAAAGGTAGTATAAAAGTGTAAGTAAACAAATGTGATGACAAATTAAATTTTATGTTATTTAAGTGAAAAGGGTTTATTTTAAAGTTGCTATAATGTGATCACTCGCAAATTGGCTTTGAAACTGGTATTTCTCCAGTGTGTTTCACTGAGCATTATTCGTGGAGACACTGACAAGCCTTCTGTGAACCAAGGAGACAGTGGCCCATCGGTTTGGAAACTGTCTATTTTAACCTCCACAAATTCACAGTACGTGTTAGCATCATAAAGCTCCAAGAAGCCCATCAGAGGGAAATCTAGCATCTAGCCCAGCATCTTGTCACTGTAATCCTGCTATGTACTGTCTATGCTAATGTAAACAAAGTGTCATTCTGCCAGTAGATCAGTTGTTCCAAGCGAAAGACAGATGAGAAACTAAATTCTCTAACCCTGTCATCTGGAACTGTAACTAGAACATTTATTTATTGATGGCCTATTAGTTAACATTTAGGCCTTGGTTTCCTCTTGCATAAAATGAAAGATGTTGTATGTGATCAGCTGTAAAGTTCTTTCTGGTAATAAGAAGTTCTGGTTTTTCTATGCCAAGGCACAGTTCAAGCTGTTGTTGGGGGTTATAAAGTGATTAAGACACGGTCTCTGATAAATGTTACAGAGGACAGATGGAAGTGCTCTAGAGATTCAAAGAGAAGAAGGGGGATTTGAACAAGCAGGTGGGAAAACTCACCTTCCACATGGAAGGGAGGACACCAGTAATTGCCTGGGGGCAAGGCTGAGAGTCCGACTTGGGACTGAACGTCATAACTGGCTGGAGCTTAGGGCCCTGGAAAGGAGGCAATAGGGCTGGTCAAGCATTAGAGTTGAGACACTTGAGACACTGCCAATAGCAATCCAGGAACATCTGCTCCGCTTAGCCAGGCCCCAAATTCTTCCCAGGGAGCCTAATCTGAATATATATTTTGGAACACTTGCTTGAGTAAAACAACTTCGGTTTGATACTGCTTCTCAGTCCCACGTGCAGGGCACTGCACTGGTGGCTGTGGGGGTATTTAGTTAATTGTTAGATGAGAGGTGATCTTTTGGATACTGATCCCAGTGAGGGAGCTTCCACTAACCATAAAGACATCTTTCAGGTTACAGAGAAATCAGTATGCACCTGCACTTGTGCATAGCTCCTATGAAGAAATGTGTGAATAGACACGAAACAATAGGGTTTTTGTGACTTTTTATTGGATGTGGTAGAAATGATGTTTGTTCCATGCTTGTTATGTTGCTTTTGGCTTTCATAAAATGATTCAGGCTTCACCGCCTACAGCAATACCCTAGCTTTATTTGAATATAGAATACGAGGTATCATCACTTTCAAACTCAACTGATCCAAAACGAATCTTACCCTCTTCTTCACCAAACCCCTTATTTCTTCTCCAAATATGTGATACTGGCTAAAGTCCTATGCTTGAAAAACTTACACTCTTTTTTCTTTAACTTTTTATTTTAAGTTGGAGTATTGCCGATTAGCAATGCTGTGATAGTTTCAGGTGCACAGCAAAGCAACTCAGCCATACATATACATGTATCCATTCTCCCCCAGGTTCCCCTCCCATCCAGGCTGCCACATAACATTGAGCAGTGTTCCCTGTGCTATACAGTAGGTCCTTGTTGGTTATCCTTTTTAAATATAGCAGAAACTTACACTCATTTTTACTTCTACTCTGTTGTGTTTCATGATTGGGAATATAGAGTTGAAAGGGTTAAATTGGAGCAAACAGAGAATTAAGATGTTATTGGAGTGCTGTGTCCAAGCACTGGAGGGCCCATTTTCACTGCCTATCACTGGGTCAGGCGAGATACCTGGCTGCCTCCATGCTTGCCTAAGTGGCCAAGCTTGCTGCAGGAAATCAGACATGGCAGGGGAAGGGATGGGAGGGGAGGGCAAATGTGAGAAAGGAGAGAAGCGGAAAGTGAGATGGACTAGAGTCCCAAATCATGCTGACTAGCACTGAATGTTATCAATTTCTTGAAAGGGCAACTATCCTGACAAACGTTGGCTCCTGTCTTCATGTTAATACCTTTGACTACTGGTGGGCTAAGCTATCTGCAATGTATATATTTTTGTTGAATACTATTTCAAAGAGATTGCTCTTTCAACCAGAAGGATAAATCATCTGTCTCAAAAATATCTCCTCTTGAAACTTTCAAGAACAGGAAGGAATGAAGTGTGCCAGGCACCCTGATAGACACTTCAGTGTACATTATCTCATTTAATCTCCATACCAATGCTTCTAACTCTATGTTATTCCCCATTTTTACAATTTATAAGTTGCCCCAAAGTAACTTCAAACCCAGCCCTGCCTCTGGGGTAACCTTTCTCCTGTATTTGGTAGAAAAATCACACATTTAGCAACATAGGTAGTTTTCTTTTGTTTCCTACTTTTTTTTAAGTCTAGAACTCAGTTTCTTTGAAAATTTTGTCAAATGTCTTGAGTCATTTCACAGGCTTTTTAAACCTGGCCAACCAAAATGAAGAACTAAGAAATATTTCTTCTTTCCCCATAGAAACAGATTTGGTTGCCTGAATTATATGTAGACCGTCTCTTATCCTCCACTTTGCTGAAGTAGACTCGGCTTAAGTTATAGCTGGGAACTTAAAAAGGACAAAAGCACTGTTTTCTCTTACCTTTGTCTGCCTATCATGCCAATGTTAACTCTTACAATTTTTAATTTCAAGTATACATTTTTGAAGTAAATCAATTGTGTGTATTAACTATCAACTATCAAGACAGAATCCTGATTCAACCCTTTCTTGTCCAGGCCATTATATTAACCTTTTTAATTTTCTTTCTTTTTTAATGCATCCAAAAGTCTTTCTTTACTTTTTTAACTACAGCAACACTTTGAGCAGGTATGTATCTGCTGTTTTTCTATAGCAACATTTCATGGCTGTTTTTCAGACAATTCTTGTCAGTTATTCAAGGTCACTAAACTAAAGGGGAAGTTTCAGTTACCATACCTGTTTGAGGGAGCTTAAGGAAAGCCAGAGTACTTAGCCCTCAGGGATCACCAACATTTTGAGAATCTCTTTGCAAAAAGCATATACAAATACAGAAGTTTCAATAAGCTTTCAGGGTATTTTAGTCAGGGTTTCTGGAACTGATTCTATACTAACTACACTTTTTAAGGGGTATACTTTGAGTATTTACCTTTTTTTTTTTTTTTTTTTTTTTTGCGGTACGCGGGCCTCTCACTGTTGCGGCCTCTCCCGTTGCGGAGCACAGGCTCCGGACACGCAGGCTCAGCAGCCATGGCTCACGGGCCCAGCCGCTCTGCGGCATGTGGGATCTTCCCGGAACGGGGCACGAACCCGTGTCCCCTGCATCGGCAGGCGGACTCTCAACCACTGCGCCACCAGGGAAGCCCTACCTATTCTCTTTTAAATTTTCTTAATTTGGGTATGTGACATCTGTTCTAACCACTTCATTTTGAAAGATAAAAACAGTTGTTGTTACTGTTTTTAAGAACAGCTTTTTATATTTAAATGAAACTTTTAAAACTATGTGTTACACAAATCAATATTAAACTATAATTACTTCTTTGTGCTAATAGACTTTTCTATAGCATGAATTTTCTATGAAAAGATGAAGCTAAACAAGTTCATATATGGTTTTGCTTAGACTTGGGAGTTAGGAATTAATAGGGGCTGTATACTTAGCATTTATCTGCTCTGTAGCTTTGTCTTGCCAAACATTTTCCACTCCTGATTAGCATCTTGTTGCTTTGTAGGTATGGAACACAATCATTGGTTACTCTGTTATACGTAATAGGGAGAACCATAAGTACGGATTTACAGATCTTAGAGGTAAGTACTATAGATATTGTGCATTATAAAGACAATTTAGAAGCCATTTTCTGTGTAATTTGGAGTTGCTAAAATTAAAAATAATATGCTTTTCTGAATTGTTACATTCTATGCTCCATTGATGCTATTATCACTGTGCAGGAAATGTCCTTTTTTTTTTTTTTTGGCTGCGTTGGGTCTTCATTGTGGTGCGCGGGCTTCTCACTGCCGTGGCCTCTCCCATTGCAGAGCACGGGCTCCAGGCATGTGGGCCTCAGCAGTTGTGGCGCACGGGCCTAGCCACTACGTGGCATGTGGGATCCTCCCATACCAGGGCTCGAACCCATGTCCCCTGCATTGGCAGGCGGACTCCCAACCACTGTGCCACCAGGGAAGCCCAGGAAATGTCTTTTCATTCTGTCTTGCTCTTGAAATAGAGACCATTCTTGTTCATGGAGGGTTGTACTTCACCTGAATTATCGCAGTAGATTATGACCCGGGCTCCCTGGCGCAGGCTATTCTTCCCTCCATCCCATCCATCACATCAATGCCGGTCATTGCCCTACTCCCGAAGTTTCAGTAGCTCATCACAGTTTTTAGAAGAAATTTTAAAATCTTTTCATTAGCACATGAAGCCCTTCACAATCTGGCCCCTGCATTACTCCCTAGCTTCACTTTTGCCCACTTCACCAACCAGAGTCAGAGAATAAGAGGCATAGGTACCCCCGAACACTTTTCCTCTAGCTACACTGTACCACTTAACAGAATTTCTTAAATTATCATGTTGTTGCACATTTCCCAGATTTCAGAAACACTCTACCTTCTGTCTGGGGTGCCCTCCTCATGCCTGTCCTTGCCTGGGTAATTCCTAATCCTCCTTTAAGACCCTGCTCCAACCACATATTCTAGGAAATTTTTTTTTCAATAAATTTATTTATTTATTTTTGGCTGCATTGGGTCTTCGTTGCTGCATGCAGGCTTCTCGTTGCACTGTCTTCTCTTGTTGCAGAGCATGGGCTCTAGGTGCGCGGGCTTCAGTAGTTGTGCCTCACTGGCTTCAGCGGTTGTGGCTCACGGGCTCTAGAGTGCAGGCTCAGTAGCTGTGACGCAGGGGCCCAGTTGCTCCACTGCATGTGGGATCTTCCTGCACCAGGGATTGAACCCGTGGTCCCCTGCATTGGCAGGCAGATGCTTAACCACTGCGCCACCAGGGAAGCCCTCTAGGAAATTTTTAACTAACTAATTTACACCCTCTCCTCCTCCATGCTCCCAAATCATCCTATATAGTTGTTACTATGAGAGAGAGAGGAAGAACTGGTAATTCCTGAAGGAATGATCTTTGTTTGGGTTTTGGCCTGCCTGAAGCTGAGCTGTCAGGACCTGATTTATCAAGGATTCCCCAGACAAGAGAGTGAGGGGCACACCCAAAAATCCTGGAACGAAAGCTCCTAGAATCAAAACTGAGTTTGTGTTGATATCTTCAAAAGTGCCTCTGTTCATCTTTATCTCTACAAAACCCAGTAGTTCTGTTGTTGTTGAAAGAATGAATGAAGTTTGTATAACTTTAGCAATCCCCAAAGTTCCAAAATTCTATAATCACTGATAGTTCATTTAAAAATGCAAAAATGGATTTAGCGGTAGTTAAATTATTGTAATTTTGAAAACAAGTGAGTTAGCTACCATGAATATCTTTGTCAAAAAGCTGTTAATGACCAACAGTCCTACTGCAATGTATTGGTTCACATGATAACATTGAAAATAATTACTAAAAAAAGGTAAATGAAAAGAAAGTCATAGGAATGCCTTTTCCCTCCACACCAGCACAGTTTTTATACACTCTCCGAATCTCTTGCTCTGGTCTTTCTACTCCACTCTGCTGGAGCCTGTCCTCACTCGTGCTCTCAAGGACCCGTGAAGCCCCCCACACACAGTCCCACAGACCCACACTCCCCTCCTACCCACTGCAGGTGCTGGATCATGGGCGGTGCTGCTGGTGTGTGGCTCCCACTGCCTGGCAGGAATGCCCAGGTGTGGGAGAGAATGGGAGGTTTGCTCCTGGCCCCTTAATCTACTTTTTCCTAGAACCTTATTCATCTTTTGAATTGTAGTTAGGCTTGACAACCCTATTACTACCTAATTTCAAGTACATTAGGGTTTATGTGACCTTTTGTGAGCTGGTAGGGTACACTATCATTTTATGGCAATGTGTGTTCTGAGTTATAATCCAATGACACAGAAATAGACTTTTGGAATATGATTTATTCAATTCAATTATTATTATCCCAATTATTCAATTGGGATCTGTCTGGCTTGAATGTAATATTGCAACAAACGTTCCCATAACTGAATGCTTGATCTGACTCAATGAAGGAATTTAGCCAACGGATGAATCCACTATAAATATTCTTAAATAAAGGGTAACATTTGTAAAGACATGGATGTTGTGTACCAGTTTTGAACTTTGGAAGTTGCAAAGTTTCTTTTGAAATAAGGAAAGGTCTCATTGTGTCTCTGTCTACAAATCTTGTATAATATCCAATATGCATTCTGGAAATCTTTATTGAGCACCTACTATGTGCTTGGGGAATAGAGCAGTGAGTAGAATAGACAAAGTTCCTACTTCCTGGAGTTTCCAGTCTACATCGGATTCTTCAGGACAGGTGTGGTCTTCATCACATTTTCTCAGTCACAGTCTCCTCAGTCTCCTCCCTATATGTCCACCATATAGGGACAGACATTTCTACTCATTCCAACTGTCATCATCCATTCACAAGATCACGTCGCTACTTAACATGAACTTTGTCTTACTGTGCCTAAGTGAGAAATTCAATTGCACTGATGGACCAACCGTCTCTTTGTCCTTTCAGCTGCAGCAGTTTTGCAGTAACATGTTGGAGGAGCACCAGAGACTCACAGTTCAGGCCAAATTACAGACAATAAAGAATGAAAATCTGAAAAACAAGGAACGAAGTGCCAGGATAGCTGCATGGCTACAGAAAAACACATAATTTAGTGGCAACTTTCGGCCCTTCTCTTGCATATTATAATGTGCTCACAGTTTTGTCTTCCAATATCCTGTGAGTCTGGAAAACCACACGTTTTGTTATTCGTATTTCAGTCACATTTACTACTCAGAGTCCTGTTCTTCCCCTATTGTCACGTTTGGCCCTGAGGCTCAGTGATTCTTGAGGATTTTGCCAATAATGCTGCATTTCTGGGGAAGATTTTGCTTCATGTTGGGCTATAAACCACATGATTTACTTTAAATGCCTTGGAAAAACAAATTTACTGTAGAAAGTTTTGCTTGTTCAGTTGTGAAGGCCAGTGGAATATCACATCATTGGGTAATAAGCACATTCTTTTCTGAGGGAAATACAGATTTGCAATACTCTAGGGTTTATTTAGTTCAATATTTTAAAGAGTAATGAGCAAATGACACAACAGTGTAAAGAAATAGAAACCAGAAAAATAATATTCACTAGAAGAGAGACAAGCCAAAGAAATGCAAGTTTTAAAAAGAAGAAACAGACAATTTCGTGAGCCACGTTAAGTGCCCCAAAGGCAAGAAATGTGTCTCCTCCTGCTCATATCTCTCTCCCCAGTGCCTGCTGCATCACGCCACACTTCACTGGCTACTAACTTTATGGTGTCACAAAGAGACCTGGAATCGTAGGATATATGAAGTACCCTTAGGATTGCTGTTGTGGAGAGCAAATGGAAAGCAAGGCTCTGCCCTGAAGCTCTTGACTGTAATTCACCTGTGGGACAGGCACTCTTTCAGCCAAAGTTTAGCAGCAAAAATGATGATGTCAACAGACAATAGCAATTATGGGCTAATCTCCATCGCAAAGGATAATGGTCAGATAAAGAGTCATGGAACTAAAAGATTAACCAGAGCATAATCTTTATAGCTTTGCACTCAGCAGATTAAGTTTGAAATGTGGTTTCATTTGGCCAAATTGACCCTGCTTGTAGTTTGGACAACTTTAAACATTTTCATCAACCACAATGTACGGAATTAGCTTAGTTTTGTTACCCCTGATTTAATCAGGACAGCTAAGGCAAATCATCCTACTCTAGATTTTGTGTGTATACCATTTAATTCTTGTTTTCATTTTAATTTTGTTTTTACAGAATGGGGGTAAAACTACAGATCTTCTATCTACCTCAAAGTGGTACTGTAAAGATTAAGGATGATATCAATGAAAAGCCTTTAAATATGTCATATAAACTCAAGGCAGTGTGATCTAAGGGTTTTTTCCTATTTCTTCTGTAAGCTAATGTACCCACAAATTAAAATGCAAGACAAAAGTTCACTTTCATATTTGCTTCACAAGAAGATACTCCCTGAGAGGGAATGGGAGGACAGACCAAAGCACAGCCTGCACAGACTTGACCATGGGTCATAGGTCAGAGAGATTTTTCTTTAAATTTAGCAATTTAAAGTATAAGCAATAAAACGTCTCCATGTCTTCAAATTGTTATGTGTGCAGTATCTTCCTGTGTTTTCATAAACGTGCGTTCTCTGTTTCCTCTATCTCCTCCAATCATCCATCTCATCTTTTGATAACCATGTCACGTGTCCTCTCAACTGCTTTCTCCTCCTTTCTTTCTCTCCTCCACTTCCACTCCCTCCCCCTCCCTTGTGTTCCCCTATCTTCCTTCTCCCTTTCCATTAACCTCTGCCTTCCTTCTGCCTGGTTGTCCATGTCCCCTCTCCTTGATCTTCCTCCCCTCCTATGCTCTCATTCGACCAAGTGTGCTTGGAGGCTGGCATTTGGGATGCTGAGCGGACTCTGATGCCTGTTATTGGGTGATGCCAAGCCCTGATCCTACCAAAGGAGCACATTGGGCTCTTCAGACCATTTGTTGACAATTAAATTTCCATGATATCTTAGCTTCTGTAGTAATTAAACAGCACCAAAAATGTTTATCCAAAATCAAAAGCCCAAATATTTGGTTAATAGTCCTTCCTCTAAATACGAACAAGAATTTTGAATAATGTACATTTTTTCTTACTTGGATGAAGCCAGTTACTCCAGATAAGCATTATATTTTATTATATTGTACCTTATACTTAGTATAAAAAGAAGTAATTATTGATTGATTACTGTGATAGCAATAAGTCAGGGAGTGATACTGAGTCAGATTTGTCTAAGTGGTATAAATACTTTATTAACCAATAAACCAGCTTATTTATTAGCACGCCAACTGTAACACAATATTTTCGACCCATCTACTTTATACTGTTCATCCTAAAGCAGGTTAACAAGATATACAATGTATTCATGATTTTTTTTTTTTTTAGGGAAAAGGTTCTCTTTTATTTTATTTTATTTTATTTTTTATTTTTTGCTTTATAACAAATTTAATCAGTTATACATATACATATGTTCCCATATCCCCTCCCTTTTGCATCTCCCTCCCACCCTCCCTATCCCACCCCTCCAGGCGGTCACAAAGCACCGAGCTGATCTCCCTGTGCTATGAGGCTGCTTCCCACTAGCTATCTACCTTACGTTTGGTAGTGTATATATGTCCATGCCGCTCTTTCACTTTGTCACAGCTTACCCTTCCCACTCCCCATATCCTCAAGTCCATTCTCTAGTAGGTCTGTGTCTTTATTACTGTCTTACCCCTATGTTCTTCATGACATTTTTTTTTCTTAAATTCCATATATATGTGTCAGCATACAGTATTTCTCTTTCTCTTTCTGACTTACTTCACTCTGTATGACAGACTCTAGGTCCATCCACCTCATTACAAATAGCTCAATTTCATTTCTTTTTATGGCTGAGTAATATTCCATTGTATATATGTGCCACATCTTCTTTACCCATTCATCTGATGATGGACACTTAGGTTGATTCCATCTCCGGGCTATTGTAAATAGGGCAGCTATGAACATTGTGGTACATGACTCTTTTTGAATTATGGTTTTCTCAGGGTATATGCCCAGTAGTGGGATTGCTGGGTCATATGGTAGTTCTATTTGTAGTTTTTTAAGGAACCTCCATACCGTTCTCCATAGTGGCTGTAGCAATTTACATTCCCACCAGCAGTGCAAGAGTGTTCCTTTTTTTCCACACCCTCTCCAGCATTTACTGTTTCTAGATTTTTTGATGATGGCCATTCTGACTGGTGTGAGATGATATCTCATTGTAGTTTTGATTTGCATTTCTCTGATGAGCAAAGATGTTGAGCATCCTTTCATGTGTTTGTTGGCAGTCTGTATATCTTCTGTGGAGAAATGTCTACTTAGGTCTTCTGCCCATTTTTGGATTGGGTTGTTTGTTTTTTTGTTATTGAGCTGCATGAGCTGCTTATAAATTTTGGAGATTAATCCTTTGTCAGTTGCTTCATTTAAAAATATTTTCTCCCATTCTGAGGGTTGTCTTTTGGTCTTGTTTATGGTTTCCTTTGCTGTGCAAAAGCTTTTAAGTTTCATTAGGTCCCATGTGTTTATTTTTGTCTTTATTTCCATTTCTCTAGGAGGTGGGTCAAAAAGGATCTTGCTGAGATTTATGTCATAGAGTGTTCTGCCTATGTTTTCCTCTAAGAGTTTGATAGTGTCTGGCCTTACATTTAGGTCTTTAATCCATTTTGATCTTATTTTTGTGTATGATGTTAGGGAGTGATCTAATCTCATACTTTTACATGTCCCTATCCAGTTTTCCCAGCACCACTTATTGAAGAGACTGTCCTTTCTCCACTGTACATTCCTGCCTCCTTTATCAAAGATAAGGTGACCATATGTCCATGGGTTTATCTCTGGGCTTTCTATCCTGTTCCATTGATCTATCTTTCTGTTTTTGTGCCAGTACCATACTGTCTTATTACTGTAGCTTTGTAGTATAGTCTGAAGTCAGGGAGCCTGATTCCTCCAGCTCCATTTTTCGTTCTCAAGATTGCTTTGGCTATTCGGGGTCTTTTGTGTTTCCATACAAATTGTGAAATTTTTTGCTCCAGTTCTGTGAAAAATGCCAGTGGTAGTTTGATAGGGATTGCATTGAATCTGTAGATTGCTTTGGGTAGTAGAGTCATTTTCACAATGTTGATTCTTCCAATCCAAGAACATGGTACATCTCTCCATCTATTTGTATCATCTTTAATTTCTTTCATCAGTGTCTTATAATTTTCTACATACAGGTCTTTTGTCTCCTTAGGTAGGTTTATTCCTAGATATTTTATTATTTTTGTTGCAATGGTAAATGGGAGTGTTTCCTTGATTTCACTTTCAGATTTTTCATCATTAGTATATAGGAATGCCAGAGATTTCTGTGCATTAATTTTGTATCCTGAAACTTTACCAAATTCATTGAGTAGCTCTAGTAGTTTTCTGGTAGCATCTTTAGGATTCTCTATGTATAGTATCATGTCATCTGCAAACAGTGACAGCTTTACTTCTTCTTTTCCCATTTGGATTCCTTTTATTTCCTTTTCTTCTCTGATTGCTGTGGCTAAAACTTCCAAAACTAGGTTGAATAAGAGTGGTGAGAGTGGGCAACCTTGTCTTGTTCCTGATCTTAGTGGAAATGGTTTCAGTTTTTCACCATTGAGGACGATGCTGGCTGTGGGTTTGTCATATATGACCTTTATTATGTTGAGGAAAGATCCCTCTATGCCTACTTTCTGCAGGGTTTTTATCATAAATGGGTGTTGAATTTTGTCGAAAGCTTTCTCTGCATCTATTGAGATGATCATATGGTTTTTCTCCTTCAACTTGTTAATATGGTGTATCACATTGATTGATTTGCGTATATTGAAGAATCCTTGCATTCCTGGAATAAACCCCACTTGATCATGGTGTATGATCCTTTTAATGTGCTGTTGGATTCTGTTTGCTAGTATTTTGTTGAGGATTTTTGCATCTATGTTCATCAGTGATATTGGCCTGTAGTTTTCTTTCTTTGTGACATCCTTGTCTGGTTTTGGTATCAAGGTGATGGTGGCCTCGTAGAATGAGTTTGGGAGTGTTCCTTCCTCTGAAATTGTTTGGAAGAGTTTGAGAAGGATAGGTGTTAGCTCTTCTCTAAATGTTTCATAGAATTCGCCTGTGAAGCCATCTGGTCCTGGGCTTTTGTTTGATGGAAGATTTTTAATCACACTTTCAATTTCAGTGCTTGTGATTGGTCTATTCATATTTTCTATTTCTTCCTGAGTCAGTCTTGGCAGCTTGTGCATTTCTAAGAATTTGTCCATTTCTTCCAGGTTGTCCATTTTATTGGCATAGAGTTGCTTGTAGTAATCTCTCATGATCTTTTGTATTTCTGCAGTGTCAGTGGTTACTTCTCCTTTTTCATTTCTAATTCTATTGATTTGAGTCTTCTCCCTTCTTTTCTTGATGAGTCTGGCTAATGGTTTGTCAATTTTGTTTATCTTCTCAAAGAACCAGCTTTTAGTTTGGTTGATCTTTGCTATCGTTTCCTTCATTTTTTTCATTTATTTCTGATCTGATCTTTATGATTTCTTTCCTTCTGCTAGCTTTGGGGGTTTTTTGTTCTTCTTTCTCTAATTGCTTTAGGTGCAGGGTCAGGTTGTTTACTCGAAATGTTTCCTGTTTCTTAAGGTGGGATTGTATTGCTATAAACTTCCCTCTTAGAACTGCTTTTGCTGCATCCCATAGGTTTTGGGTCGTCGTGTCTCCATTGTCATTTGTTTCTAGGTATTTTTTAATTTCCTCTTTGATTTCTCCAGTGATCACTTCGTTATTGAGTAGTGTATTGTTTAGCCTCCATGTGTTTGTATTTTTCACAGATCTTTTCCTGTAATTGATGTCTAGTCTCATAGCATTGTGGTCGGAAAAGATACTTGATACAATTTCAATTTTCTTAAATTTACCAAGGCTTGATTTGTGACCCAAGATATGATCTATCCTGGAGAATGTTCCATGAGCACTTGAGCAAAATGTGTATTCTGTTGTTTTTGGATGGAATGTCCTATAAATATCAATTAAGTCTATCTTGTTTAATGTATCATTTAAAGCTTGTGTTTCCTTATTTATTTTCATTTTGGATGATCTGTCCATTGGTGAAAATGGGGTGTTAAAGTCCCCTACTATGATTGTTACTATCGATTTCTCCTTTTATGGCTGTTAGTATTTGCCTTATGTATTGAGGTGCTCCTATGTTGGGTGCATAAATATTTACAATTGTTATATCTTCTTCTTGGATCGATCCCTTGATCATTATGTAGTGTCCTTCTTTGTCTCTTCTAGTAGTCTTTATTTTAAAGTCTATTTTGTCTGATATGAGAATTGCTACTCCAGCTTTCTTTTGGTTTCCATTTGCATGGAATATCTTTTTCCATCCCCTTACTTTCAGTCTGTATGTGTCTCTAGGTCTGAAGTGGGTCTCTTGTAGACAGCATATATATGGGTCTTGTTTTTGTATCCATTCAGCCAATCTGTGTCTTTTGGTGGGAGCATTTAGTCCATTTACATTTAAGGTAATTATCGATATGTATGTTCCTATTCCCATTTTCTTAATTGTTTTGGGTTCGTTATTGTAGGTCTTTTCCTTCTGTTGTGTTTCTTGCCTAGAGAAGTTCCTTTAGCATTTGTTGTAAAGCTGGTTTGGTGGTGCTGAACTCTCTCAGCTTTTGCTTGTCTGTAAACGTTTTAATTTCTCCATCAAATCTGAATGAGATCCTTGCTGGGTAGAGTAATCTTGGTTGCAGGTTTTTCTCCTTCATCACTTTAATTATGTCCTGCCACTCCCTTCTGGCTTGTAGAGTTTCTGCTGAGAGATCAGCTGTTATCCTGATGGGGATTCCTTTGTGTGTTATTTGTTGTTTTTCCCTTGCTGCTTTTAATATGATTTCTTTGTGTTTAATTTTTGACAGTTTGATTAATATGTGTCTTGGTGTATTTCTCCTTGGATTTATTCTGTATGGGACTCTCTGTGCCTCCTGGACTTGATTAACTATTTCCTTTCCCATATTAGGGAAGTTTTCAACTATAATCTCTTCAAATATTTTCTCAGTCCCTTTCTTTTTCTCTTCTTCTTCTGGAACCCCTATAATTCGAATGTGGGTGCGTTTAATGTTGTCCCTGAGGTCTCTGAGACTGTCCTCTGTTCTTTTCATTCTTTTTTCTTTATTTTGCTCTGCAGCAGTTATTTCCACTATTTTATCTTCCACCTCACTTATCCGTTCTTCTGCCTCAGTTATTCTGCTATTGATCCCATCTAGAGTATTTTTTATTTCATGTATTGTGTTTTTAATCAATGCTTGATTCATCTTTAGTTCTTCTAGGTCCTTGTTAACTGTTTCTTGCATTTTGTCTATTCTATTTCCAAGATTTTGGATCTGGGAAAAAGAATCTTGGATCATCTTTACCATCATTATTCTGAATTCTTTTTCAGGTAGACTGCCTATTACCTCTTCATTTGTTAGATCTGGTGGGTTTTTATCTTGCTCCTTCTCCTGCTGTGTGTTTTTCTGTCTTCTCATTTTGCTTATGTTACTGTGTTTGGGGTCTCCTTTTTGCAGGCTGCAGGTTCGTAGTTCCCATTGTTTTTGGTGTCTGTCCCCAGTGGCTAAGGTTGGTTTAGTGGGTTGTGTAGGCTTCCTGGTGGAGGGGACTAGTGCCTGTGTTCTGGAGGGTGAGGCTGGATCTTGTCTTTCTGGTGGGCAGGTCCACATCTGGTGGTGTGTTTTGGGGTGTCTGCGGACTTTTTATGATTTTAGGCCACCTCTCTGCTAATGGGTGGCGTTGTGTTCCTGTCTTGCTAGTTGTTTGGCATAGGGTGTCCAGCACTGTAGCTTGCTGGTCGTTGAGTGAAGGTGGGTGCTGGTGTTGAGATGGAGATCTCTGGAAGATTTTCGCCGTTTGATATTATGTGGAGCTGGGAGGTCTCTTGTGGACCAGTGTCCTGAAGTTGGCTCTCCCACCTCAGAGGCACAGCACTGACTCCTGGCTCCTCAATTTGGGATGATTTGTTGTCCATTCATGTATTCCAGAGATGCAGGGTACATCAAGTTGATTGTGGAGCTTTAATCCGCTGCTTCTGAGGCTGCTGGGAGAGGTTTCCCTTTCTCTTCTTTGTTCTCACAGCTCCTGGGTCTCAGCTTTGGATTTGGCCCCGCCTCTGCGTGTAGGTCGCCGGAGGGCGTCTGTTCTTCGCTCAGACAGGACAGGGTTAAAGGAGCAGCCTCGTCGGGGACTCTGGCTCACTCAGGCCGGGCGGGAGGGAGGGGCTCGGAGTGCGGGGCGAGCCTGCAGCGGCAGAGGCCGGCGTGACGTTGCACCAGCCCGAGGCGCGCCGTGCGTTCTCCCTGCGAAGCCGCCCCTGGATCCCGGGACCCCGGCAGTGGCGGGCTGCACAGGCTCCTGGAAGGGCAGTGTGGGCAGTGACCTGCGCTCGCACACAGGCTTCTTGGCGGCGGCAGCAGCAGCCACAGCGTCCCACGCCCGTCACTGGGGTCCGCGCTTTCAGTCGCGACTCGCGCCCGTCTGTGGGGCCCCTTTAAGCAGCGCTCTTAATCCCCTCTCCTCGTGCACCAGGAAACCAAGAGGGAAGAAAAAGTCTCTTGCCTTTTCGGCAGCTCCAGAGTTTTCCCGGACTCCCTGCCGGCTAGCTGTGGCTCATTAGCCCCCTTCCGCCTGAGTTCTCGCCGCCAGCCCCAGTCCTCTCCCTGCGCTCTGACTGAAGCCCGAGCCTCAGCTTCCAGCGCCGCCGGGGGGAGCAGACAAGCCTCTCGGGCTGGTGCCGCTTGGCACCGATCCTCTGTGCGGGAATCTCTCCGCTTTGCCCTACCCAGGTATGTGGGGAGTTTCTTGCCTTTTGGGAGGTCTGGGGTCTTCTGCCAGCGTTCAGTAGGTGTTCTGTAGGAGTTGTTCCACGTGTAGCTGTATTTCTGGTGTATCCGTGGGGAGGACGATGATCTCCGCGTCTTACTCTTCCGCCATCTTACCCGGAAGTCCTCATGATTTTTTTAATTTGATAATTAGAAATTAAAGTTGTCCTTATAATCTTATGCTTTTTTCCTCCTCAGACCTATTCAGTAACTTTTCATTGTTGACCTTAAGTGAGAGAACAAGTGCCTTAGTCTTGAACACTCTAGATGCTTTGTAATTCAGAGCTCTGGGACCAATCTGTACAGCAATTTATTCTGAAGAATGAATGAAGAAGCAAAATGAGCTTTAAAAAGGATTTCTACTTGATTACTTTTCTTGTTTACTCCAGTGAATGCTTTTTTTCCATCCAAACTCTAGCAGATTAATATGTCCAATCCCAAGCCTTAAGGGAGGTTTACAAGTGAATGTAATGAATGCTTCCCCAGATACAAAGAATTACGTAGCATAGTCAGAAGCATTTGAAACTACACGTATATTGCCTCCAGCTCAATCTTCTCACCAATTCAACAACATTCAGCAAATATGTTCTTCACAGCACAACTCTTATGTAAGAGTTATTTGGACTCTTCCTCTTCCCTTCCTTTTTTTTTTTTTTTTTTTCTTTTTGCGGTATGCGGGCCTCTCACTGTTGTGGCCTCTCCCGTTGCGGAGCACAGGCTCCAGATGCGCAGGCCCAGCAGCCATGGCTCACGGGCCCAGCCGCTCCGCGGCATATGGGATCCTCCCAGACCGGGGCACGAACCCGTATCCCCTGCATCAGCAGGCGGACTCTCAACCACTGCGCCACCAGGGAGGCCCTTCCCTTCCTTTTATAAACAGGTCAGTCCTAAAGGTGAGGCAGAGCAAGGTAAGCGTCTACACCAGTGGGAGCTGAGGGGCAGCTGAGGAGGCCCAGGACCTGGAACGAGGTGTAAGAGCTTGAGTGGGTGAAGAGGGAGTCCACACACCAGGGAGCAGCTTGGCACAGGATGTCAGAGCCCAGGAAGGGTGAGTAGAGTGGCCCTACAGTGCAAGGAGGGAGCTTATGACATGGACAGTCAGAGCCCAAACAGGGTGAGAATGGGCAGTCCCATAGTGGGGTGGAGAGGAGGCTCAGACTGGATGAGGGTTCAACATAAGGTATCAGAGCCTGAGGCAGGAGAGGACGACATCCACATAGGGTGGGGGAGAGGCAGAGATGGGAGCTTGGTTACCACAGAGGGTATGGTTCAAATAAGAAAATTTACAAATGATAATAAGATTCAGGTTTCTCACTGCTGGAGAAGGGAGTTACAGATATTCAAAAAGAAAAACTAGAATGAACCCTTTTTTGTTGGATTGGAATTAGAGGTATTGATGTTAGCAGTTCTCACTGTTCTCAATACATGGATAGATTTATACATATAGATGTAAATGTGTGTTTGTAAACATATCTTGCACTTTCTCTCTAGATATATATAGACATAGATGCAAACACAAATATAGATATAGATATAGATATAGATATATACTTTAACTTTCTAACTGAGAAGGCCTGGGAGCAACAACACCTCAATGACAATGAACACATCCAGTGCCCATATCTTGGCTTCTAAATGCCATGCTCTGCTAAAAGAACCAGGGCTTCTTGGGGAAATGGCTGATTTCAGGGATGGGGCAGGAAAGGGACAATTTGAGATAGAACATCTCTTTGTACTAAAAGATAAGGAAGTACTCAAATAATGATGGGTACATATCAAAGGGTACAAAAGCCAACCACAAAAGTAGCAGGATACTAAGTAAGACAGGTCAAAGGCTTCCTCTCTCTTTACTTCCCCTCACAAGTAATGCCAAGAAGAATAAAATGAAAATATCACCTTCTCTGCTTTCAGGCTTCTGCTGAAAGTGGGCTAGTTTGATGACTTGAAGACTCTTGGACCCTGGATGTTGATAGATACATATCAGAGGAGTAAATGTGTACTAAGCATGGAGTTTGCAAAAGTTTCTTTTTATTTATCCTCTTGCAGTGATCACCCTATCATTTACAATGGCCCCTCAATCTTAGCATATCTTACCTGGGATCAACACAGTCTATTAGTCCCATCAGTTTCTATGAACCAGAACAGTCCTTAGTGAGGCCAGGGGTCTCAGGTCTCATTTTAGGAGATTGTCCTAAAAATGCTCCATAATAGAGAGTAAGTATGATTTCTTTCAGAAATGATTACCACAATAAGATTAGTGAACATCCATGGTGTCCCATAGATACAAAATTAAAGAAATAGAAAAAAAAATTTTTTTCTTGTGATGAGAACTCTAAGGATTTACTCTCTTAATAACTTTCATATATAATACACAGCAGTATTAATTATATTTATCGTGTTGTACATTACATCCCTAGTATTTATTAGCTTGTCTCTGGAAGTTTATATCTTCTGACTACCTTCATGTAACCCCCCCATCCCATCCCCCCACCCCACACCTTTGGTAATCACAAAGCTGATCTCTTTACATGGGTTTGTTTGTTTGTTTGTTTTTGAAGTATAATTGACTTACAACACTATGAGAGTTCCTGGTGCAGAACACAGTGATTCAGTATTTCTGTGCATTACAAAATGGTCACTACAATAAGTCTAGTTACCATCCGTCACCATACAAAGATATTACAAAATTACTGACTATATTCCCCATGCTGTACATTTCATACCTGTGACATTTATTTTGTAGCTGGTAGTTTGGACCTCTTAATCTCCCTTACCTATTATTCTCCTCTCCAGAATTCCCTCACCTCTGGCAACCACCTATTTTGTTCTCTGTATCTATGACTCTGTTTCTGATGTTTGTTCATTTGTCTTGTTTTTTAGATTCCCCATATAAATGAAATCATACCATATTTGTCTTTCTCTGTCTGACTTAGTTCACTTAGCATAATATTCTCTAGGTCCATCCATGTTGTTGCAAAATGCAAGATTTAATTTTTTGTGTCTGAGTAATATTCCATTGTATTTATCCATATAATATTCTTTATCCATTCATCCAATAATGGGCACTTAGGTTGCTTCCATATCTTAGCTATTGTAAATAATGCTGTAATAAACATAGGGGTGCATATATCTTTTCTAATTAGTGTTTTCATTTTCTTTGGATATATACCTGAAAGTGGAATTCCTCAGTCATATGGTGCACAAGAGTTCCCTTGTTTCCTTTTCTCCAGATCCTTACCAGCCATTGTTATTTGTTGTCTTTTTGGTAATAGCCATTCTGACAGGTGTGAGGTGGTATCTCGTTGTGCTTTTTTTTTTTTTTGCGGTACATGGGCCTCTCACTGTTGTGGCCTCTCCCATTGCGGAGCACAGGCTCTGGATGCACAGGCTCAGCGGCCATGGCTCACAGGCCCAGCCGCCCCGCAGCACTTGGGATCTTCCCGGACCGGGGCACGAACCCGTGCCCCCTGCATCGGCAGGCGGACTCCCAACCACCACGCCACCAGGGAAGCCCCTCTCGTTGTGCTTCTGATTTGCATTTTCCTGATGACTGGTGATGCTGAATATTTTCATGTGCCTGTTGGTCATCTGTATGTCTTCTCTGGAAAAAATGTCTATTCAGGTCCTCTGCCTGCTTTTTAAATGGGTTTTTTGGGGTTTTTTGATGTCGAGTTTTATGAATTCTTTATATTATCCCCTTATCAGATCTATTATTTGCAAATATCTTCTCCCATTCAGTAGGAGGCCTTTTCCTTTTGTTGATAGTTTCCTTCACTGTGCAAAAGCTTTTTAGTTTGATGCGGTCTTATTTGTTTATTTTTTATCTTGTTTCCCTTACCTGAGGAGACAGATCCAAAAAAACATTGCTAAGACTGATGTCAAGAGTGTACTGCCAACTTTTCTTCTAGGAGTTTTATGGTTTCAGGTCTTAGTTTAATTTTTTAATCTATTTTGAGTTTATTTTTGTATATGGTATGAGAAAGTAGTCCAGTTTGATTCTTTTACATGTAGCTGTCCAGTTTTACCAACACAACTTATTTAAGAAGCTGCTGTTCCCCCATTGTATAGTTTTGCCTCCTTTGTCATAGATTAATTGCCCGTATAAGTGCGGGCTCATTTCTGGGCTCTCTATTCTGTTCCATTGAGCTATGTGTCTGTTTTTGTGCCAATATCCTACTGTTTCAATTACTGTAGGTTTGTAGTATAGTCTGAAGTCAGAGAGTGTGATACCTCCAGCATTGTTCTTCTTTTTCAAGATTGTTTTGGCTCTTCAGGGTCTTTTGTGTTTCCATTCAAATTTTAGAATTATCTGTTATAGTTCTGTGAAAAATGTCCTTGGTATTTTGATAGGAATTGCATTGAATTTGTAGATTTCCTCGGGTAGTATGGTCATTTTAACAATATTAATTTTCCAATCCAAGAACAAAGTATACTTTCCATTTGTTTGTGTCATCTTCAATTTCTTTAATCAATGTCTTATAGTTTTCCGAATATAGGTCTTTAACCGCCTTAGTTAGATTTATTTCCAGGTATTTTATTATCATTGATACAATTATAAATGGGATTTTTTTTTAAATTTCTCTTTCTGGGGCTTCCTTGGTGGTGCAGTGGTTGGGAGTCCGCCTGCCGATGCAGGGGACACGGGTTTGTGCCCCAGTCCGGGAAGGTCCCACATGCCACAGAGCGGCTGGGCCCGTGAGCCATGGCTGCTGAGCCTGCGCGTCCGGAGGCTGTGCTCTGCAACGGGAGAGGCCACGGCAGTGAGAGGCCCGCGTACCACAAAAAAAAAAAAAAAAAAAAAATTCTCTTTCTGGTAGTTCACTGTTAGTGTATAGAAACACAACAGATTTCTGTATATTAATTTTGTGTCCTGCAATTTAACTGAATTCATATATGAGTTCTAGTAGTCTTTTGGTGGTGTCTTGTAGCATTTTCTATATGTAGTATCATGTCATTTGCAAACAGTGCCAGTTTTACTTCTTCCTAATTGCAGTGGTCAGGACTTCCAATACTATGTTAAATACAAGTGGCAAGAATCTTGTTCCTGATCTTAGAGGAAATGCGTTCAGCTTTTCACCATTGAATGGGATATTATCTGTGGGCTTGTCATATATGGTCTTTATTATGTTGAGGGCTGTTTCCTGTATACCCGCTTTGTTAACTGTTTTTATCATAAGTGGATGTTAAATTTTGTCAAAAGTGTTCTACATTTATTGAGATGATTGTAGGATTTTTATTCTTCAATTTATCAATGTGGTGTATTACATTTATTGATTTGCAGATACTGAAACTTTCTTCCATCACTGGGATAAATCCTACCTGATCATGATGTATAATACTTTAAATGTATTACTGGATTTGGTTTGCTAATATTTTGTTGAGGGTTTTTGCTTCTGTGTTCATCAGTGATATTTGCCTGTAATTTTCTTTTTTTGTGATATCTTTGACTGATTTTGCTATCAGGGTGATGCTGGCCTTGTAGAATGAGTTTGGGAGCATTGTTACCTCTGCAATTTTTTGGAAGAATTTGAAAAGGTTAGGTGTTAACTTTTCTTTAAATGTTTCATAGAATTCACCTGTGAAGCCATCTGGCTTTTGTTTGTTGGGAGTTTTTGAATTACTGATTCAATTTCCCTACTGGTAATTGGTCTATTCATATTTGGTATTTCTTCCTGATTCAGTCTTGGATTCAGTACATTTCTAAGAATTTGTCCATTTCTTCTAGGTTGTCCATTTTATTGGAGTATAATTGTTTGTAGTAATCTCTTATGATCCTTTGTATTTCTGTGGTATTGGTTGTAACGTCTCCTTTTTTATTTGATTTTATCAATTTAGGTCCTCTCCCTTTTTTTCTTGATGAGTCTAGTTAAAGGTTTATCAATTACATTTATCTTTTCAATGAATCAGCTTTAGTTTCATTGATCTTTTCTATTTTTTGTCTCTATTTAATGTATTTCTGCTCTGATCTTTATTACTTCTTTCCTTCTCTAACTTTGGGTTTGTTTGTTCTTTTTCTAGTTCCTTTAGTTGTAAGGTTAAGTTGTATATCTGAGTCTTTTTTTGTCTCCTGAGGTAAGCTTGTATCACTATAAACTTTCCTCTTAGAACTGCTTTTGCTGCATGCCATAGATTTTGAATCATTATGCTTTGTCTTCATTTGTCTCCAGGTATTTTTTATTTTCTCTTTGATTTCTTCAATGACCCATTGGTTGTTTAGTAGCATATAGTTTAGCCTCCATGTGTTTGTGTCTTTGCAGTTTTTTTCTTGTAGTTGATTTCTAGTCTCACAGCTTTGTAGAAAGCATAGAAAAGATGCTTGCTACTATTTCAATTTTTAAAAATTTACTCAGACTTGTTTTGTGGCCTAGCATGTGAGCTATCCTAAAGGATGTTCCATGTGCACTTGAAAAGAATATGTATTCTGCTCCTTTTGGATGAAATGTTCTATATCCATATATTAAGTCTATCTGGTCTAATGTGTCATTTAAGGCCAGTGTTTCCTTATTGATTTTCTATCTGGATGATCTGTCCAATGATGTAAATGGTCTGTTACAGTTTCTTATTATTGTTGTGTTACTGTCAACTTCTCCTTTTATGTCTATTAATATTTGCTTTATGTATTTAGGTGCTTCTATGTTGGGTGCATATATATTTATAATTGCTATATCTTCTTCTTGGATTGATCACTTATCATTATGTAATGTCCTTCTTTGTCTTTTATTACAGTCTTTGCTTTAAAGTCAATTTTATCTAATATAAGTATTACTACTCTGCCTCTCTTGTTATTTCCATTTGCATTGAGTACCTTTTTCCATCCCCTCCCTTTCAGTCTCTGTGTGTCTTTAGATCTAAAGTGAATCTCTTGTATACAGCATATAGATAGGTCTTGGCTTTGTATCCATTCAGTGACTTTGTGCCTTTTGATTGGAGCATTTAGTCCATTTACATTTAAAGTAATTATTGATAGGTACATACTTATTGCCATTTTGTTCATTGTTTGGGGGTTGTTTTGTGGTTCTTTTTTGTTCCTTTTTTCTTCTTTTGCTCTATTCCCTTGTGATTTGATGACTATCTTTAGTGTTATGCTTAAATTCCTTTCTCTTTTGTATGTGTTTATCTATTACAGGTTTTTGGTTTGTGATTACCATGAAGTTTGCATATAGCAATTCATATAAATATGTGATTATTTTAAGTTGCTGATCTCTTAAATTGGAACCCATTTTAACAACCTTGCACTCCCCGTCCCTCTCACGGGATATGATGTTTTTGACATCATATTTTATATTTTTTTGTTTTGTGTATCCCTTAACTACTTACTGTGGATATAGATGATTTTACTACCTTGTCTTAACCTTCCTACTAGCTTCTTAAGTGGTTGATCTCCTACATTTACTATATATTTGCCTTTTCCAGTGAGATTTTTCCTTTTGTAATTTTCATATTTCTAGTTGTGGCCTTTTCTGCTTAGAGAAGTCCCTTTAACATTTCTTGTAAAGCTGGTTCCATGGTGCTGTCTCTTAGCTTTTGCTTGTCTGGTAAACTTTTGAGCTCTCCTTCAAATCTGAATGCTAGCATTGCTGGGTAGAGTATTTTTGGTTATAGGTCTTTTTCTTTCATCACTTTAACTCTATCATGACACTCCCTTCTGGTCTGCAGAGTTTCTGCTGAAAAGTCAGCTGGTAGACTTATGGGAATTCCCTCGTATGTAACTTAGTGCCTTTCTCTTGCTGCTTTAAATTTTCTTTATCTTTAATTTTTTCCATTTTAATTACATGTCTTGGTTTGGTCCTTTTTGGTTTGATCCTGTTTGGGACTCCTTGTACTTCTGGGACCTGGGTGTCTGTGTCTGTTTCCTTCTTTAGGTTCAGGAAGTATTCAGCTATTGTCTTCAAATATGTTCTCTGCCCCTCTCTCTCTCTCTCCTTCTGGGACCACTATAATGTGAATGTTAAGACACTTGATGTTGTCCCAGAGGTCTCCTAATGGTCCTCATTTCTTAAAATTATTTTTTCTTTTTTCTTTTCATCTTGAGTAATTTCCACTGAGTTGACTGAACCATTCCCCTTCTGTATCATCTAATATACTGTTGATTTCTTCTAATGTATTTTTTATTCCAGTAATTGTATTCTTCAGCTCTGTTTGGTTCTTTATATTTTCTAACCCTTTGTTAAACTTCTCATTGTGTTCATCCATTCTTCTCCTGAGTTCTTTGAGCATCCTTATGACTATTTGTTAAACTTCTCACTGTGTTCATCCATTCTTCTCCTGAGTTCTTTGAGCATCATTATGACTATTACCTTCAACTCCTTATTGGTTACGTTGCTTATCTCCACTTCACTTAGTTCTTCTTCTGGGGTTTTATCTTATTCCTTCGTCTGGAACACATTCCACTGTTGCTTCATTTTGCCTAATTCACTGTTTTTATTTTTATATATGTGGAAGGTTGATTATGTATTCTGATCTTGGAGAAGTGCCCTTATGTAAGAAACGTCCCATGGGGCCCAGAAGCTCACTCACCTCTGCTCACTGGAGCTGTATGCTCTAGATGTGCCCCCTATGTGGGCTGCATGGATCCTTCTGTTGTGGTGGGCTGACTACTGTGGGTGCAGTCGGTGTGGCTGCCCCCTAGTCTGGTTGGTTGCCAGGCCCTGCCTGGTGTGGAGGCTGCCAGGCACTGGTGGGTGGGGTTGGATTCTGATATGGCTGGCTACATGGCCAGGGGAGTCCCAGTGCTGGTGCCAGCTCAGTGGTGGGCAAGGCTGGGTCATGAGGCTGCTGGCTACAAAGCCTAGGGGATCCCAGGGCTAGTGCTGGCCCACTGGTGGGTGGATCCAGGTCCAAGGGTGGCTGGCTGCTGGGCCAGGGTTCCTGGAGGCAGTTCAGCCTGCTGGTGGGTGGGGCTGTGGCTGCAGAGTCTGAGGTGTTCCAGAACTGGGGTCATTCTGCTGTTGGGCAGGGCTGGGGCCCAAGACATCATGGGATGCTACCAGCCTGCTAGTGAGAGGACCAGGTCTTGACACAGCTGGCTTTGGGGCCTCAGTTGTCCCAGGGCTTGTGTATGCCTGCTTGTGTGTGGGGTCGTGGGCCCAGAAGCTCCCTGGGCTGGTTTCCACCCACTGGTGGTTGAGGTCAAGTCCCAGGGCTAATGCCAGCCTACTGGCAGATCCAGGTCCTGGGGTTTCTAGCTGTGGGGTCCCAGTGGCCCCAAAGTTGGTGTTGGCACACAGGTGGGATAGGCTAGAGCTAGTGCCAGCCCACTAATGGGTGCATTTATGTCCTGGGGTCTCTGGCTGTGGGGACCCAGGAGTCCCAGGTGTTAGTGCCAGCCCTCTGGTGGGTGGGGCTGTGTCCTGACCTGGCTGGAGTTCAGGGGGTCCTTCAGTAGGCAGCCTGCTAATCGGTGGTGCTGTGTGCCTTCCCAGCTAGCTGCTTGGCCCGGAGCGATCCAAGTCTAGTGCAGACTGGCTGGTGGGTGGGGCCTGGTCCCGTCACTAATAAGCTAAAGGGAGGATTCTGAAATGGCGTTTACTACCACCAGTGTCCTCGTGGCTGGATGAGCTCCCACAAATGTTTGCTGTCAGCGTCTGTGTCCCCAGGGTGAGTCCTAACTGCCTCCTGCTTCTCCGGGATAAGCAAGTGGGTCTGACCCAGGCTCCTTTCAAATTACTGCTTCTGCCCTGGGTCCCGGAAAGTGTGAGATTTTGTGCACGCCCTTTAAGAGTGGAGTCTCTTTCCCACGGCCTTCTGGCTCTTCCAAAAGGAAGCCCCACTGGCCTTCAAGGCCACATGTCCTGGGGGCTCATCTTCCCAGTGCAGAACCCCTGGGCCGGGAAGTCCAATGTGACGCTTGGACTCCTCACTCCTTGGGGAGAACCTCTGCAATTGTGATTATCCTCCGGTTTGTGGGTCCGCTATGAGGGTGGGGACTCTGGGCAGCTGGTGCTGATGTCTCTGAGGGGACACATTAGGCTGAGTCTAACGGATGGGGGTGGGATCCTGAGAACTGGAATCCAGCAGCCACTGTCAGGAGCAAGAATCGTTGCTGAGGTGTTGCTGGCAGAAGCAAGAAGCAAGCAGGAAGGAGCAAGCCCTTTGGCTCCTCCAGCCTTCTCTTGTCCCTCAGCGCCCCCTGTTGGCAGAGCTTTCAAAATCAAAGTGTGGTTTGTAGGGTCCCTAACATTACACGGCTGAGAATAAAAAGGTGGATTTGGAACTGACAGATAATGGCTTAATAACCTACTCAGGTCAGTATAATTATTCTGATTTTAACACATGGGGAAACAGAGGCTTAAGGCCACAGTGCTGGGAGAGGCAGAAGTCAGAATTTAAGATCGACTCGTTTACTGCCAAACCCCATTTACTTTGGGTTTTTCTTTTAACTGTCAGCTTAGGACATGGTTAATATGCTGAGAAGCCACAGGTGAACTTTTTTTTTTTTTTTTTGCGTTACGCGGGCCTCTCACTGTTGTGGCCTCTCCCGTTGCGGAGCACAGGCTCCGGACGCGCAGGCTCAGCGGCCATGGCTCACTGGCCCAGCTGCTCCACGGCATGTGGGATCTTCCCGGACCGGGGCATGAACACGTGTCCCCTGCATCGGCAGGCGGACTCTCAACCACTGCGCCACCAGGGAAGCCCAACAGGTGAACATTTTTAATCCACACACACCTACGGTAAACCAGACAGCAGGCAGCTCTTAGAAATAACAGGCAGTGCTTCATGTAGGTATGGTTGTTCAACACAAAGGAAAACTTTCTAAAAATGACTTTTTAAAGAAAGTTAAATTTGGACTTGTACTAAAAAGAAACTTTAGGTAAATGCATTTAAATAGGTTGTTGCTTCTACTTTGCAAACATTATTTAGATAGATTTTTTTTTTTTAGTTTCTGCTTTATAACAAAGTGAATCAGTCATACATATACATCTGTTCCCCCATCCCTTCCCTCTTGCGTCTCCCTCTCTCCCACCCTCCCTATCCCACCCCTCCAGGCAGTCACAAAGCACCGAGCTGATCTCCCTGTGCTATGCGGCTGCTTCCCACTATCTATCTACCTTACGTTTGGTACTGTATATATGTCCATGCCTCTCTTTCACTATGTCACAGCTTACCCTTCCCACTCCCCATATCCTCAAGTCCATTCTCAAGTAGGTCTGTGTCTTTATTCCTGTTTTACCCCTAGGTTCTTCATGACATTTTTTTTCTTAAATTCCATATATATGTGTTAGCATACGGTATTTGTCTTTCTCTTTCTGACTTACTTCACTCTGTATGACAGACTCTAGGTCTATCCTCCTCATTACAAATAGCTCAGTTTCGTTTCTTTTTATGGCTGAGTAATATTCCATTGTATATATGTGCCACATCTTCTTTATCCATTCATCCGATGATGGACACTTAGGTTGTTTCCATCTCCGGGCTATTGTGAATAGAGCTGCAATGAACATTTTGGTACATGTCTCTTTTTGAATTATGGTTTTCTCAGGGTATATGCCTAGTAGTGGGATTGCTGGGTCATATGGTAGTTCTATTTTTAGTTTTTTAAGGAACCTCCGTACTGTTCTCCATAGTGGCTGTACCAGTTCACATTCCCACCAACAGTGCAAGAGTGTTCCCTTTTCTCCACACCCTCTCCAGCATTTATTGTTTCTAGATTTCTTGATGCTGGCTATTCTGACTGGTGTGAGATGATATCTCATTGTAGTTTTGATTTGCATTTCTCTAATGATTAATGATGTTGAGCATTTTTTCATGTGTTTGTTGGCAGTCTGTATATCTTCTTTGGAGAAATGCCTATTTAAGTCTTCTGCCCATTTTTGTATTGGGTTGTTTGTTTTTTTGCTACTGAGCTGCATGAGCTGCTTATAAATTTTGGAGATTAATCCTTTGTCAGTTGCTTTATTTGCAAATATTTTCTCCCACTCTGAGGGTTGTCTTTTGGTCTTGTTTACGGTTTCCTTTGCTGTGCAAAAGCTTTGAAGTTTCATTAGGTCCCATTTGTTTATCTTTGTTTTTATTTCCATTTCTCTAGGAGGTGGGTCCAAAAGGATCTTGCTGTGATTTATGTCCTAGAGTGTTCTGCCTATGTTTTCCTCTAAGAGTTTGATAGTTTCTGGCCTTACATTTAGGTCTTTAATCCATTTTGAGCTTATTTTTGTGTATGGTGTTAGGGAATGATCTAATCTCATAGTTTTACATGTCCCTGTCCAGTTTTCCCAGCACCACTTATTGAAGAGGCTGTCCTTTCTCCACTGTACATTCCTGCCTCCTTTATCAAAGATAAGTTGACCATATGTGCGTGGGTTTATCTCTGGGCTTTCTATCCTGTTCCATTGATCTATCTTTCTGTTTTTGTGCCAGTACCACACTGTCTTGATGACTGTAGCTTTGTAGTATAGTCTGAAGTCAGGGAGCCTGATTCCTCCAGCTCCGTTTTTCGTTCTCAAGATTGCTTTGGCTATTCGGGGTCTTTTGTTTCTCCAAACAAATTTTGAAATTTTTTGTTCTAGTTCTGTGAAAAATGCCAGTGGTAGTTTGATAGGGATTGCATTGAATCTGTAGATTGCTTTGGGTAGTAGAGTCATTTTCACAATATTGATTTCCAATCCAGGAGCATGGTATATCTCTCCATCTATTTGTATCATCTTTAATTTCTTTCATCAGTGTCTTATAATTTTCTGCATACAGGTCTTTTGTCTCCTTAGGTAGGTTTATTCCTAGATATTTTATTCTTTTTGTTGCAATGGTAAATGGGAGTGTTTCCTTGATTTCACTTTCAGATTTTTCATCATTAGTGTACAGGAATGCCAGAGATTTCTGTGCATTAATTTTGTATCCTGCAACTTTACCAAATTCATTGATTAGCTCTAGTAGTTTTCTGGTAGCATCTTTAGGATTCTCTATGTATAGTATCATGTCATCTGCAAACAGTGACAGCTTTACTTCTTCTTTTCCAATTTGGATTCCTTTTATTTCCTTTTCTTCTCTGATTGCTGTGGCTAAAACTTCCAAAACTAGGTTGAATAAGAGTGGTGAGAGTGGGCAACCTTGTCTTGTTCCTGATCTTAGTGGAAATGGTTTCAGTTTTTCACCATTGAGGACGATGCTGGCTGTGGGTTTGTCATATATGGCCTTTATGATGTTGAGGAAAGTTCCCTCTATGCCTACTTTCTACAGGGTTTTTATCATAAATGGGTGTTGAATTTTGTCGAAAGTTTTCTCTGCATCTATTGAGATGATCATATGGTTTTTCTCCTTCAATTTGTTAATATGGTGTATCACATTGATTGATTTGCGTATATTGAAGAATCCTTGCATTCCTGGAATAAACCCCACTTGATCATGGTGTATGATCCTTTTAATGTGCTGTTGGATTCTGTTTGCTAGTATTTTGTTGAGGATTTTTGCATCTATGTTCATCAGTGATATTGGCCTGTAGTTTTCTTTCTTTGTGACATCCTTGTCTGGTTTTGGTATCAAGGTGATGGTGGCCTCGTAGAATGAGTTTGGGAGTGTTCCTCCCTCTGCTATATTTTGGAAGAGTTTGAGAAGGATAGGTGTTAGCTCTTCTCTAAATGCTTGATAGAATTCGCCTGTGAAGCCATCTGGTCCTGGGCTTTTGTTTGTTGGAAGGTTTTTTATCACAGTTTCAATTTCAGTGCTTGTGATTGGTCTGTTCATATTTTCTATTTCTTCCTGATTCAGTCTTGGCAGGTTGTGCATTTCTAAGAATTTGTCCATTTCTTCCAGGTTGTCCATTTTATTGGCAAGGAGTTGCTTGTAGTAATCTCTCATGATCTTTTGTATTGCTGCAGTGTCAGTTGTTACTTCTCCTGTTTCATTTCTAATTCTATTGATTTGAGTCTTCTCCCTTTTTTTCTTGATGAGTCTGGCTAATGGTTTATCAATTTTGTTTATCTTCTCAAAGAACCAGCTTTTAGTTTTATTGATCTTTGCTATCATTTCCTTCATTTCTTTTTCATTTATTTCTGATCTGATCTTTATGATTTCTTTCCTTCTGCTAACTTTGGGGGTTTTTTGTTCTTCTTTCTCTAATTGCTTTAGGTGCAGGGTCAGGTTGTTTATTCGAGATGTTTCCTGTTTCTTAAGGTGGGATTGTATTGCTATAAACTTCCCCATTAGAACTGCTTTTGCTTCGTCCCATAGGTTTTGGGTCGTCGTGTCTCCATTGTCATTTGTTTCTAGGTATTTTTTAATTTCCTCTTTGATTTCTTCAGTGATCACTTCGTTATTGAGTAGTGTATTGTTTAGCCTCCATGTGTTTGTATTTTTTACAGATCTTTTCCTGTAATTGATGTCTAGTCTCATAGCATTGTGGTCGGAAAAGATACTTGATACAATTTCAATTTTCTTAAATTTACCAAGGCTTGATTTGTGACCCAAGATATGATCTATCCTGGAGAATGTTCCATGAGCACTTGAGAAAAATGTGTATTCTGTTGTTTTGGGATGGAATGTCCTATAAATATCAATTAAGTCCATCTTGTTTAATGTATCATTTAAAGCTTGTGTTTCCTTATTTATTTTCATTTTGGATGATCTGTCCATTGGTGAAAATGGGGTGTTAAAGTCCCCTACTATGATTGTTACTGTCGATTTCTCCTTTTATGGCTGTTAGTATTTGCCTTATGTATTGAGGTGCTCCTATGTTGGGTGCATAAATATTTACAATTGTTATATCTTCTTCTTGGATCGATCCCTTTATCATTATGTAGTGTCCTTCTTTGTCTCTTCTAATAGTCTTTTTTTTAAAGTCTATTTTGTCTGATATAAGAATTGCTACTCCAGCTTTCTTTTGATTTCCATTTGCATGGAATATCTTTTTCCATCCCCTTACTTTCAATCTGTATGTGTCTCTAGATCTGAAGTGGGTCTCTTGTAGACAGCATATATATGGTCTTGTTTTTGTATCCATTCAGCCAATCTGTGTCTTTTGGTGGGAGCATTTAGTCCATTTACATTTAAGGTAATTATCGATATGTATGTTCCTAGTCCCATTTCCTTAATTGTTTTGGGTTCGTTATTGTAGGTATTTTCCTTCTGTTGTGTTTCTTGCCTAAAGAAGTTCTTTTAGCATTTGTTGTAAAGCTGGTTTGGTGGTGTTGAACTCTCTCAGCTTTTGCTTGTCTTTAAAGGTTTTAATTTCTCCATCAAATCTGAATGAGAGGTCGCGGCTGAAAGCGCGGAGCCCAGAGACCGGCGTGGGACGCTGGGGCTGCTGCTGCCGCCGCCAAGAAGCCTGCGTGCGTGCGCAGGTCACTGTCCACACCGCCCTTCCGGGAGCCTGTGCAGCCCGCCACTGCCGGGGTCCCGAGATCCAGGGGCGGCTTCCCTGGGAGAACGCACGGCGCGCCTAAGGCTGGTGCAACGTCACGCCTACCTCTGCCGCTGCAGGCTCGCCCCGCACTCCGTGCCCCTCCCTCCCGCCCGGCCTGAGTGAGCCAGAGTCCCCGAAGAGGCTGCTCCTTTAACCCTGTCCTTTCTGAGCGAAGAACAGACGCCCTCCGGCGACCTACATGCAGAGGCGGGGCCAAATCCAAAGCTGAGACCCAGGAGCTGTGAGAACAAAGAGAAAGGGAAACCTCTCCCAGCAGCCTCAGAAGCAGCGGATTAAAGCTCCACAATCAACTTCATGTACCCTGCATCTGTGGAATACATGAATAGACAACAAATCATCCCAAATTGAGGAGCCAGGAGTCAGTGCTGTGCCTCTGAGGTGGGAGAGCCAACTTCAGGACACTGGTCCACAAGAGACCTCCCAGCTCCACATAATGTCAAACGGCGAAAATCTTCCAGAGATCTCCATCTCAACACCAGCACCCAGCTTCACTCAACGACCAGCAAGCTACAGTGCTGGACACCCTATGCCAAACAACTAACAAGACAGGAACACAACGCCACCCATTAGCAGAGAGGCTGCCTCAAATCATAAAAAGTCCGCAGACACCCCAAAACACACCAGCAGACGTGGACCTGCCCACCAGAAAGACAAGATCCAGCCTCATCCACCAGAACACAGGCAGTAGTCCCCTCCACCAAGAAGCCTACACAACCCACTAAACCAACCTTAGCCACTGGGGACAGACACCAAAAACAATGGGAACTACGAACCTGCAGCCTGCAAAAAGGAGACCCCAAACACAGTAACATAAGCAAAATGAGAAGACAGAAAAACACACAGCAGGAGAAGGAGCAAGATAAAAACCCACCAGACCTAACAAATGAAGAGGTAATAGGCAGTCTATCTGAAAAAGAATTCAGAATAATGATGGTAAAGATGATCCAAAATCTTGGAAATAGAATAGACAAAATGCAAGAAACAGTTAACAAGGACCTAGAAGAACTAAAGACGAATCAAGCATCGATTAAAAGCACAATAAATGAAATAAAAATTACTCTATATGGGATCAATAGCAGAATAACTGAGGCAGAAGAACGGATAAGTGAGGTGGAAGATAAAATAGTGGAAATAACTGCTGCACAGCAAAATAAAGAAAAAAGAATGAAAAGAACAGAGGACAGTCTCAGAGACCTCTGGGACAACATTAAACGCACCCACATTCGAATTATAGGGGTTCCAGAAGAAGAAGAGAAAAAGAAAGGGACTGAGAAAATATTTGAAGAGATTATAGTTGAAAACTTCCCTAATATGGGAAAGGAAATAGTTAATCAAGTCCAGGAGGCACAGAGAGTCCCATACAGAATAAATCCAAGGAGAAATACACCAAGACACATATTAATCAAACTGTCAAAAATTAAACACAAATCATATTAAAAGCAGCAAGGCAAAAACAACAAATAACACACAAGGGAATCCCCATCAGGATAACAGCTGATCTCTCAGCAGAAACTCTACAAGCCAGAAGGGAGTGGCAGGACATACTTAAAGTGATGAAGGAGAAAAACCTGCAACCAAGATTACTCTACCCAGCAAGGATCTCATTCAGATTTGATGGAGAAATTAAAACGTTTACAGACAAGCAAAAGCTGAGAGAGTTCAGCACCACCAAACCAGCTTTACAACAAATGCTAAAGGAACTTCTCTAGGCAAGAAACACAACAGAAGGAAAAGAACTACAATAACGAACCCAAAACAATTAAGAAAATGGGAATAGGAACATACATATCAATAATTACCTTAAATGTAAATGGACTAAATGCTCCCACCAAAAGACACAGACTGGCTGAATGGATACAAAAACAAGACCCATATATATGCTGTCTACAAGAGACCCACTTCAGACCTAGAGACACATACAGACTGAAAGTAAGGGGATGGAAAAAGATATTCCATGCAAATGGAAACCAAAAGAAAGCTGGAGTAGCAATTCTCATATCAGACAAAATGGACTTTAAAATAAAGACTACTAGAAGAGACAAAGAAGGACACTACATAATGATCAAGGGATCAATCCAAGAAGAAGATATAACAATTGTAAATATTTATGCACCAAACATAGGAGCACCTCAATACATAAGGGAAATATTAACAGCCATAAAAGGAGAAATCGACAGTAACACAATCATAGTAGGGGACTTTAACACCCCACTTTCACCAATGGACAGGTCATCCAAAATGAAAATAAATAAGGAAACACAAGCTTTAAATGATACATTAAACAAGATGGACTTAATTGATATTTATAGGACATTCCATCCAAAAACATCAGAATACACATTTTTCTCAAATGCTCATGGAACATTCTCCAGGATAGATCATATCTTGGGTCACAAATCAAGCCTTGGTAAATTTAAGAAAATTGAAATTGTATCAAGTATCTTTTCCGACCACAATGCTATGAGACTAGATATCAATTACAGGAAAAGAGCTGTAAAAAATACAAACACATGGAGGCTAAACAATACACTACTTAATAACGAAGTGATCACTGAAGAAATCAAAGAGGAAATTAAAAAATACCTAGAAACAAATGACAATGGAGACACGACGACCCAAAACCTATGGGATGCAGCAAAAGCAGTTCTGAGAGGGAAGTTTATGGCAATACAATCCCACCTTAAGAAACAGGAAATATCTCGAATAAACAACCTAACCTTGCACCTAAAGCAATTAGAGAAAGAAGAACAAAAACATCCCAAAGTTAGCAGAAGGAAAGAAATCATAAAAATCAGATCAGAAATAAATGAAAAAGAAATGAAGGAAACGATAGCAAAGATCAATAAAACTAAAAGCTGGTTCTTTGAGAAGATAAACAAAATTGATAAACCATTAGCCAGACTCATCAAGAAAAAAAGGGAGAAGACTCAAATCAATAGAATTAGAAATGAAAAAGGAGAAGTAACCACTGACACTGCAGAAATACAAAAGATCATGAGAGATTACTACAAGCAACTCTATGCCAATAAAATGGACAACCTGGAAGAAATGGACAAATTCTTAGAAATGCACAACCTGCCAAGACTGAATCAGGAAGAAATAGAAAATATGAATAGACCAATCACAAGCACTGAAATTGAAACTGTGATTAAAAATCTTCCAACAAACAAAAGCCCAGGACCAGATGGCTTCACAGGCGAATTCTATCAAGCATTTAGAGAAGAGCTAACACCTATCCTTCTCAAACTCTTCCAAAATATAGCAGAGGGAGGAACACTCCCAAACTCATTCTACGAGGCCACCATCACCTTGATACCAAAACCAGACAAGGATGTCACAAAGAAAGAAAACTACAGGCCAATATCACTGATGAACATAGATGCAAAAATCCTCAACAAAATACTAGCAAACAGAATCCAACAGCACATTAAAAGGATCATACACCATGATCAAGTGGGGTTTATTCCAGGAATGCAAGGATTCTTCAATATACGCAAATCAATCAACGTGATACACCATATTAACAAACTGAAGGAGAAAAACCATATGATCATCTCAATAGATGCAGAGAAAGCTTTTGAAAAAATTCAACACCCATTTATGATAAAAACCCTGCAGAAAGTAGGCATAGAGGGAACTTTCCTCAACATAATAAAGGCCATATATGACAAACCCACAGCCAGCATCATCCTCAATGGTGAAAAACTGAAACCATTTCCACTAAGATCAGGAACAAGACAAGGTTGCCCACTCTCACCACTCTTATTCAACCTAGTTTTGGAAGTTTTAGCCACAGCAATCAGAGAAGAAAAGGAAATAAAAGGAATCCAAATTGGAAAAGAAGAAGTAAAGCTGTCACTGTTTGCAGATGACATGATACTATACATAGAGAATCCTAAAGATGCTACCAGAAAACTACTAGAGCTAATCAATGAATTTGGTAAAGTTGCAGGATACAAAATTAATGCACAGAAATCTCTGGCATTCCTGTACACTAATGATGAAAAATCTGAAAGTGAAATCAAGGAAACACTCCCATTTACCATTGCAACAAAAAGAATAAAATATCTAGGAATAAACCTACCTAAGGAGACAAAAGACCTGTATGCAGAAAATTATAAGACACTGATGAAAGAAATTAAAGATGATACAAATAGATGGAGAGATGTACCATGTTCTTGGATTGGAAGAATCAACATTGTGAAAATGACTCTACTACCCAAAGCAATCTACAGATTCAATGCAATACCTATCAAACTACCAATGGCATTTTTCACAGAACTAGAACAAAAAATTTCACAATTTGTATGGAAACACAAAAGACCCCGAATAGCCAAAGCAATCTTGAGAACGAAAAACGGAGCTGGAGGAATCAGGCTCCCTGACTTCAGACTATACTACAAAGCTACAGTAATCAAGACAGTATGGTACTGGCACAAAAACAGAAAGATAGATCAATGGAACAGGATAGAAAGCCCAGAGATAAACCCACGGACATATGGTCACCTTATCTTTGATAAAGGAGGCAGGAATGTACAGTGGAGAAAGGACAGTCTCTTCAATAAGTGGTGCTGGGAAAACTGGACAGGGACATGTAAAAGTATGAGATTAGATCACTCCCTAACACCATACACAAAAATTAGCTCAAAATGGATTAAAGACCTAAATGTAAGGCCAGACACTATCAAACTCCTAGAGGAAAACATAGGCAGAACACTCTATGACATAAATCACAGCAAGATCCTTTTTGACCCACCTCCTAGAGACATGGAAATAAAGACAAAAATAAACACATGGGACCTAATGAAACTTAAAAGCTTTTGCACAGCAAAGGAAACCATAAACAAGACCAAAAGACAACCCTCAGAATGGGAGAAAATATTTGCAAATGAAGCAACTGACAAAGGATTAATCTCCAAAATTTATAAGCAGCTCATGCAGCTCAATAGCAAAAAAACAAACAACCCAATCCAAAAATGGGCAGAAGACCTAAATAGACATTTCTCCACAGAAGATATACAGACTGCCAACAAACACATGAAACGATGCTCAACATCTTTACTCATTAGAGAAATGCAAATCAAAACTACAATGAGATATCATCTCACACCAGTCAGAATGGCCATCATCAAAATATCTAGAAACAATAAATGCTGGAGAGGGTGTGGAAAAAAGGGAACACTCTTGCACTGCTGGTGGGAATGTGAATTGGTACAGCCACTATGGAGAACGGTATGGAGGTTCCTTAAAAAACTACAAATAGAACTACCATATGACCCAGCAATCCCACTACTGGGCATATACCCTGAGAAAACCATAATTCAAAAAGAGTCATGTACCAAAATGTTCATTGCAGCTCTATTTACAATAGCCAGGACATGGAAGCAACCTAAGTGTCCATCACCAGATGAATGGATAAAGAAGATGTGGCACATATATACAATGGAATATTACTCAGCCATAAAAAGAAATGAAATTGAGCTATTTGTAATGAGGTGGATGGACCTAGAGTCTGTCATACAGAGTGAAGTAAGTCAGAAAGAGAAAGACAAATACTGTATGCTGACACATATATATGGAATTTAAGAAAAAAATGTCATCAAGAACATAGGGGTAAGACAGGAATAAAAAAAAAAAAAATCTGAATGAGATCCTTGCTGGGTAGAGTAGTCTTGCTTGCAGGTTTTTCTCCTTCATCACTTTAATTATGTCCTGCCACTCCCTTCTGGCTTGTAGAGTTTCTGCTGAGAGATCAGCTGTTAACCTGATGGGGATTCCCTTGTGTGTTATTTGTTGTTTTTCCCTTGTTGCTTTTAATATGATTTCTTTGTGTTTAATTTTTGACAGTTTGATTAATATGTGTCTTGGTGTATTTCTCCTTGGATTTATTCTGTATGGGACTCTCTGTGCCTTCTGGACTTAATTAACTATTTCCTTTCCTATATTAGGGAAGTTTTCAACTATAATCTCTTCAAATATTTTCTCAGTCCCTTTCTTTTTCTCTTCTTCTTCTGGAACCCCTATAATTCGAATGTTGGTGCGTTTAATGTTGTCCCTGAGGTCTCTGAGACTGTCCTCTGTTCTTTTCATTCTTTTTTCTTTATTTTGCTCTGCAGCAGTTATTTCCACTATTTTATCTTCCACCTCACTTATCCGTTCTTCTGCCTCAGTTATTCTGCTATTGATCCCATCTAGAGTACTTTTCATTTCATTTATTTTGTTTTTAATCAATGCTTGATTCAGCTTTATTTCTTCTAGGTCCTTGTTAACTGTTTCTTGCATTTTGTCTATTCTATTTCCAAGATTTTGGATCTTGGAAATAGAATCTTGGATCATCTTTACTATCATTATTCTGAATTCTTTTTCAGGTATACTGCCTATTTCCTGTTCATTTGTTAGGTCTGGTGGATTTTTATCTTGCTCCTTCTCCTGCTGTGTGTTTTTCTGTCTTCTCATTTTGCTTATCTTACTGTGTTTGGGGTCTCCTTTTTGCAGGCTGCAGGTTCGTAGTTCCCATTGTTTTTGGTGTCTGTCCCCAGTGGCTAAGGTTGGTTCAGTGGGTTGTGTAGGCTTCCTGGTGGAGGGGACTAGTGCCTGTGTTCTGGTGGATGAGGCTGGATCTTGTCTTTCTGGTGGACAGGTCCACGTCTGGTGGTGTATTTTGGGGTGTCTGTGGACTTTTTATGATTTTAGGTAGCCTCTCTGCTAATGGGTGGCATTGTGTTCCTGTCTTGCTAGTTGTTTGGCATAGGGTGTCCAGCACTGTAGCTTGCTGGTCGTTGAGTGAAGCTGGGTGCTGGTGTTGAGATGGAGATCTCTGGAAGATTTTCGCCGTTTGATATTATGTGGAGCTGGGAGGTCTCTTGTGGACCAGTGTCCTGAAGTTGGCTCTCCCACCTCAGAGGCACAGCACTGACTCCTGGGTCCTCAATTTGGGATGATTCGTTGTCTATTCATGTATTCCAGAGATGCAGGGTACATCAAGTTGATTGTGGAGCTTTAATCCGCTGCTTCTGAGTCTGCTGGGAGAGATTTCTCTTTCTCTTCTTTGTTGTCACAGCTCCCGGATCTCAGCTTTGGATTTGGCCGCACCTCTCCTTGTAGGTCGCTGGAGGGCGTCTGTTCTTCGCTCAGACAGGACAGGGTTAAAGGAGCAGCCGCTTCGGGGACTCTGGCTCACTCAGGCGGGGCAGGGAGGGGCACGGAGTGTGGGTGGAGCCTGCAGCGGCAGAGGCCGGCGTGACGTTGCACCAGCCCGAGGCGCGCCGTGCGTTCTCCCAGGGAAGCCGTCCCTGGGTCCCGGGATCCCGGCCGTGACGGGCTGCACAGGCTCCCCGGAAGGGGGGCGTGGACAGTGACCTGCGCTTGTACACAGGCCTTGCGGCGGCGGCAGCAGCCCCAACGTCCCACGCCCGTCTCTGGGGTCCGCGCGCCGTGGCTCGCGCCCGTCTCTGGAGCTCCTCCAAGCAACGCTCTTAATCCCCTCTCCTTGCGCACCAGGAAACAAAGGGGGAAGAAAAAGTCTCTTGCCTCTTCGGCAGGTCCAAACTTTTTCCCTGACTCCCTCCCGGCTAGCTGTGGCGCATTAGCCCCTTCAGGCTGTGTTCACGCCGCCAACCCCAGTCCTCTCCGTGCACTCCGACTGAAGCCCGAGCCTCAGCTCCCAGCGCCGCAGACAAGCCTCTCGGGCTGGTGAGTGCCGGTTGGCACCGATCCTCTGTGCGGGAATCTCTCCGCTTTGCCCTACCCAGGTATGTGGGGAGTTTCTTGCCTTTTGGGAGGTCTGAGGTCTTCTGCCAGCGTACAGTAGGTGTTCTGTAGGAGTTGTTCCACGTGTAGCTGTATTTCTGGTGTATCTGTGGGGAGGAAGGTGATCTCCGCGTCTTACTCTTCCGCCATCTTCCCCGGAAGTCTCTATTTAGACAGATTTTTATGGAATTGCAAATGTTCCAAAAAAACTGGCTTCATGCTGTCAAGTCACTATTTGTTATGGTTTATAATTGCATTTTGAAATATAGACTGTAAAGGAAGTACAGCTTAAGGATATTTTATTGATATAAGTAAACTTTATTGATACAAATGAATATGCTTATATTACCCAAGAATATGCTATATTACTCATGAAAGCTAGCTTTAGCTGAAATGCTGAGTTCCTATAGTTTGCATAAACCATAAAAAAGATTGAAAAGGATTTTTAAATCATAAAAAGGATTTAAGTGAATCCTAAGTTAAATATATCAGAAATTTAATTCAACATAAATTCTAATTGCAGATGTCAAATGTGTGGAATCTATTAGTGTTGAATTTATTGATGCATTTTGAATGTCCTTATTGATGTTTTTCTTTTAAAAGCAACTAATGACTTTTTTTGTTGGCTTTATATATGTTCTCATTTCATATTGGAAACTCTCCTCCTCTGAGCATCCCTTTTCTCAGCAGCAAAGTGAAAGTATTGCACTGCATTAGTGGTTTTCTCTAGGGCTTCTTAGAATTATTTTATGGATTGCATAGCTGTTGATTAAGTACAGCCAATTCTCGATTATGTCAGCCACGGGTGAGGGTGTGGGTGAGGGTTGGAGAAGCTTGGACAAAGAGAATGTTTGGGATGGCTCTTGTCCCCAGTCCCCACTTCAATTAGGATAGCTCCAGTTTTGTTGGCTTCATATATTAGGGTTTATTTAGAGAAAAATCTAAAAAGCAGTGTGTGAAAACTGATGGACTCTATGATCTGCAAAGCCCTTTGCAGGTGCGACATCACGTTGACACTACATAAATCATCCTGGGCTGCAGCCTCCACACGTCCCCTCTTCAGAGTCCCCTTATTTACCTCTGAAATGACTCACCTTTGACTGTAGAAGTAAAACAAATTACATTCGATGAACACAAAAATTCTAGAGCCAGTGTGCATTTTGACTAATCCTTGGTCACTAAGAAACATCCCCTCTGCGTGGCATTTTTGCAGTAGTAAGGGTTATTATTTTTTAAAACTATTTTCATTCTAGATTAAGGTTTTGCGCCATCTGCTGGAAGTATTTATTTTTGCAATACTACGAGAGAACTGTACATTTATTCTCAGAAGTATCTTTAAAAATATTAATACTTTAAAAAATTGTAAAGTACATGTTTATTACAGGAAATGGATAAGTGTAGAAAATAATAAAGTGTAAGACAAAAATCCGGAGGTACCTACTGTCAATAGCTAGCGTTTTTTCTTTATACATACAAGAATATGTTATCCTGAGGTTTGGTTTGTGTTTTGTGTTTGGGTTTTTTTTGTTGTTGAAGTATAGTTGGCTTACAATGTTGTGGTAGTTTCGGGTTTACAGCAAAGTGATTCAGTTATACATGTGAGATATATATATATATATATATTCTTTTTCAGACTCTTTTCCATTATAGTTTATTATAAGCTATTGAATATAGTTCCCTGTGCTATACGGTAGTTCCTTGTTGTTTATCTGTTTTATATACAGTAGTGTGTATCTGTTAATCCCATACTCCGAACTTATCCCTCCCCCCCAGTTTCCCCTTTGGTACCCATAAGTTTGTTTTCTATGTCTGTGAGTCTGTTTCTGTTTTTTAAATAAGAAAAACACAAGTTTGAGATCAACACTATGCTGATTTAGGTTACAGCAGTAGTAAAAAGAGAGGACACATTACAGATATGAGATTCTTTGGGAGGGAGTGCTCTCAGGCCCTGTTGTGTGTGAACCTTAAGGTTTGCTTTGCCAATTATGCAAGGCTGGGATCTTACCCTCCAACTTAACTGGGCAGGGTGGGATAGAGATAGGGTTGAGGGAGTGGGTTAGACCCTAGGAAAAGTGCGTTATATTGTTCAGATTCCCAGGAAACAGATCCCCAGATTACTATTTCCAGCAGTAAATGTGGCATTGCTCCTTTCTGTAGTGTCCATGTATTGAACACCAGTGTGCTAGTTGCTGTGACACATGCTATAGAATGAAGAAGTCTTATAGATGCTGATTTGAAGTGAGAGAAGTCTATCATGAGAGATAAGTATGTAGATAATTAACTACAACACAAGCTTGGAGACATAGAAGCGGGGTGCTTACCCTCATTGGGCAGGGAAACTGGGAGGAAAGCATAAAGTGGGTCCTGGAGGTGGGAACATTCCTGTCATTTAGTGTTAGGTTAATGAAGGATGCAGTGACAATGAGGCTGGGAAAGTAGACGTAGGTTATGTCATCAAAGGCTGAGGATCACAAAGCACCACCAAGTTGTTGGAGGAGGAAAGTGACACAGTGTAAGAGGATTTTAGGAGGACAACCGTGGTAGCAACATGTGGAGATACGAAGAAGGACAGAAGGCAGAGAAACCAGGTTAGGATCCCAAGTTGACCTGCTAACTGTGGGGGGTCTGGAACAGAGATAAAAATTCCTTATTCGATGTACTTAGGAGACAGAGCACAGTCAGAAAACCACATCCCATGAATAATTACTGCTAAATAAAGTAAAATTTGGACCCAATTGTGAAAGCAATCCGAGAGCGAATATATGTTTCTGTGGATCACTAACAATAGGCAGAGCCTTCCAAAGTGAAGTAGCAGACCCTGAGGGAAACTAGAAGCACTGTCCTTGGAATTGAAAGCCTCAGACAGGCTTCCAGCGCGTCCCTGGGGCCTGAGTGACAGAGAAAATGGGGCAGAGTTTGGTGACACACAGACAAGGTACACTTGCTGTTGGAGTGGTAGGATGGGGGAGACAGGGTGGGTGGCAATCAGCCCTGCCGGTACTAGTATTGATCAGTAAAAGAACCAGGGACATTCCAAGCTGAATCGCAAGTCAGGAGCACATGTGAAGCCAGAAAGAATGGCCTCCATGTAAAGACCAGAGATAATCAGGAAGGATCAGAATGGAACCTCTGCAAAGACACTAGGAAGAAAGCAAAACCAAATAACTGATAAAAAATACATAGCAGAACAAATACACCATAAAGCAGAAGAAAATATGAACAAAGTTCTCCGTGGAATAAAAAAAATTAGGAAACATTTCCTCTTTGAAACAAGAAATAAAATCAGAGATAGGATTCAGAAGAGATATGATAAAAGGAGAGGTGAAGAGAAAAAGTAAACTGAGCTGGCTGAGACAAACCTACTGAGATTTATGTCCAAAAATGCTTATATTAGAAAAACAAGGAATCAAAATAAATGAGCTAAGCATACATCTTAAGACAATGGAAAAATAAAATTAAAATATACCCAAAATAGAAGGACATGAAATAGAAAAGAAAGAAAGAAAGAGAGAGAGAAAGGAAGAAAGACAGACAGAAAGAAAGAAAGAAAGAAAGAAAGAAGAGAGCTTTTCTTTGACAAGATGAGAAATGTTTGAGAAGTAGTAAAACACTAGTACTAGGAATAAAAAGGGAGAGATAACTACAGATGCTGCAGACATAAAAGAAAACTGGATGCTATTATGAAAAAATTTATGTCAATAAGTTTGAAAACTTTGGAGAAATGGTTAAAGTTAAGGTCCTAGAAATATGTGACCTACTAAAACTGTCTCAAGAAGGAGAAAAAAAAATTCTTCTAGATTCTCATTTGGAATCTACTTCTTTAACAGTAAAGTATGTGTATCTTCTGTCTTATTAACAAATACAGTTCCATAATATCATTTTAATGGCTTGTATTATATAATTTTGTTTGATAATTAAGTCATTCAATTTTTACTCTCCCAACCTAGGAACTCTATAATCTAGCAGTTATACAAATGTGAACTTTTGCAAAGAGCTTTGTCTATTCTTAGAAGAAATTCCCCAAAGAGGAATTGCTGGGTCAAAGATGCCTGTTTTAAAGCTTTTGTTACACAACAAATGTCTATAATTTTTTTAAGGTGTGATGGGAAGGCATTCCTGGAAGAAAGAGTAACAGGAACAAATTTAGGTACAGCAAATATGAAATGTGTTCTGAGAATGAAAGAGTTCACGAAGTGCCCTATGACGTTAGTAAATCAATTTAGTAGAGCAATGTTAGCATAATATTAATTATGTTCTAGTAATACCAAATAAAATGCTAATAACAAATAATAGTAAATATATAATAATAGTAGTAAATATAATAGTAATATGGTAAAACAATTCAATGTTTTTAAAAAGAAAATTGTTCACCTGTACAACATGTGCACTTATACTGATCTCTGTTCAGGTAAGAAATTGTGTAAAACCATCTTTCCAAAACGGAGCTGCTGGGGTTCCTGAAGTTGCATAACTCTGCTAATTCTCCTCTCCCTTGCCTTATTTCATCTGCCCACCAACCACCCTATTTTTGTCATTGGGAATGACATTCATTAGAGTCTATCTAAATACACAGATGCTATTGCAGTGCACTTGGAGTTCAGCCTTACCGTAGCCAGGACAACCCCTCCCACCTCCCACTAGTCTCTTCTCCTACATACAGCTTTTGCTTGGAGCAGCTCCATCCTCCTAGAATACACACCCCACTCCCTCTCTACCTGAGTTTTCCCTGTCCATTTTTTTAAGATTAACTCAATTGCCACCTCTCCTTGGGAGCCCTTCTTGATACCTCTCTTTCCAGGGAAAACCAGCTGTTCCTCCACTCCCTCCACTGGCCCTGGCAGTGTCCTGAGCACGTGTGATGCACATCTTGTATGTATGTGTTTACATATCTCCTTCTACTAGACTTTAAGGAAAAGAACCATGTCTTATTTGTCATTTTATTAGTGCCTACCAACAGAGGTATTTAATCAATGCTTGCTAAGTGAATGATTTGAAGAGTAGTCGTAATAGATCCCAGTGAGCACCTCCAGTGATGGAGCCACTGGTCCTAGTTCAGATTACCAGCTTCATTCACTTCTGACCCTTCATGGTGTTTCCCAGTAGGAAGTTTGTCCTTTCAAAAGTACAACTCACTAGAGCTTCACAATGTAACAGTACCTTAATCAAAAACCCCAGTGAACCTGTAATTCACCAGACAGTAAGGATTTGTCTCTTTGAGATCTTTCCAGTAGAGGGCTGGATAAGCCCAGTGAGAGCCTGTTCAGTAGCTGCTTAGAAGGCTGCTAATGCATTTAAGAAGTTAAACTAGAGAGCTTCCTACCACAGCCCCTCCCTAGATTTTCATGACTCTCAAAGTCAGTGACTTTTTAATTATTTTAAAATTAAAATACCCACACCCTACATCACATTAAGTTTATTAAGATTATTTGGCTACAAGTAACAAATTTTCTTATATCCCCTTCTTTCTTACATGAGGGTAGTATACTTTCTTACATGAAGGCTAAATACTCTTTTTACTATGTTATTTTCATTTAATAGTATACTCTGGAAATCACTCTATATCATTTCATAGAGATCTTCCTTATTCTTTTTTCACAGCTGTAAAGTACTCTATGTTTATGGTACATGTGGATGTCCCGTACTTTATTCAACCACTCCCCTGTGTCTGGGCATTCCAATATTTCACAGTTTAAAAAATACTACAATAAATAAGCTTATGAGTAGTGTTATTTTTAAAGTAACAGTTGACCCTTGAACAATGTGGGGTTTGGGGTGCTGACCGACTATGACAGCAAAAATCCAAGTATAACTTGTAGTCAGCCCTCCATATCCAGAGTTCCTCTGTGTCTGAGGTTTTTCACAATCCACAGATTCAACCATCAGCAGATTTAACCATCTGTCGCTGGTGTAGTACTGTAGTATTTAATATTGAAAAAAAATTCCGTGTATAAGTGGACCTGTGCAGTTCAAACCCATGTTGTTCAAGGGTCAACCATACAGTATGTTATAAATTCATATACAGATAGCTACAAACTGACAAATTAAATTATATAACTCATGAGCATAAAGAATTTTACTTTCCCGGAATTAACAGGTAACTGAGGAATGTTTTAGTATGTGAATCCTTAATTTTTAAAAAAGCAACCAATTTTTTTGTGGTACGCGGGCCTCACACTGTTGTGGCCTCTCCCGTTGCGGAGCACAGGCTCTGGATGCGCAGGCTCAGCAGCCATGACTCACGGGCCCAGCCACTTCGCGGCATGTGGGATCTTCCCGGACCGGGGCACGAACCCGTGTCTTCTGCTTCAGTAGGCGGACTGTCAACCACTACGCCACCAGGGAAGCCCTAAGAAGCAACCAATTTTAAATTACATCAACTTAAGGTCTAGAAAACCTGAGAACATCTGAAGAGGAAAAAAAATTTTTTTTCTTAGTCAAAGTGCAATAAATTCAGCATTAGCAAATTTAGCAAGGTATTATTAACTTTAAAAAATACTCTTTTGGGCTTCCCTGGTAGCACAGTGGTTGGGAGTCCGCCTGCCGATGCAGAGGACGCAGGTTCGTGCCCCAGTCCGGGAGGATCCCACATGCCGCAGAGCGGCTGGGCCCGTGAGCCATGGCCACTGGGCCTGCACGTCCGGAGTCAAAAACTCTTACATCTCTTAAAATTATACTGTTATCTTTTTAAAAAATGATGTAAAGTTCCTCTGAAGATTTGCTACTTAAATCATTAGTTTGAAAAGCTATTAGATTTTTTTTTTTTAGCCAGGTCTCTCCTTTATTTTTTTTTAATTGAGATATAGTTAACTTACAATGTTGTGTTAGTTTCAAGTGTACAGCAAAGTGATTCAGTGATGCATGTATATATATATATGTTGTTTTTCAGATTCTTTTCCATTACAGGTTATTACAAGATATTGAATATAGTTCCCTGTGCTATTAAAAAAAAAAAGGCCATTAGATTTTACTTGAGAAACTTGGAAATAACACAGGAAATTATTTTGCATAATGTATATTCTTTTATTCTTTTTTTGGCCGTGCTGGGTGGCATGCAGCATCTTAGTTCCCCAACCAGGGATTGAACCCGTGTCCCCTGCATTGGGAGCGCAGAGTCTTAACTGCTGGACAGCCAGGGAAATCCCCTATATTCTTTTCTAAATTGAAGAAATAAGAGGAAGTAATAACTTTCGAACTTGTGGCACATTTATTTCTTAGCACTCAAAGTTTTTAAAAAGGTTTTCAGTTGGAACTTTTCTTGGCTGGTCACAATTCTTATCCTTTAGAAGATTTTCCTCCAGTTTTAAGAGGATTACTGCCTTGTATTTGGCCCTTGATATGTTTGTTCTTTCTGTAGCATCTTGTGTGGTAAGATCCGTGAAAAGTACCTTCTCCTGTTAAGTGTGTAACAATATTATTCAGCCATAAAAAGGAACAAAATTGGGTCATTTGTAGAGACGTGGATGGACCTAGAGACTGTCATACGGAGTAAAGTAAGTCAGAAAGAGAAAAAATATCATATATTAACGTATATATGTGGAATCTAGAAAAATGGTACAGATGAACCAGTATGCAAGGCAGAAATAGAGACAGATGTAGAGAACAAATGTATGGACACCAAGGGGGGAAAGTGGGCGGTGGTGGGATAAATTGGGAGATTGGGATTGACATATATACACAAATATGTATAAAATGGATGACTAATAAGAACCTCCTGTATAAAAAAATAAATTAATTTTTTTAAAAAAGAAAAAGAATAAAGCTAAACATTGGCCAAAGCGTGTATTTTTGTAAGGTGTGATTGTGGAAAAAGTCTGGTAGGTTTTTTACTTGATTTGAGGTTTATCAGTCCTTACTTGGCAAGATGGAATTGGCAATTCTTAAATGGCAAGATGACAAATTTTTTTTTTTCCCTTTTTTTTTGCGGTATGCGGGCCTCTCACTGTTGTGGCCTCTCCCGTTGCGGAGCACAGGCTCCGGACGCGCAGGCCCAGCGGCCATGGCTCACGGGCCCAGCCGCTCCGCGGCATATGGGATCCTCCCAGATCGGGGCACGAACCCGTATCCCCTGCATCGGCAGGCGGACTCTCAACCACTGCGCCACCAGGGAGGCCCAAGATGACAAATTTTTGATGAGTAGAATTTACTGTGTAATCTCAAAAATATAGCCTTTGCCTAATGGTTATAAAGTTCAGGTCAAACATACTTAATTCTGGTATCCCCTTAAGGTTTTGCATCACTGCCAGATGGATTGCAAGCTCTTAAAACTGAAGGTTTTGTTTCCTTTCCTTGTTTTTGCTGCAAAAGTAATTAGGAGTGAAATGGCGGTTTTTACCCTATAATTCACAAATGAATGAGGTGGGTATTAACCTGCCTGGGACGTGGTTTTAATGGCTCACAGCACAATAGCTGAGTCCTGGTGGCAGAGGACAATGATTGGAGGGCTGTAATTTAGAGATTAATATGTCTTAGTCACAGCTTATAAACGTGGTTTAGTTTTCTCCTGGGACAACCCAGTTTTTTCCTAAATGGTTTTTAGTTTAAATATATATATGCAGTATCATATATATGCAAATATCGTGTATATTTTTTATATGCAGAACTTACAGTGTAATCTCAAAAACATAGAAGTTACTTAACGGATATAAAGTTCAGGTCAAATATATTTAATTCCGGCACCACCTTCAGGTTTTATATCATTGCCTGATGGGTTGGAAGCTCTTGTAACTGACGATTTTGTTTCCTTTCCTTGTTCTTTGCAAGAATACTACATATATGTATCTATAATGTGTGTGTGAGTGTGTGTGTCTATATACTGGGCTATTTACACTGAAGTATAAAAATAGCCAGGCAGCAATTGGCTGTTAACATTAGTTGAATATCTGAAGTCGAGATATGACACCGAGCAGTACAGTCAAATCGTAAACTCTAGATTCATTGCTTATTGCAGATGAAAGATGGATGAGCAGACGAATGATCATTCCCTGATTTCATATGATTTTAGATAGACTCATGGTGGAAGAGAGAGTTAACAATTACACCCACCTCCTACCCCCTCCGTTTTTCCACCTCTCCTCCTCTCAGCCACTATTACAAGAGTTAAGGAGCACCTTAGGGGCCTTCTGACTTCTCCTCCGGAGGGTTCTATGGTTTCTCAGCAAAACAAAGGAAACAAGGCACTACAGTTTCTCTTTTTGTCCAGTATTCTTCCCTTCTTTGTCAACCGACTTAAAGGTATGTGTACTTTCTCTTTACAGCCCACCACTTCAGCTTGGCAAGGCAAGTCTCATTAAGAAGTAGGCACTAACAAAACTGTGAAAATCATCATTGGAAAGACGCTCCTTTTCAAAGGATGCACTTAAACTTGATTTCCTCTGAGGCTGGTAGAGAGAGAAGAGGCAAAAGCAGGTCACGGAATGCTGACTCTGAATGATATTGCCATATTAATGTGTTGTAGTTAAGAGCAGAAGAAAGTTGAGGTTCTTTTTGTTGCAGGCATGAAACTGAAAACTAAGAACTGAGCATAAGAAGACGTTAGGGATCTAGAAAAAAGGACCTCCACACTTGAAATATGGGATGAGTGGTTCTGAAGTATATTTATCAGGACAATGCTGAATGTATATTTATCAGCATAAGGCTGAAATGGCCCAGGCCGCTGTCTCATAAAAGAATTTTCTTCCTTCTCTGCTTTCCATCGATGGGGCAGAGTAAGCAGACAGGTTTCTGTTTTTCATAATCCTTAAAGCTGCAAGGAAGAATTTAAATGTATAACTCAAGAGATCCAGATTATAAGTGAGGTGTGAGTGGAGAGGCCCTCGGGGATGCTGATCTGTAACTGACCCAGAAGAGCCCTGCGGGGGCTTTGGTTTCAGAGCGATCCCAGACTGTAGCCTTCCTGGCGTTAGCACAAAAAAAAAAGCAATGATATGGTTGCATAGCTTATCAGATTCTCTGCTGAGTGCATTTCAAATTATTTTAAATCTATGATAGTGTTTTCACATTATTTTACATTGAGCCACAGAAGGGTGTGTGTGTGTGTGTGTTTTGGCAAATCCAGCAATAAAAGTATTCCTAGGAATCTTTACACACTGCAAATAAAGTTGTTTCTAAAGCATTAACATTGTTTATCTAAAAACACTCTCAAAGGCTTGGATCAAAATTACTTTTAATTCTCACAGACAAATGGCAGTGGAGATTTTGTTGGAGGTTACGGAGTTTTGTGGCTTTGAAAACAGTTGAATCATCTGGGAGGGAGCCGCAAGGGAATGATTTAATTGATCACCAGCACAGCAGTTGTTTCTCTTCTAAATATGTCCCTGGTGGGATTTTGCTCACCTGCCAATTATCTCAGTGATCTGTCATTTTTACCAAGGATGGGAACTGAGGCTAGAGACAGAATGAGATTGAAATAGCTTGACTCTCTACTGCAAGGGCTTTGAACGAAAATATGCGTGTGTGTTTTACTTCTAAATATTTTCTGAGGGGTGTCTGACAGGTAGTGTCTCTGAATAAACCCCTTTATCTGCTACTGAGTAAAAGTGGAGACCAACTTTTGAGCAAGAGTTTAAACTGAACGCTTTTCCTGTTTTGATAGTTTGCTAGTGTCCTTAGGGATAAAAGTAGAAAAAACACTCCACCTTGTGCAAGATACCATCAGCTTACATAAATTCAACCTTACGGTGCTGGAGGCATCCTGAAGATAAGGGTAAGTGCTTACAGTGTGAGTCATTTTTACTGCATTTCCCTGGATGACCTGTGCCTCAGAATGAGCAGGAAGGTGGGGTTCTGGGCCCAGTGCTGTTTCTACGGTGACCTAGTTCCTGAGGCCTCATAGAGCATGGAACTTGCCAGGGTGTATAGATCTGGGGTTTAAAGGTAAACATAATTCAACCACGCTGGCTCCTCTATGTGTGTAAGTAAGTCAACTACTTCATCCGATTCCTAACCTGAGAAACTGGAGAAAGGCCTGACTGTATAGGGCCTTTCCCAGGCAGCATTTTCCGAAGGCATTTTCAAGGGTGACTTTGTCTATGTGTGACTTTCTTCTTTCCAGCTGACTTCCAAATCCAATCCTGAGGTCAGATGTGGCTCATGTGTCTGAGCTGGGAACCTTTTTCCCAGCGCACTTTGGAGGTGTGTGCTATGACAGAGGAACTGGACGAGGCAAACTTGAGATGATCATCTAAATGCATCTTCCCCTGTTCCTAGTCCAGGCTTCATTTTGAACAAGCTCTGTGTGGCTCGGGTTGATTATATCCCGTCACTTAGCAATAGCCTATGTAGAGATGGTGGTCATCATTAAAATCAGTCTTGAAGCAGTGTAACATCCCCAAAACAGCTTAGTTTGGGAGGTCAGACAAGTCTGGATTTTAAACCCCTGTGGCCTAAATGATCTTTCTGGGCCTCAGTTTTCTCATCTGTAAAATATTCAATAGAAATAACAGTACCTAGTTCAGAGTGTTGCAGTGGAATTAAATGAAATAATATATGTAGAATGGTTAACAAAGTACTTGGCACATAGTAGGTGCCTAGTTAGCATTATTAGCATAATATTTATGAGATATGAATTGAGTACTAACAAAGTAGTAGTTCTAGGGGGAGATAAAGAAAGGTATAAGACTGCTTCCAGAGCTAAATTTCTAATAGAGGTAGGAACTTGCACGTGAAAGTTGAACTAACCACAGAAGGAAGATGAGTGTCACAGCCGAAATGTACTCCAGTGCTACTCAAAGTTCCTGTTCATGGTGAATCAAGGTTGGGCCAGAACGGAAATCAGTGAACTGCCTCCTCCAGATAGATAGTCTTGCTCTGGAGAAAAACATCAGCTAAACTATCCAATGTACCCAGTGAAGTGGCTGACCTCCATTCTGGCCCAAGCCTGGTGCTAAACTGTTGCCCCATCCTTGGGCCATACTTTAAGGATGGCTGCTCTTGGAGTGTGTGTTATGTCTGCCACTTGGGGGAGCCGCTTCTCTTTGGGCTAGACTATATTGTGGATTTTTACAGGCAATCTGACATGTGTTAGGACAAAACAGAGAGCTGGTTAATTCGATGTCATACACTTTGTGTTTCATTAAATGCAATTCCCCAGAATATACCATATTGCTTCCAGCCCTATCCTTGAAAATGAGCATCCTCTACAGCCAGGAGCTGTTGTTTCTCATCACCATGATCCATGAGGTAGCAGCAGTGGGTTCTCCCTGCCTCTTGGCAAGGGTTCTTAATCTTATTCTTGTGTGTCATGGACTCCTTTGGTCAGCTGTTATATCTATGGACCATGTCTCAGGATAATTTTTTTTTTCAGAATGATGGCTTTAATCATATAAAATAAAATCTGTAAGGTTACAAAGGAAACCAGTTATATTGAAATACACTTACCAAAATATTAAAAACAGGCTTCCCTGGTGGCGCAGTGGTTGAGAGTCCACCTGCCGATGCAAGGGACACGGGTTCGTGCCCCAGTCCAGGAAGATCCCACGTGCCACGGAGCGGGTGGGCCCGTGAGCCATGGCCGCTGAGCCTGCGTGTCCGGAGCCTGTGCTCCGCAACGGGAGAGGCCACAACGCTGAGAGGCCTGCGTATCGCAAAAAAAAAAAAAATCGGTCAAAAGTGCTACTCAGACTATTGTGGTTTGTTGGTTGCCTTATAATAAAAGGCAATGCCAGAATTTCAGTTAGAGCTTAGTGAAAATAAATATGTGTTCTTTATTCATCCGAGTTCAAGGGCCCCCTGCTATTCCTTCTCTGGTTAAGAACCCCTGCCTGGGAAATGCCAAGCAGGGAAAAAAGGGAGTTCTGAACCATTTTATTACTTTTCCTGGGACAGATATTTTGGGTTCCTAATAAAATCCAATTACAACTTCAGGCCCTGGTGAAATTCTATTATAATTTCCATTTGTTTTATTCAGAATATGAATAAATACGAGTAAGTTTTCCCCCAAATCTATATTTGGAGACGTACATTTCATGAAGGACTTAACCAAAGGCATCTTGGGTGGAGGATTTGCATAAAATATTCATTTCTCCTAATGCAGTTAAATGGATGCTCTTTGAGAAGATTTTCTTGCTTGCAAAGATGATCATAAAGTCATATCTATTCCCATGTGGAAGAAAATTTGTTACATGAAGAAGCTAGAAGGTTTAGGGCCCCGCTGGGGGCAATTTTCTTGAGGAAGCTTCAAACAGAGCCCAAGAGAGAAAGGAATCTTCAAGGATCAGAGTGATGGGGAGGCTTCTTGGAGCAGAGAGATAAACCAGAGTTCAAAGGGGAAGGAATGAGTTAGGTAAGAGATGGGAGGGATGGTAACAGGAGTGGGGAGGTCAGTAGTTTTGGCCCAAGGTAAGGAATGCAGGGAGGTGAGCCTAGACACGTTGCTGGAGTCGGTTTTGATGGACCTTCACTGATACACCAGGGATGTGGGATGTTATTGAGAGAGGGGAGTGACGGAAGTCCTTTCATAGGAATAAGATAAAGACATTTCTGGTTTAGGAATATCAACATGACCACAATGTTTTGGATAAATTTGGGGTAGGAAGAAATTATGGGCAATAGTTTTAGGATCAGATGGCAAAACTGGATGAAGAAAATTATACCTATCCTAATATCTCCCATAATTGCCTAAGGATAGCATTCACCTGGAGAACTTATTAATTTTACAGATCACCACGATTTTCCTCTGCAAATGATAACCCCACTAGGGCTGGCATTTGACAGGGAATTTATCATTTTTAAAATAGCTCCATGTGATTTTATCTCCAGACAACTTGGAAAATGCTCCCTGGGAATGTTTGGCTGATGAGATGTGAAATTGCATGTGACAGTGTCCACGCAAAAACTGCACCAGATCAAGTGAAACAGGCAAAGTAGATTTTATTCAAGGCTATCATAGGGAAGGAAAGCCAGAACTCAGTCTGAGCTCAACTCCACTGAAATAGAAGGTGGGAATAAAATACTAGAGGACTTTAGGGGAGAGATTGATCCCTGGGATGTGTGGGGCACATGGAGTAATTCCCCAAGCTTGCGAATGTTTTTCTCTGTGATTAGGTCACCTGTGTTTGCTAATTGGCACTCACCAATCCACCAATTAGCAAGTTAGGCTTCTACCTTCCCACAGAGACTGGCAAATAGGAGCTCAGTCTTTCTGGCTGATTACATTTCAAAGGGATGGCTCCTAGCCCTTGAGAAAGACCTTCTGGGGTTATAAAACTGGCTGAGGCTGGGAGAAGATTTACATCTCAATGGAGCAGAGAAAGAATTTACCGATGACATGTTTTCTGAAGTAAGGGATCTAAGAAAAGGGAGGTCAAGGCAAAGAGTCAGGAGAAGGCTGAAGTTTAGTCAAACTGAGGGGAGTGATAAGCCCATCTTGGTCAAGGGTAAGGTACTACTACTACTACTATGACTCCTGCTATCTTTAGGGTGGCTTCTCCCTGATACAGAATGGAAAGGAAGAATCAATGCTAGGAATGTTAGGAAAGACAAACCAACACGTCTTCCTAACCTAATGTTGGGAACTGGAGCGGAAGATACAGAAGAGTGAACAATCCATGTCTAGCGGCCCTAGACATAGGGAGAATGGAGAGGCATTGGTGGAATTGGAATTACCAGTTGGCAGGCAGAGTGGCGGTGCCAGATGAACTGGTCAAGCCTAACGCCCTGGTCCTTTGGTAGAAACAGTGCCCTGCACTCAGCACACGTAGTTGACAAGAGACGGGAGAGGCGGCAGGGCTGCGGAAGCCTCCTCTGGATCGTGGTCCTTTCTGCAGTGGCAGAGAAGCCTGGACTGTGCATTTGTGATTGTCAACCTGTGTTAACTTCACCTGACATGTACGCATCTTGTATGTGTGTGTGTGTATGTATACATATATAGGAGTATTTAAAAGTAAATTACAGGCATTTAAGCAGCTGAGTTTTATGGGAAACTGATGACTTCCATTTAGCACAAGTTGTGTTAGAAATCTGTCAGAAAACTTGTTTGAGGAGGTTGGAGCTTTTAGAGGCATCCTGGGCAATGATTTCTGAAAAGGTTATAATGAAACCATGGGAGCGGAGAAGATTTTCACAAAGTTACTGGGGATGTACTACAACATTAACGTGTCTTATTCTCTTTCAAGGGACTAAGTGTAAAGGAGGAAGAACGGCGGTCTAAGAATTCCTAGTCCTCTTGGGCAGGAGTGGCTGGTCCCAGGGTTGTGTGCTCCAGTGAGGTCTCTGATGCTAAGAACTGTAAAAGGTACAGTTGATTTGCTCATGGAAGTTGATTTGCTCATGGAACACCAGGCTGAGAAGAGCATCAGTAAAGTGTTCTGGGGGAGTCAGATGCAGGATTTAAGAGTGAGTGGTAAAAAAAAATGAAGCCAGGGGAGCAAATGGCTTTTCTAGTAAGTCTGGTTTTCAAAGAAAGTAAGATGTAGGGAGAGAGCAGGAAAGTCACAGGATTAGGTTACTTGGGATATGTGATATTAATGTGTTTTACTTTTTTCCAGTTCCTTTTTTTAGTCATCAGAAATGAGTGAACAATCAGAAAAAAACAATTCCACGCAAGAGAGACATGCAGGTCAAAGTTCTCCTGAGAAAAACTGTCAAATCGGACGGAAGCAACTGGTATGGCTCGTGGATACTATGATTCCATGGTATTTGGGGAGTTTGCAACTTGGGGATCTCTGAGATGCCCCAGATTTGGGTGGGAAGGTAGGCCCCATCAGGAATCCACAGGAAGGATCTCTGCCCCTTAGTGCTAATGGGGCTTCTCCTCGTCTTCACCCCGCTTTCATGAAGCTGGTCTCATCTTACCTAGCTTCTTGTACCTCTCAGTCCCCAGCATCCTGTGCAATAAAATCCTACCCTTGGAGTAGAAAATTTGTAGAGAATATGGTCAAATTTTTTTTTTTTTTTTTGCGGTACACGGGCCTCTCACTGTTGTGGCCTCTCCCGTTGCGGAGCACAGGCTCTGGACGTGCAGGCTCAGCGGTCATGGCTCACGGGCACAGCCACTCCGTAGCATGTGGGATCTTCCCGGACCGGGGCACGAACCCGTGTCCCCTGCATCGGCAGGCGGACTCTCAACCACTGTGCCACCAGGGAAGCCTGGTCAAATATTTTTATTTAACAAATCCTTGGGGTTTTTTTCCCCATGATATGCTAGTACCTGTTCTAAAGCTTGGTATATGTTAATTCACCTAACCCTTATCACAAGATACTGTTGTTAACCCATTTTGCAAAAGAAGAAACTGCTTAGAAGAAGTAGGAACTTGCTCAAAGCACTCCAGTAACAAGTGGCAGAGCCAAGATCTGAACAGAGGCATCTAAACTCTTGCTTTGCTACTGAGAATAATAGTAGATCGTGCTAAGTTGTGTTTATTGCACAGCTATACCTAAATACAGAATCGTTTCATAAGGTTGTTTGTAAAACAAACTCATACACACAAACCAAAATGAAATTTTAAAGAAACATACCTATATTATTTTAGACTGACTAGACTATTATTAAGCTAAAGAAACTGCAGAAAAGCCTGAGATTCTGTTACTAATTTGTTACCTTGAAATTCATACATTGAAAGTTTCCCTTTGGTTTCGAAATGTAGTATTTCATATATGTGTTAGCCTAAGTGTTTTGGGGCCACTCAGATTATTTTCTTCTAAAATCCTTCAGAGGAGCATTCCCTTCACTCCTGACATGTGCTGCATGTTCAAAATTAATTATCAGGACTGATTGAAGTATCTTTATTGCTTGTCTTTCCAATTAGGCCCCATTTAATTTCAAATTATAAATATCCCAAAACAGAGACTTGTGAAAATTTCCACTAACACGCTATTTTGTCATTCAAGCCAGATTTTCTTCTTGCAATCTGACTTTGACTGAGAGGGGATCCTTCAGGTGACTGCATTCTGCATCAGAGCCCTGATGGGGTCCACACTCCCAGGGCAGTGAGTGCTGAGATGCCCTAGAGCACGGAAGGGGAGGGTTGTGTGTATTGTGTGTTCTCACTGTGTTTTGAGATACTTTACCTGGGCAGAAGGGCTTTTACTCCCTTGTCATTATCCACCATAAAATGGTAATTCTGACTTTCATCCCCAGCAGATTTGAGAAGCCAGGGGGCGGTTTGCAGGTATAAAGGGAATTCTTCTGTTCCCCCTTGATTGTTTTTATTTTTTTATTATACATAGTTTTATACTATGTATTTGTTTATTCAGAAAGAATGACCTAATTTGAAAAGTTTTACATCATCTTTTGAAACTTAATCTGATTAAATTGTTTATTACTCTAGCTAAAACAACTAAGCTTTCATGCCATTTTGGTAAAAGTTACAGAAACTTCATTTTGATGCTGTGTAAAGCAGATAAAATTATCTGGTTCTTACTACTAATACATTTTATTTGTTTATTTGTTTCATAGCAACAGATAGAGCGACAGTTAAAATTCTTGGCATTTCAAAATCCCGGACCACAGGTAGCAGACTTTAATCCTGAAACAAGGCAGCAGAAAAAGAAAGCACGAATGTCAGAGATGAATGAGTATTTTTCTGTAAACTACAAGTAAGATCATGATTTATTATATTTAATCTGTGGGATTACAAAATGCATGAGTTCTCCTTGACAAAGCAATTAAATGTTGCCACATTTTTATTATTTAAAAATGTATTTTCTAAAGTACAGTATCACCCCTTATGTCTGGAAGTTAGCAATTTCAAGAAATAGACTATAATCTCCAAATAGACATCAGGTTTTTCTTTTTTTTTTTTTTTTTTTTTTTTTTTTGCTGTACGTGGGCCTCTCACTGTTGTGGCCCCTCCCGTTGTGGAGCACAGGCTCCGGACGCGCAGACTCAGAGGCCATGGCTCACGGGCCCAGCCGCTCCACGGCATGTGGGATCTTCCCGGACCAGGGCACGAACCCGTGTCCCCTGCATCGGCAGGCGGACCCTCAACCACTGCACCACCAGGGAAGCCCTGTTTTAAAACAACTTGGCAACCTATGTACCTTATGACCTAACATATTCACTTCTGGGTGTATATCCTGGAAAAACTCATACATGTACAATAGGAGACATGTTCAAGAAATTCATAGCATCCCTGCAATAGCAAAGAAAATAAAGTAGTAATAACCCAAACACCCACCCATAATGGAAAAGTTAAGTTAAGTTAAGTAGCTGGTATATTTGTACAGTGGAATACATATAGATAAGAAAATATCTGAATACATCTACATGTGCCACCATGGATGAATCTCAAATCATGATGTAGAATTAAAAAAGCAAATTACAGAAGGGAAAATGTGGTACGCTTGGGGATACATACACATATGGCATAATGAAAAGTAAAACAAGGAGATGATTTTTATGATATCAAGGTGTGTTTCCTTTTGGCCGAGTGGAGGGATACAGTGGATGGAGCGTGAAGAGGCTGTCAAAGGCACGACACCCCTTTATTAATCTGGGATACGTGGAAGTGTGTTTTATTCTTTATCTCTGCATGTATGTTTTGTACACTTTATGTACCTATGATAGCTCAGAACTATATAGCGTATAGCATCAGATGGGCAGGAAACTGTAAGATTTGTGTCTTGATGTCTGAGTAAAGACAGGGAGTATTTGGGCGAAGGCACAGGGAGAAGGACCGAGTCTGACCTAGGCTCTCTGTTGGCTGCATGACTCCCCATTCCCATCATTCCCATAATAGATTTCACATCTCCTTGTCTGTTGACACCTGCATTTCCTAGTGGGTGTAGGAGCTCTCATGCTTCAGATGAAGTGCTTCAAATGTAAATCCTCATGGGAAAGGCTGTCCTGCTACAGTGAGATAATCAGGCAAGTCTGCATAATGATCCTTAACCTTCCCCGCTTTATTGGGAGAGGGAAGAGGATGGAATAGCATTACCTAACAGGAAGGGAAGGAGGTGCTATGCCTGCTTGGGGGCCAAGGGTGCAGAAGGTCATAACTTCACAGCCTTTTCTGACTTCAACTGGTCCTAATGGATACAGGCTCTACGCAGGTACTTTTGTCATTCTCAGGGTTTCAAGCAGCTCAGTACTGAAGGATTTATTTCAAGATGGTTTGGTTTTGAGAAGGTGGCAGAATCCTGGTGAAAGCCTTTCGCTTTCTGGACTTGTAGAGGCCGACGGGCAGTGTCGGGGCACAAAGCACGGTGTACTCACTGGTACAGAACTTCCTGCCGCCAGTCAGCGTTTATGACACCTTCTGCCCCCGACACTGGGTAAAAAAAAACAGAATCAGAAAGGGACAGAAGCAGTGGTCTGAGGAGACTGTCAGCAGAGGAATTTTCAGTTTGCTTGTTTTTGTTTTTAATGATGTTGGTATAGTAACGGACAGTTCCAATGCTTCTCTTGAGTCATTCAAAATGTGACTGTATTCACTGTAGTGCTTCTTCTTTTCTCTCTTTTTTTTAAAAAATTGAAGTATAGTTGATTTACAATGTTGTGTTAGTTTCAGCTGTATATAGTGCTTTTTCTTAAGAAAGGAAAAATGGATGTAATTTATCAGGGGAAATTCCATCAAGGATGGTTATATTTTTAAGTAAAAACTTGTAGAAGGAAATTTTAATAGCCTTTAATCAGCTATTCCTCAAACTTTGCTTAGGTGGGATATTACATTCCCCAGCATGCTGGCAAAAATGAAGCCTTACTCTAGGTGACAACCCTGACTGCCTTGGTAATTGGTGTCTATTGACTGAATTTCCCAGGACATGTTGCCTCATAGCGTTCTGAAGTGTTGCTGGGTCATCTTTAGGGTGCTGCTTCCTCAGAGTAAAGGGAGCCTACTTGGGAAGATTGCTACACAAGAATCTATTCTCCATGTTAAGGAAAACTGCACTGTCCTGTCAGTGTCATTCTTTTCCTTTGCAGAGTTATGAAGAAGTATGACAAAAGCGGCAGGCTCATCTGCAACGACGCTGACCTGTGCGATTGCCTGGAGAAGAACTGCCTGGGCTGCTTCTATCCCTGCCCCAAGTGTAACTCCAACAAGTGTGGCCCTGAATGCCGCTGCAACCGCCGCTGGGTCTACGACGCCCTCCTCACTGAGTCGGGGGAGGTCATCAGCGCACTGCCCTTCCACGTTCCCGACTAGGAGCTGCCCTTGTGGTCTGATCGGTTTCTTCTTTACATTTAAGGCAACCTCTTTCTCTTGGGTGAATTTTAGGGCTGGGGGAAAATGTTTAAAAAAGTGTACTTAAGACTCATGTTCTGCGAAGCCATAGAACAGTATGGAATGGGCCATCCTTCTCTCACCTTCCTGCTGTGACCTCTCAAATTCCTCTCCTTGTAACCCAAGAGAGAGTGCCCATAGGTGGATATCAGCACCGACACCTCCATCACTACTTGGCTCTCAGATTAAAAGTCCCTTTCCTCTTTGCTGGTATCTTAGGAAATGGGGTCTGAAGATCTTCAGAATTCTGTAGCTGGCAGCTTGACTTCGAACATAGAATCATACATTTATAATAGCTAGTTACCCTTAGAATCTTACACATCACTAGTTCTAAATCAGAATTGTTACTTGGCTTGAAAAAAACAAAACCTTATGACTTGGCATGCATACCCACAGTCTCCTTTTTTTATTGTTGATATTTTAATAATATTAAAATGTAATACTTGGCAATATTTTTATTAAAAACTTGTATTTTATTTATGAAATGGAAACATTAGGACTTGAATATCCTAAAACCCAGTGGTTTACATTGTTTTTTATTTCAGGATCAGTATTTCAGAATATATTTTCAAAAGGAGGAAACTTAAGTTATTATATGAAAGCACATTGTTGCATATTGGCTAATTGAGTGCATTGATACCTAGCTGACTAGATACATGATGTGGTCTTTTTCAATTCTGATACATTGTAGGAGGTTTATAGAAACTTCCACTCAGCCTTCTTTGAATTTGCAGAATACTTTCTCTGAGTCTAATTTGTAAGAGAAAGAATCCATACAGCGTCTGAGACGATCGTTAGGCACTTCCCGCCCACCCCCCAATACAGTATCCTGGATCCATTACAGGTGTGAACCTTGGGATGCTAACTCATAGAAAAATCATTTACGCTCTCCTTTATATATTTATTTGCTTTTCCTGGAAAGTGAACACTGCCAACTTGGATATTTTGTGGCTATCATGGATTGCAGTTCTATAATGCCTCAGAAACATAAACACTTACGTGAGCAGGACTGCAGTGTTTGGCTACGCAGGCTATTGGCTGCACATGTCCAGGGGTGCCTTTCACATGGGCTACAATGCCACCAGTGCCCCCGGGAACACAGCAAAGTGACTCTGCTAGCAGGCGCCATTGATGTGTGGATTTCTTTCTTTTTTTACAACTTTATTGGAGTATAATTGCCTCACAATGGTGTGTTAGTTTCTGCTTTATAACAAAGTGAATCAGTTATACATATACATCTGTTCCCATATCCCTTCCCTCTTGCGTCTCCCTCCCACCCTCCCTATCCCACCCCTCTAGGTGGTCACAAAGAACCGAGCTGATCTCCCTGTGCTATGCTGCTGCTTCCCACTAGCTATCTGCCTTACGTTTGGTAGTGTATATATGTTCATGCCTCTCTCTTGCTTGATGTGTGGATTTCTTGATTGTCTAGTATTTATGGACACTTAGTATATGCTAGGCATTGAGTGCTTTACACTAGCTTATATCTTGTATAAAATGATTAAAAGAATATCCCTACATCTTGCTTTTTCCCCTTCTAGTGTTTCTTTTTCCTTCATTCTCTGTGGTGTCTATAACCGCAGACTACAATGTTCAGGTTAGTTCGAACAGTACTCCAAATATATTATCTAGCCAAAGCAGTTTTCATACTTTGATTCTTTTTCATAATCTATATTTTAATCCTAGATTTGGAATATTCTTTTTCATATTCACAGATTTCCTGAAATTCTGCTTTTTCCATAATAATTTTTTTTCACTCTGTGCAAGGGATATGACTCTCTTATCATCACTATTCATGTCTAACAAGTAGTTTATTTTGTGTTTATAGTTTGTAGTTTCAGAAGAATTTCCCTCCTCACTTTGTATGGTTCTTTTAAAATTGGCTGATGCTTAGGTCAGATATAATAAATTCAAAGAGATCAGAGACTGACTTTGTTTTTCCTTTGAAAGTGAATTCAATGGCCCTGAATGCTTAATAGATCTACTACTTAGTGACCATTCATTCGTTCATTCATTCATCAAGCACCTCCTATCTGCCAGCTACTTTACTAGGTGCCAAGGATACAATGAGTAAGAAAAAAAAATTTTTTTAACCTAGGATACATAAAGTAGAAAGAAAACCCAGGCTACTTAAACTGTGTCATTCCTCATATCCAAGGTCCCTATCCTGTCCGCCTTCCTCTCTCTATTTTTCAGAGTCATCTTGTGTATGTTTTATTTATCACGTCTAGCCTTTTAACCTGTACTTACCGAAAGAAATGGAAAAAAGTACGTCTGAAACCACTAGGTGGCGCTCTGCGGTGGGGGCGCTCCAAGGAGCTCCAGTCTCAGGGCAGAAAGAATTCAGCAAGAGGCAAAGTGGTCAATAAGAACTGATTTATTAGAATAGGGACACTTGTGAGGCTCACAAGTGGGCGGGTGCGAGGGTGCCGCACCCCGAGAACTTAGTGGGCTACAGCTTTATAATCAAAGGAAAAGTAGGGAGACGGAAAAGGCCATCTTCCTCATTCTTGAGTAGATGTCATGCTTCCACCATCAAGTCCTCCTCCAGGTTGGGCAGGGGAGTTTTCTTCTCCTTACATCGTCAAGCCAGGACTGCCATGGCACTGTGGAAAAATTATTTTAGGTTTCAGTACAATGAGAGTCTTTCACTTTGAAATATCACCTTTCAATAAATTATTGTTTTTTATGTGTGCAGAGAGCATGTCCTAGGGGTCATTAACTTACTGAGCTCACTGGGCAGGATGTGATTCTCATGCCACCATTGTTTTATTGTTTGGGAGCATGTCTGATGCTTCTGTTGGATGGTTTTGTTGCTAAGCAGACCTGCTTGGTTTTGTGGTTAAGCAAACCTGCTTTCTTGAGTGATCATTAACTTACAGGGGTTTCCCATACTTGTTTCTTTACTTACAATCCCCTAGGGGGATTAACCACTTAATTACCTAATTTGTCCCTTTACTCTGTCCCTATCACGTCTACCCCATCTTTCCGGAAGTGGGATCCCTTGTGGTCTTTGATATCAAGGTACTACTCGTCTCACAAAAGGAGTTGTGGGTTACTATCTCTTTTTTCTTCTCTGGAAGGCTTTGTTTCAGGTGACTTTGGTTTCCAGATATTCCTTAAATATTTGCTGGAACTTGCCAGTGAAGCCATTTGGGTCTGAGGTTGGTTGGTTGGTTGGTTGGTTGGTTTTTATAAGAAAGTGTTTAATAATACAAGTGTTTAATAATACACGCATTTGTAAAAACAGTTATATTCTATTTTGTTCTATCCTAATGTCAATTTTGGAGAGTTATATTTTTTCTAGGAATTATCCATTTAATCTAAATTTTCAAATTTGTGAACATAAGTTTGTTCAAAATAAACTCATTATCATTTTTCATTATAAACTATTTCCCCAAATTTTAGTTATAAACTATTCAAAGGATAGCCCAAACCAGCATCCTTTCAATAAATTCCTTTCCCCACTAAGTTAGTCAGAATTGGATTTTCTTGCTTATAAAGAAGATACCCTAACACAGGTATCATGCAGAAAATGGAAAGACACTTCTATTTAGTGGCAGCAAGTTTTTAAACAGACTTCCACGAGAAATGCGTCCCTTCTCTTTCCTAAGTTATACCTGAAGCCTGACTTAAGAGGTCTGAGCCAGAGCTTCTTGTCCTGTTTCTTGTCAACACACCTGTAACAAGTATGCTCCCTGTAGCAGGAGCTGAACAAGTGTTGATACAACTCACAGAAAGTTTCCACTGAAATAGAATACAAATGACCTAGCTTTGGGGAGTCACTACAAACCAGGCCCAGAGAGAAACAGAGAGAGGGAGGGAGGGAGGAACGCTTCTTTTTTGAACTACTTGAGATTCAGAATCCCCTTGTAGCTTTGAAATTTTCTCTAATGTACTTGGCATCAGAGTAGCATTAAATTATATGATTTCTGTAATTTTTGCATACATTCTTGGAAGATGAGGTTCATTTGCATTTTCAGTTTTTAATAATCCACTTTCCTAAAAGCTTTGTAGAAAAGTTATATGCATGGTTTTGGCTCCCTCAGCTGGCCATTCATATGTACTTTAAGTTTTAGAGAACAAAACCAAGACACCACTCTTGAAATAGATTTGGGTTTTCCCCCCAAAGTTTATTGCAAATTTAATGCTTCCAAATTTATGACAATCTTTCAAGTTTCATAAGTACGTTTTTATTCCGGTGTTTTTTTCTTTAAAGTTATAACTGAAAGCAAAGGCTACATTTTAGCAAAAACATCAAGTTTAGAAAATATTTCGGATAATATGTGTAATTCCTTTATGTCTCTTTCTCAAGCTGTCTGTGATGAAGGTACTAGTTAAGCAGACTGATGCTGCTGCCTGTTCCCATGGCAATGCCTCCTTTGGTCAAATGAGCTCCTCAGCTGTTCGCCACGGCAACCTTGTAACCTTTAGCCTTTTATTTATTTTGAAGTTTTGAATTTTATTTATTTTTTATACAGCAGGTTCTTATTAGTCATCTATTTTATACCTATTAGTGTATATATGTCAATCCCAGTCTCCCAGATCATCCCACCCCACCCCCACTTTCCCCACCTTTAGCCTTTTAAACTCACCACCTCTTCATCCTCTCAGCAATGTTTCCTCTTTCTTAGAAATGATAGAGGTTACCCAACACAAATAACTTTGACATCCTGATTACCTCCCCTGCCCCAAGTCTTCAGACAAATCTCTATCCTTTTCTTGCCTCCGTGTCTCTAGGTTCAGTGAAACAAGTTTCTCTCCTGTCAAGGACCAGTCAGTTGGAATGACCTCTGGATCCCTTTTCCCCTGATTCTTCAGGAGCCTCACTCTATTCATCGTTGTTATTTCTCCTCTTTCTTTTCTATATCTCTGCACTCTTAGTCGTTGTAGGCTTTTCATGATCAGCATACAGACATGCTTATGTCAGCTAAGGTTTTTCAACTGCAAACAGTTCTGGCTAATTTAAGCCAAAAAAGGGCTCACCCCATGTAAGGAAATGTACAAGAGCTCACCTCGGGAAAAGCAGGTTCCAGGACAGCTCTGTGGAGCGGGGAGCAATGCACGGTGGACCGTGTCCTCAGGACCGGTTGTCGGGAGCTTAGCTGAGTTGTCAGGTGTCACAGCAGCCGATTAAAGCAAAGAGCCAAAAAGGAAAGAGTTAAGTCTTTAATCACTTAACTGCGATCATATAAGTAAGAGGCTAAAACCAAACGCACCACCACCCCCAACCCCGTTCCTTTTTCCCCATGGTGGAGGGTCAGGTAGATCAGTGCAGTCATGGCGGGCATCTTACTGTTGACAAGCCCTGAACAAAATGCTCCTGCAGTTTTATGGACCCTGGGATGGGGAGGCCAGGGGTGAGGGCTAGGAATGGATGAGTACTGGGTATTGAGTCAGAGTGGGGAAAGATGTCTTCAGAATTCCCTCCTCTTCCTGATAAGGAGGGCTCAGCAAAGGTCTGCCCAAGGCCTCAGATAAAGACACCAAGGATTGATTAATGCAAATGTGCAAAATGCAGGTCTGAGAGGCCCGAATCCTTGACTGCAACACCCCTCAGAGATTACAGTGCCCTGGCTGTGCACCGGTGTGGGGAGGGCAGCCTTCCCATGAAGCGTCCAGGGAGACCTCTTGTAATGGCCCATGGTCAGGCCTGAAAAGTCACATGTAGGTTTTTTAACCAGGAGCCGGACTCTTCATCACTGTGTGGGTGAATCAACTCTAACCATTTTTTGTCCTGGTGAAAATCAGTCCCTGGGAAAGTGCTGAACGGTCCTCCAGTAAGTCAGAACCCTCCCAGATTAGCAGTCTCACCAAGAGAGCATGGAGTGGGAGAAGGGGATTAGCCCAAATAAAATCAGGGGCTGTTACAAAGAAGGTGGAAGAGAAGTGAGGCAAGTCAACTCAACAGCCATGAACTACCCATGCTCCCTTCTTAGAAAAACCAAAGCAAAACCTATTGTAGAAAGGTCTCTCTTTAAACCTGTGTCTATTGACCCCTCCTCTTTTCCAAACAGCCAAGCTTCTAGAAATAATATTCAACACTCACTGTGTCCATTTCTGTCACTTATTTACTTATTTCTCAACTCACTGTGATCAGCTCCGCCTACCCCCTAGTCAACCAAAACTTCCCTTGCCAAGATCCCCAAGGACCGCACCGTGGTTAAAGCCCAAGGACCTTTACCTCTTTATTTTGGTTGACCTTCTCTTGGTATTTGACTCTGCTGACCATGCTCTGCTTTTTGAAATCATCTCTACCCTTGTTTCTTTCCCCTCCTTCCTCTCTGAGTGTTTTTTCCCAGTCTCTTTTGTGGTCTCTTTGCTATTCTTTCATTACAGAGTTTCTGTTTTCAGCCCAATCACACACTCCTTGTTAGATTCAGTCATTCTCCATCCCTCAGCAGGACGGTGGTTAGGAGTGCTAGGTCTTGAGTTAGCACATGGGGTCCAAATCATGGCTCTACCCACCACTCGTTGAGCCACTGTGGGAAAGCCACTCAGACTCTCGTTGTGAGTTTTCTTATCTGTGAGAGTGGACCTGCCGACAGGATTGTTGTGGGATTTAATGAGACAATGCTTGCAAAGCATTTAAAACAACGCCGGGCACACAGTAAGCATAGCTTGATAAATGGTGGCTATCGTTGTGTATTCAGATCATCTACCCTGCCTTGTGCTCACATCAATCATGGCACTTTTTTGCTCTGTATTGTCCTTTTTCAGACCTCACATTAGTTAGTAACTTCCTTTTGGGGAGGACTGTGTTTTTTGGACACCAGATCCTTAGCACAGAGCTTGGCACAAAGAAGATGCTGGATAAAAGCACATTGGTTGAAGGTGAGTGACATCATGGATCACGTGTTGAGGGGAATGTGAAAGTAAAGTGGGCGTGGTTATGAAAGGTCCTCTGGGTTTCCTAGATGGTAACATAAATTCTTTTCATTAAGATGTTTGGCTATCATTTTTATTTTTTCAGTCCCACCTGACAAATATCCTGAATCCTTGTTCAAGTAAAATTCAAGAGTCTATCAGACAAAAACTTTTCCTTTCCTTCGTCTTCCCATCACCATGACCACCTCTACCATCATCATCACCAACATAATTGTCTTCAAGTTCCTGAGGCAGTCATTGAGTAGTAATCTTTTTTTTTTTTTTGCGGTACGCGGGCCTCCCACCGCACAGGCTCCGGACGCGCAGGCTCAGCGGCCATGGCTCACACGCCCAGCCGCTCCGCGGCATGTGGGATCCTCCCAGACCGGGGCACGAACCCGCGTCCGCTGCATCGGCAGGCGGACTCTCAACCACTGCGCCACCAGGGAAGCCCTGAGTAGTAATCTTGATCAGTTTGTCCAGTAAGAATCCCTGTTGCAACTTGGGTTCCCCAGTAAGTGGAATCTGAGCTGAAATTAGCATGCAGGAAGTTGGTTAAGGAGGGCTCTCCTTCTTCCCCTCCCCCTCCTCCTTCTTCTTCCTACAAAAGCTTAAGTGAGGGAAGCGGGGACTGAGCACTTGTTGGTGGATTTAATTTTCGCTGTCTCCACTCTGAGGTTCACTTAACTGTTCTGTATCAGGATTCACTCCACTTGGTAGGGACATGCCCAGTCCCTGAAGGGGGACAAACCTTCACTAACTGTGGTGCCACAGAGCCTCTGATTCCCCCTGAGTCAGCCCTGGTTGTTCACACCCCTATTTCAGTCTTTCATTTCCATGTAGTATGGGGGAAGGATTGGGGTGCCCGTGGGTTTCACCCAGTGTTAACAATGAGGTGGGGAGGTCGGGGTGGAAGAAAGGCTATTTTCACTGCAGCTCTGATGTAACCTTTTCCACTGACTTTTCCCCTCAGGATAGCTTTTCTTATTTTCTCTTCAGATTTCCAGCTCCGCATTCATTATTTGGGATATTAGATATAGTTTTGCTTTTTTCCGCCTTGTTCTACTTTTCCCCTCCCCCAGGGGCACCAAAAGATTGACTCTTGGAGGTTCCTCCACCCTCCGTGGCATCCTGCACCTGGCTTCACAGACATACATTCTCCAAGGATGTCCCATGACTCCCCTTGGGCTGACTATTTACACCCCCCCGCAACTTCTGCTCCTCTTTAAGGTACGGGGTAGAAGGAGAATTCTCCTGGCTTTGTGGACGCCTTCTTTTCCTAGTACTGTTTCAGCAGTGCGGGGATCACCTTTAAGATACAGCTTAGCCAAAGCAGACATTCTTTTTTTCCTTGGCAGATGCTTTTTCAAGTGTGTTGTTAAGCTATGCTTCTTCCTTTGTTTGCTGTCAACAGGTAGTTTTTTTTTTTTTCCAGTTGCCTATTTGTGGTGTTTACTGTTTTTATTTCCTTTCCTAGTCATTGGGTAAAGGGGAATCTGCAATGGTGCCTCTGTGGACATGTCTATAAGGGAAGCACCATTTAATTCTTTTCAAACTCTGCTCACCGGTGAAAATTACTGAAGAAACCATTCAATGTTTCACACATCCTATGTGTAAATATCAGTCCTGTTAATGGCACGGGCCTCTGAGAGGTTGAGTGAAGAAAATTAGGTACAAATTAATATGCAAGGGTGATAACTGGAGATGGTTTTCAACTTTAAGTTGGAGAATAGATTAGAACAGAGATCTGCTCATATATCACAAAGTATATTTTTGTTACATTTTAATAAAAGTTTCCCTCCCATTCCCTTCCCCACCCTCCATTCAGTTAAGGGTGGGTGAACATAAATACTGTTTATATGGACAAATGTGGTCTGCACCCTTGATACCATTCCTTCTTTTCTTGTTTTCTAAGCTTCTTGCTTCCTTTCCACATCACAGCCTGGTATGCAAATACTCAGAGCAGACTTTATGTTTATGCTTTCTTGATTCCTAATGTATCTCACATTAAACAGGAACATTCACATAACCTACTCTTAAATTAGAATATGTGATTTTAAAACTTCATTCCCCTGAGAATCTGGGGAGAAAATGTGGAACAATTACACGTGTACCACGTAGAAGGCTGTTCTTCAGTTACACCCCAACTGATTCACTCACACTTATGAGGTAAGTGCTGACAACAGAGCTAAAAACAGGGCTGGAAAGTGTGACTGATGCTGGTGTGGAGACGGGGAGGTGGAGGGAAGGAGGAAAACTGGGCCAATGGCTTCTGCAAGTGAGTGTGACAAAGCAGCTGAGTGTGACTTTTGTATTTTCCAGTCATCTGGGTATAGGCCATGAGTGGCAGGCAGTTCTAGTCCTCTGCCCTGATGTGACTCTAAACTACCTTTGATAGCTCACCTGAGAAACTCAAGGTGAGTTGTAGGACTGCAGACTTTCATAGTGTTAGGGTCCTGGGCCTGACACTTAGCTAACCCATTGCCAGAATAATCTGGGTATGTAATAAAATCCTTTACACCCGGCCCCCCCACCCCCCAATTTGACAGTATGTATCAAGAGCTTACTTAAAAGGTCATTTCAGCTGGACTAGGTTGCTGGGGCTCAGATACCATTCTGATGGCTGAGTAGGTGTTACCTTTCCTCCAAAGATAATCATTTACATTTGTGGCTGGAATGGATTTGGGCTGGGTTCCTTGATGTACCCAGGGTTTTCTTAAGCGTTGGAGGAGACTTCTGGAAAAAATAGGCCCAGACTTCGGCTCTACTTCATTGAGTGTTAAAGATATAAATCATGCCTAGTAGGGAGAAGGCGGGTGCAGACTGAGGCCACATTGCTGGATACTGCCATGGGGCCCTTGGGAAGGAACCCACCAAAAAGGAGGGGCTCCAGGGACTTCCCTGGTGGTCCAGTGGATAAGACTTCGCCTTCCAATGCAGGGGGTGCGGGTTCGATCCCTGGTTGGGGAGGTAAGATCCCACATACCTCGCGGCCACAAAACCAAAACATAAAACAGAAACAATATTGTAAGTAATTCAGTAAAGACTTTAAAAGTGGTCCATATCAAAAAAACAACAAACAAAAAACAACAAACTTAAAAAAAACACAAAAAGGAGGTGCTCCAAATGGGACAAAGTTCACACCTAGTTTTAAAGACAGAGGGGAGGGTGGTCACCAAACTCACTCCAACCTGTGTTCTGATAGACTTTGGTAAAACAACTAGGCACACGTGAATTGAAAAAGCTCCATCAATTAAGAGCTGAAGCATTCAGGGCCCAAGCAATTCTTGTGTTGAGATTCCACTTGAGGAGAAAAACTGTCTTCAGGCTATGTACCTCCCCAGATATGCTCACCCCACTGCATCCCAGGCTTCAGCCCGTTGCTTGACTTTCCCAGTAAAGTGACCCCTGGGAATGCTGAATTATTCCCATTGTCTTAAATCTCCTGTCACTTGCTGCCAGCCTTGGTGGGGCAGGGATTGGGGAGGAGACATCTGAGGTGGGTGCTGGCAGGGACTGAGCCGAGGGCTCTTTTTTTACAGCTCCAGACTCAGTTCCTACTCTACCCGACTCATGGAAGCTCCGGATTTTCCAGTGGCTGCCTAGAGGTGCCAGGTGACATACCCCAGGAGTTCAGGGGAGGTGTGAACCATAGGACAAATTTGGACCAAAAAAAGACAGCAGATTGGAAAGAGTTTGCAGACAAAAATTTCCCCCGTACTGCTATCTCTTTGCTGTTGCAAGATACAGCAACTTGAAATAGTCTCTGTGAGAAATAAGCTGGGTTTTGAAGCTGTAACAATTTGGATAACATGCCACCTTTTATTTGCTTTCCTCCTCCCTTCCTTCCTCCTTTCCTTCCCTTTGCCCTCACTCCTACTTCCCTACAATTACAGCCCCCAATGAAACACCAGCATGCAACTCAGGTTGTTTTCTAGAGGACCCAGGCTAACAGAATATAAAAAAAGGTGAATTTGGCAGAAGTTTGCAGTAAAGGCAAGGGTATGGAAGAAACTTCAGGGCACTGAGCATGTTTAGTAGTCCTAATAGATCAGCGGCAACAGATCTGGGCTCTGGATCTATCATAAAAATGGGTTGACAAGTTGGGGTGTAGGAGTAAAGTGTGGTTATGGAATTAGGCCTCCAGGAGGTACATTTCCTGCCCTCCAGCAGGTGGCAACAGGAAGACAACTACAAGGACTTGTAGCTTTGGATAGGTATGTCTATACTCCAGAGACTACAGAAATATTTGGAGTAATAGTCTCATTTAGGGATTGAAAGTATTCACTGCATCAAGCCTTTATAGGAAAAAGTAGTAATAAGAAGTGATCACCCCGGGGCTTCCCTGGTGGCGCAGTGGTTGAGAATCCACCTGCCAATGCCGGGGACACGGGTTCGAGCCCTGGTCCGGGAAGATCCCACATGCCGCGGAGCAACGAACCCTGTGCGCCGCAACTACTGAACCTGAACTCTAGAGCCCGTGAGCCACAACTACTGAGGCCCGCGCGCCTAGAGCCCGTGCTCCACAACGAAAGAAGCCACCGCAATGAGAAGCCTGCGCACCGCAACGAAGAGTAGCCCCCACTCGCCGCAACTAGAGGAAGCCTGTGTGCAGCAACGAAGACTGCAACACAGCCAAAAATAAATAAATAAATTTATTAAAGAAAAAGAAAAAGTGATCACCCTGTCAGTGAAAATGAAGAGAAATATAGTGAGAGGCCCTCTGTGTCCACTGGACACCGTTTTGCTAAAATCTTGGAAGTCTGTGCTTTGCTTTATAAGGGAAGGTAGAGTGATTCTTGCACATACACATCAGGCTGTTTAATTCTCACCACAGCCCAGGGGAGCAGACATTATTCTCACCTCCATTTTGCAGATCAGGAAGAGGAAACTTGGTGAGGTAGAGTGCTTTGTTCCAGGTTACACAGATTCAGGGCTCAAACCACCCTGAGGTTCTTTGGCTCAAAATCCCAGCTATAGTTTTGAAGGGAACTGAAGAGGAGGTAAACTTCACCTCCTCCTCCTAGAGATTCAAAATAGTTCTACCTGGTTAGTGGCTCTACTTCAGGCAATGAGTCAAGACAAAAGGGAAATGATTCAAAAGTTGAGCGAACTGGGACTCTATTAATGTGCCAGGTAAGGTAATCTGTGTTTGTATCAGACGCCTATGATTTATGTAGATCCACATACATTTTTTCCAGATGCTGCACAAATTGGGAAATGTGTGGAGTGTTGTCGAACCATATGTATTTGTATGTGTTCAATACACTGTATAATTGACTCAATTATCCATGTGGGGATTATTCACTTTTAATTTGCAATCTGGCTTCTCCTTTCAGTTAGGATGTTTCAGGGCTGCTCTAGGAATGCCAACTAATGTAAATAATAATTTAAGTAAAACATAATTGGGTACGAAAATTAAATCCAATCTTTTCTCAGCTCCTGAAGATTCTACAGCTGAAATGTAACTCTAATTCATCCACTATCTTTTCATTCTCCAATGCCATTTTACTACCAAGGATTTTATTGCTTTCCATAGATGATTGCAATAGCGCCCTATCTGGCTTTCCTGCTTACCTCTTTCCCATCCAATAATCATTCTGCTTACAGTAATCTTCAACAAACAAACACAGTTCTCACAAAAATTTCTTTGCTTGAAAACACTTAATGGCTCCCTATTTCTCACCAGACTAAATGTACATGCCACAACCTGTCATTCAAGGCTTCTTCAGGCCACCTGTCTCAGGAAGTTTTCCTGATCCAACCTGGGATGCCTTATCACTGTTCCCAGCTCTGAATCCCCTTAATGCACTACATGCTTTTCTCTAAGTGAGACAAAGGTATTCCTGAACCCGCGTTGTCTGTCTATTCTCCTGAGATGTCCTTAATCGCAGTCTCTGCGGCGATTCATCTCCTCTACTCCGCAGTACCTAGCTCAGTGCCCGACCACAAAGAAAGGCACAACGCACATTTGCCCATTTACCTGCTGGAAAACCTCAAGGGCAGGAATTTTGGGCCTTTGTATCCCGAGTGTCTAGCACAGTGCCTGGCACACAGTAGATGCTCAAAGAACACTACTGAACGAATAAAAGTACAAAGAGCCCAGGCTCCGCGTGGGGCACTGTAGAGCTCCAGGGATGTAGACAGGAAGGGCTGGTGGCGCAGGGCACAGGGTGGAGCTGGCCCTGGGCTCCTTCGGGGAGCGCGTTCCACCGCCTGCCCATTTGCAGCGCAGGCCAGACACTGCGGGCACAGCTTAAATTTTTTCTTCCAAAAAAAAATATGTGTATATGTACGCACGCGTAAATGTATATGTTTATACACACACACTACCTACATAGTACATAAAAATAGCCACACCATATCCAGGTATGCGTATATATATAAAATAGGCAAATATGTACATATAAACAAATTAATATATGTACAGCCTTAACTCGGAACGACGGGAGTGGCGGGGAGGACGACGGGGACGCCCCTTCGCCCCTCCAGGATCGCAGGACCGGAGCGGCGCGACCCCTGCGCGGCTTGAGCCTTACGGCTTGCCGTCCGCCGCTGCCGCCGCCATTGGTTGGATTCCAGGCAGCTGATCCTGGCGGCGGGGTCAGGGAGTTTTGAGGATGGCGGCGTCCGCGGCGCTGATTCTGCCGGAGAGCCCCAGGTATCCCCGGCTGAGCACGGGGGCAGCGCGGGCAGGGCAGGCGTAAGGATGCTGCTGTCTGTCGCCGAGGCGCGGGTGGGGGCCCGGGACGGAGGGGCGGGCGCGGGGCTGGCAGAGTCGCAGCGCGGGCCCCGCGGGATTGCGCGAGACTGCGGGTGCCTCAACCTGCACGGTAGTTCACCTGCGTGGGCTTACAGTGGGCCTGGGCAGCTGAGGTCAGTACGACAGTGTGTGGTCAGTGTCACCGTTCCCCGAGGCTGTATCTCAGGTACCCAAGCCATCCTGGAGTAACACTGAAATCACGTGGAAAGGTATTCCGTTTCCGTTTTCAGTTCTCTTTCAGACCTCCTGAGTATGAGAAAGTCTCCCATTGGTCCCGGATGGTCTTTAATACCTAACACGCGTTAATATACCTTTTCAATCAAGATACACTAGGCCTCAGGCCAGGAGTTTTGGCTTGTAACAGTATCTAGCCAGAATTTAGTAACATTGCTTTTGTTTTCATTTGGTTTCTTTTGAGTTCATTTGTTTAGTTCATTTCTATTTATGATAGGTAAGTAAGGTCGGCTGTCTATGGTGGTGAGGTAAAGTTATGTTTTAAAATAAAATTATTTAAGTAAAAGTGACTCCATTTAATGAAAAATAAGAGTGCAGGTGGTGTGTGGATGCAGAAAAGTGCGGAAGTATACAGGCAGATAATTGAGACTGGAGAATAACTGTGTCTAGATTGGAAAGGAGTCTTTTTGAAGAAGAGAGTTGTCATTTTGAAGTTTTTCCTTTTTTGATTACTTGAGTTCTGACAGCCAGTTCCTTTTCTCACCCCAGTGTCCTGGGTAACACATCACATCAGTAAACCATATTCAACGTGGTGCAGTAGAATTGTTCTTATCACATAATTTAAGTTGATTATTACAATTGAAACAGGGTTTTAAAACAGCTGTGTACTTAGTGTCCCCAAATGATATTGTATGTAGTTGTTTTTTTTTTTTTTAACTCCATTACCTGGCATGCAGCAGTCTTTTCTTTCTATTTTTGGTGTAATTGCCAATTCCCTCCTCCCACTCTTCTCAAAGTTCTGTTTTGAGTTAAGTGGATACATAAACTTTCACTCCTAAATTAATACCATTCCCCACAGAGTGCAAGCTTCTCCTAGTCGTTTGCCTTGCCCAGAAGAAAGAGAAAATTAGCCAGATAGACCTTTTCAACAGAAATACTTTTGGGGGTATCTTTTGGAAACGTCCTGCCTTTGCTGGTCATCATCTGTTTTTCTTTATTTTACTCAGACTTACCTTGTAGCAAGCAGAGTTGTTGAAATGAAAACTTACAGACAGTTGTACTTACAATAACTACAGTACCACTTGGGGAAAACTCATTTTAAAACTTTGTTTTATCAATTTATTTAGCATGAAAAAAGCAGTGTCGCTGATAAATGAAATAGATATAGGAAGATTTCCACGATTGCTCACCCGAATTCTTCAAAAACTTCACCTGAAGGTTTGTATGTTTGTACTTCTATAGATTATAATATATTCTCGTGATTCCACTGCAACTCTAGGTTTCTACTTGAAGTACTTTTTGCGAGCTATTGTTCTCCAGCAGGTCCTCAGGAACACCGGGTCTCTAGAAAATTTGATAATATCCCACGGTCAAAAGTTAGGGAACTTCTGTCTTCATTCAAATTAATTTTTTTAAATCATGGAACTTTTCAGAGTATATTTTATGGTAGTGTTAATAGTAAATATTTAAGCGTGAATGTTGTGTGCAAAATTTTCCAAATGTGTTTGACCAGGGAACTGTTTTATCATGGTATTTATTTTGGGACCAAGGCTCTGTGGAACACGCTTTAGGACAATTCTGATATCATGATTTCATTCTTTGTCTTAAAAATAACTCTGTAGTTTTGCTATCAACCAGTATGTAATTTTTCATTTAATCTTTCTCTTCCACTTTTATTTTCAGGGTGTGGTTATCTTGGATATATTGATGCTTAGTAATTCATTACTTGGTTAACTTGCTAACATTACTTAGTTAACTTCTTTATCAGGTTAATAAAATGAATTCCATTCAACATGTGTTTAAGGAGTGCCCATTAACTGCTCTGCCTGGTGCAAAGTATCACCATTAAATGAGAACCCAGACTCTTACCTCTTCTTTTTCCTGGCCAGAGGCCAGTCCCAAAGCCCTGCCCTTTCTCCCTCTGAAGTATCTCTCAAATCCAAGTTCTCTTCGTAATCCTAGTTCAGACCCTTATTATTTCTCCCTTGGACTACAACAGTTACCTTCAAACTGGTACCGCTGTCTATAGTCTTCTGCCTTCTTATCACTTCTTCATGGTGCTGTTCCATTTATCTTTACAAATATTTTTTTCCTAAAAAAAAAAAAAAGTTGATCATATCTTTACAGTGTTCAAAGCCATCAATGACTTTCCATTGCTCATGGGAAAAAGTTCATATTCCTTAACATTGTATTATAATAACGTTACAATATAGGTACAGTCTGTGTTTTCCCCACTTTGCCAGTGTTTCAGTTACCCTGGACTATGCTCTTTTACTGGAACGTACTGTGAACTTTTTCGACTTGGTGTCTGTGTAATATACTCTTTTCCTTACCTGAAATATCTTCCCTTCTTTAGTGAATAAACTATTCATCTTTCAAGGATTTGGCAGTCCTACTCTCAGCAGTTCATCCTCTCTTCTTTGCTTCTAAAACAGTTGGTTCATCCTCACCTCACTTTAGTACTACATCATAAGTATTTGTTTCATGATTGCAGAGTCTTTCTCTGACCTTGAATACTTTAAGTATCATGTCTTACTCATCTTTATATTTCTCACACTTGATACATTGATAGTTATGCAGTTGGCACTCAATAGCTATTCTTGGAGTTCATTCTTTTCCTTGCCATGGGAAGCACAAAATGAATATAGGTTCTCTGAATTCCTGCCTATAAGGAATTTGTGATGTAGAAGGAGAAACAGGAGGAACAACCACAATAACAATAGAAGCTACATTCTGTGGTGTTTGCTATTCACAGTTCCATTGCTCCCTCTGTGACCAGTGCTGTTCTAATGGCTTTGTGGTATTAACTCATCTGATCCTCACAGCACCCTTAGGAAGTAAGTACTGTTGTCATCCTTATTTTATCCATGAAGAAACTGAGATAGAGACCAGTTAAGTAATTTGCCCAAGGTCACACAGCTAGCTAGTAAGGCAGTCTGGCTCCAGAATCCATCCCTCTGACCCATTACAGTAAAGCTCAGGAAAGAGTGTGAAATGGTATATAAATCAGTCCCAAAGTGAATGATGCAGGCAGTTGATACAGAGTTTCTTTGATTGTCTGAGTTGGTGGCTGCCTTCTTTTTTATTTTTATTTTACTTATTTTATTGTATTTTTCAATTGAAGTATAGTTGATTTAGAGTGTTGTGGGTGGCTGCCTTCTTAAACACATACAAAGTGATATGGGACACAAAACTCTTACATACATCTTTTGTTCTTCATACTGAGGTAGGATGGAACATCTGCAGGAAGCTCGTGACCCTCTGGAGTTTGTCTTTGACCCTCTGGAGTTGAGAAAACATTAATATCTATCTTAGAGTAACTGAATGGCCAGAGCATTCCACAGAGGTGTTTGAATGCTGTGCCTTCAGAGGTGGGGAGTGGAGGTGAGACGGTGTGGTTGTTGAGAGCTGAAGCAGCTGAGGACAGAAACATCTGTATTTGATTACTTGTCTGCAGAAAGTCAGGAGAGAAAGTCAGGAAAGGGGCAACTCATCCCCACTCCCCCAACCCACCCGGACAGTTTTAGGGAATGTTCTTCCAGAGGGACTCCAGTTGTGATAAGGGCTCTTATCAAAGAGTTTGCAGCGACATCTCAGATCTGCCAGCTTTCTTTTATGTACTCTTGGTCTGTCAAGTTGGCCTTTGCCTTGGGACAAGCAGAGTCCTGAGAGCGGCGAAACCGCATGCAGGTAAGTTGGTGAAGAGGTTTAGGGATTTGGTTGTTATTCTTAATGTTACCAGCTTGACACTTTGATTTTACCAAGTTTGATCTGGTAAAATGGGATTGTGGGCAGAGGGTATCTCTTTTTGTCCAGACTGGTTCCTTGAAATCTCTAGTAGAAATAAACATGGGGAAAATAAGCTTAGGTATAGAATATGGGCATGCCTAAGTGTGGGTCTGGGAGTCCTCTTTGAACTGGCCCTATTCCTGAGCAATCGTGGCATATAGGAATACTTGGGAATTTTGGGTGGTTTGTTACCAATGTGTGGAGGGTGCTAGTGGCATTTAATGCCCAAGAACTTTGTTTTTTTTAACTTTTTATATTATATTGGAGTATAGTTGATTAACAACGTTGTGTTAGTTTCATGTGTACAGCAGAGTGATTCAGTTATACATATATACGGATCTATTCTTTTTCAAATTCTTTTCCCATTTCAGTTGTTGCATAATATTGAGCAGAGTTCCCTGTGCTGTACAGTAGGTCCTTGTTGGTTATCCATTTTAAATATAGGAGTGTGTACGTGTCAATCCCAATCTCCCTAACTATCCCTTCCCCCCTGGTAACCGTAAGTTCATTTTCTAAGTCTGTGAGTCTGTTTCTGTTTTGTAAATAAGTTCACTTATATATTTTTTTTAGATTCCGCATATAAGCGATATCATTTGATACTTGTCTTTCTCTTTCTGACTTACTTCACTCAGTTTGACAATCTCTAGGTCCATCCATGTTGCTGCAAATGGCATTATTTCGTTCTTTTTAATGGCTGAGTAATATTCCATTGTATATGTGTACCTTTAAGTGTCTTGCAGTGAGTAGGACAATCCTGCACAAAGAATTGTCTCATCCTGCATGCTAATAGAGCCTGCATTGGGAAACACTGAAGGAAATCAGAGTAACTTCCTTATCTGTGAACTTAAAAACAAACATTTGTGGCCTCTAAGTTTTTAAAATAGCTGTCACAACTCATGCAATTTTTTAAAAAAACCCTCATATACCTTGCTCCAGAGACTCTTAGGCCCTCCCACAAAGCCTATTGATGTTACTATGTTATATGTCTAGTTCTGCGAGATGAGGTGTTTGGATTTCTGGCCATGGCCGACTAGCAACAGCAAACTGGGGGGTGAAGGCACTCCTGTGATGGGGCATGTAGGCAGTTTCAAGAATCGACTGCTGGGTATAGATTGAAATGGAAGAATTATGAAAATCAGACACAAGAAATACAAAAGCAAAGAAATCTGAGGGTTTTTTTCTGAAGTGAAAAATCATCAGTGTATCTTAGCAGTTCTTTAGGAAAGTAATGCAGCACAGAACTTGGATGCTCATAATTATGATCTGACTTATTGCAAGAATCTAGTGTAATCCAATATACTTTGTTTACAGAAGTCTAGAATGGGTGCCGTACATTTCAGAAAGATTGCTTTTAAAAATTTAAAATAAAAGTTCTTTTATTTGATAGATTGACTTGTGGGTACCACCATATTTCCTCATTATGACAGAGAAGTCTCATTATATTAATATAAAGGACAGTCACAGATGTAAACCCCAGCATACAGAAATGCCTGAGGATTTTGTTATTGTTGTTGTTACAGTGTATGGAGGGTGTTGCTGGCATTTAATGCCCTGGGACTTTAAATGTCCTAACGATGTGCAGCACGGTCCTGTTCAAAGAAGAATTGGCCTCTCCTATGTGGACAAAAAAAGAAAAGAGTAGCTTATCTCTGAAAATGCATTTATTTTGTACTTAATATAAGCTGGAGGGCTTCTTACAACTTAGTTTATTAGGTTATTTAAAATGATATGGGCCTCCCTGGTGGCGCAGTGGTTGAGAGTCCGCCTGCCGATGCAGGGGATGCGGGTTCGTGCCCCGGTCTGGGAGGATCCCATATGCCGCGGAGCGGCTGGGCCCGTGAGCCATGGCCGCTGAGCCTGCGCATCCGGAGCCTGTGCTCCGCAACGGGAGAGGCCACAACAGTGAGAGGCCCGCATACCGCAAAAAGAAAAAAAAATAAATAATAAATAAAATAAAATAAAATGATATATATATACATTTTAAATTATGGCATATGCAGACTACTAGGACCATGTGTTCTTCCATTGTGGTGTTGGTGTGTGCATGCCTGTGTATGTGAGTCAGAGCTTGGATTCCGGACCACAGGCCTCTCTTGTCTCTAAAGCCATGCCCTGAGTTTTTAAAACCTAGTTGCCTTCATAATTATTTAGATAGTATACTGTCTTCATAGAATAGAAGATCCGTATAACTTTCTGAGGAATGTGACCTGATTTCAACTATATGTGGAATTAAGATGAGTTCACTCATCGTGCATGTTAAGAAAATAAATTCTTCAAAAAAAGAAAAAGTTGGAAGAATGGATTTTTTGATTTGTTCTTTTTTATGCCCTTAAAGTTCAAAATAGAGTGCTTAAGTGAAGTGTTTCAGTAACATTTTAAATTTCACAAATAGTTTATGAGTAAGTTTTTGTTTTAAGACATTTAAACAACATGGACGAACTGAAATGCCCCCCTTGGCTAACTCTTGCCCCTTCCTCCATCTTGATTCTCTCCTGTGTGAGTTATTTATTGCTGAATTGCAAATTTTCCCCAAATTTAGCAGATTAAACCAACAATAAACATTTATTATCTCTCACCCTTCCTGTAAGTCAGGAATTTAGCAGTGGTTTGGCTGGGTGGTCCTGGCTTGGGGTTCTCATGAAACTGCTCTCAGATGTTGGTTGGGGCAGCTGGTACCTGAAGTTTTGACTGGGGTAGAGGATTTCCTTTTAACATGGCTAGATGGTGGCACCAGTTAGTTCCTTGTCACATGGGCCTTTGCTTCTGACATGGAAGTTGTCTTATTCCAGAATGAGTGGTCCAAGAGAGGGAGGTGCTGTCCTTTTTATGACCTAGGCTTGGATATCACATACCTTCACTTTTACTATATTCTACTGGTTAGAAGTAAGTCAGTTAAGTCTGGCTCATATTCAGGGGAGAGGAAATTAGGCTCCATCTTTTGAACAGGAGTGTTAAAAGAATTTACAGATATGATAAAACCACCACACCTCCCTAGAAGTAGTCTTTGTTGTCGATTTGGTTTTCATCTTTCCAGGTCTTTTTTTCAAGTATTAATAAATACAGATGTGCAGACATATGTGCACGCATATATAAATAGAAATTTTTGATTTTTATATAAATGCGTTTATAAGTGGCATTATACTGTTTACCTTTTTAACTTATCACTTGTATCAAAGATCTTTCCATGTCAAGCCATACAGCAGTTATTCTTTTTAAATGCTGTTTTTCCTTTCTGCCTGTATATATATATTTATGGCATATGCTTTTTAAATACATAGAAAAAATTAACATCCATTTTCCATTTAAAATATAAGTTTCGGGCTTCCCTGGTGGCGCAGTGGTTGAGAGTCCGCCTGCCGATGCAGGGGACACGGGTTCGTGCCCTGGTCCGGGAAGATCCCACATGCCGCGGAGCGGCTGGGCCCATGAGCCATGGCCGCTGAGCCTGCGCGTCTGGAGCCTGTGCTCCGCAATAGGAGAGGCCACAACAGTGAGAGGCCCGTGTACTGCAAAAATAAATAAATAAATAAATAAAATTTAAGTTTCTTGGACACTTGCTTTCTAATTTTATAAACATGGGCCTTAAATTTTTCCCACTGAGAGGGTAAAAACGAATATATCTCCTTTACTTTCTCTTCAACACCCAGATATGTGTGGGTTACTTTTGGTACCTAGGAAGAAGTTAACCTGCTGCTGTCTGGAAGTAAATAGAGTGACTTACATTTAATATTGATCTACCCAGGGTCGTTGCTGGAGCAAGATATTGACTATGGATTTGGAACTTTGTTTCATGGCTGTATTTTATTCTCCATTTGTTGTTCTGCTCACATATTTTAAGCGCCACCTTATTTTAAGGGTGCACGTTTCATGTACCAGTGTATGGGGGGAGATACATGTTCCCTTGTCCCCCTTCACTCCAAACCACTTAATTAATATGATGCCCTTGAAGATCTTGAGAATGTCCCTTTTCTTGCTTTTTTTTTAACAATGTCTCGGGACTTCCCTGGCGGTCCAGTGGTTAAGAATCTGCCTTCCAATGCAGGGGAAGTGGGTTCGATCCCTGGTCGGGGAGCTAAGATCCCACGTGCCTCATGGCCAAAAAACCAAAACATAAAGCAGAAGCAGTATTGTAACAAATTCAATAAAGACTTTAAAAATGGTCCACATCAAAAAAAAAATCTTAAAAAAAAAGAAGTCTCACTTTCTTGTACATATTGAGGACACTGAAGTTTATTTTTCTATGTGCTCAATCACTATTTTTATTTTGTCAAAATATCTCATTTGGTGTATATTTAAAGGAATCAGATCGACAAACTTGGAAGTTAAATTGTACATATCCATTGAATTTAGTGCAACATGTGGTTCATTGATTGTACATGAGTAATACTGTTATTCTCTTCCTCATATCGATAAAGTCTGGTACTGTAGGTCATTATTTCAAGAAGGTGTATGGTAGTCACAGAAATTCTGGAACTTTAAAATCCAAACATTGCTCTTGAGGTAAGTGATCGGCATTTTGGCCAAATTGGGTTCATGCTTTTCTCAGTCATAAAACAGGTAGTAGATACTGGGAGTTCTGGTGACTAGCCTCCCCAAACCAAAAATATGCCAGCTTAGAGTTCTAATGCTGCTTCACTTGAGCAATTGTAAAGTTGTACCTCATCCTAAGCTGTTGAGGCATGGACTTCTGAAACTTCTCCATGTAGCAGTTGGGGAGAGGCAGCAACAGGGGAAGTTGTTTTTGGTATGTGTAGGTAAAGTATTTTTATTTGAAAGCAGTTCTAATAGTGTATATTTTTCATACTTGAAAAACCAGTCTTTAGATCAAGGAGATTATTTTGAAAATGAAAGAAAGGAGACTAGCCAGAACTTATACTCAGATGGCTAACTTCTTTCTTTCATATATTGCTTATAAAAGTAATGTGTGTTATGTGTAAGTTTTGGAAAATATTAAAATTATCAAAAAGACTTAATTTCTTGCTTTATATATGCTTTTATAATAATCCATGCTTTTGCAGAACTCATTAAAAAGGGAAGTTATTGGAACAGTTATTTGTTTTTAATTTGTCTTTCTAACTAGAGGATAGTACTCCTGAGGACATAAACTGTCTATGTAGCACATAATAAGTACTCAGTAAATATATATATATATATATGTGTATGTGTATATATATATATTTATATATATATATATATATATGTATATTTTTTGTACTTCTGCAGTATCAGTTGTGATTTCTTCTCTTTCATTTCTTATTTTGTTTATTTGGGTCTTCTCTCTTTTCTTCTTAGTGAGCCTGGCCAGAGGTTTGTCAATTTTGTTTACCCTTTCAAAGAACCAGCTCTTGGTTTTATTGATTTTTTTCCTATTGTTTTTTTAATCTCTATTTTATTTATTTCCTCTCTGACCTTTATTAGCTCCTTCCTTCTTCTGAATTTAGGTTTTGTTTTTCTTTTTCTAATTCTTTTAGGTGGTGGGTTAGATTGTTTGAGATTTTTTTTGTTTCTTAAAGAAAGCCTGTATCACTGTAAATTTCCCTCTAAGAATTGCTTTTGCTGCATCCCATAACCCATTGACTTTTAATAAAATAATCCTAAGGGTTAAACTAGTTGCCACCTCTCTATCTGATGGGAATCCTGGTGCTAGGTAATGGAGGATGTAGATAAAGGTTCTCAAGGTTAACTGTTTTTATCTGTTTAATGCTTCCAGGGTAGTCTCCCTCTTATTAAATGCCTACAGAGGCTTAGGGCTAGGTAAGGTCATATACTGGCAGAGGTTTTGGGGTGAGTTGGGGGGAGGAAAGAGCTACCAAAGGAAAGGAGCCCCCAGGTATTTTCTATCTTAAAATGCTGTTCTCTTAAATGGAGATTTTGCTTTGGGCTCTTAGAAGAGTTACTGGGGCCCGTTATAATTGGATAGTATTATTACAGAGAAGGTGTTCCCCCCCCAATGTTTTTTTTTATTTTCTTTCTTAATTTTTATTTTATACTGGAAAATAGTTGATTATAATGTTGTGAGTAAAGATGGAGATTACTATTAATTATTGTTAACATTTTGGGGTTTTACCTTGTATTGTTTTTTCTAAATGTCCATTGTTAAAAAAATTTTTTTTTATACAGCAGGTTCTTTTTAGTTATCCATTTTATACATAATAGTGTATATGTTAAATGTCCATCGTTTATGTTATTTACCATTATTTTCCACCTCCTATAAATCATAGAATTGAAAATACTGGGTTTTTTTAATGAAATTTATTTGGCAAGAGCCAGGTAATGAACTGTACTATGATTTTAAGATATTGAAATTTACAGACACATCAGTTTCTTTCTAGGATGGATTTACTTTCTTTCAAGTTCTCATTGTCATATGAACAAATGAATTTTCTGTTGAGTATCTGAGTTTTGAATACCTGAGTGTATGCTAATAGATTGCTTTCTGTGTTGTAGGTTGAGAATAGTTTCAGTGAAGAAGAGGAAGAAAAACTTCAAGCTGCATTTTCTCTGGAGAGACAAGATCTTCACCTAGTTCTTGAAACAATATCTTTTATTTTAGAACAGGTATTTTTATTGCCCCAAACTTCCTAACCATGGTTTGTTTACTACATGTTTGCATTGCTGTGATATCTATAACATTTTATCTTATTTTTCTCAAGTATACAGATGGAAGCTATGAATATGTTTTATCAAACAATTTTGATGTAGTAAAAAAATTTTGAATGTGTGATTTTTTTCCATGGTATTGCGTTCTACTAAAACAGTCTTAGTGTTGAGCAGCATGAGTAAAGTATTTGACAATATGAATCAAAATTTCGTTGACTTGAGACCGTTAAAAAAGGTTCAAATTTATTGTTACTTGGTATAATAATTTGGAAAAATGATTTGGGAAAATGAACACATTTTATTTAAGAAATTTAATAAATGATTTTGGAGGATTTATTTGACTAGGTTGATAAATAAAACATTTAGAAAAGAAATATTTGTCAAAGGACCTTTTGTCATACTATTTCTTCCTACTGAGCTGTTCTTCTGCATCCCTTCTTTACATGTAAATTCAGTTCATTGTTCAAGTTCATTGTTCTGTTCAAATCCCATCTCCTCCCACTGCAGCCTTGACCCCGTATACTTGCAATCCTCCCCTTATTTGGATTCCTTTTATGCTTGGCTCATCATGGTAGAGCACATTGTTAGTCTTTTCATTATTTCATGTATGTCAGTTATGTCTCCTTCACTAGGTTTTGAATTTGTATGGGGCCAGGATCACATTTTCTGTGCGTCTTATGTAAATGTAGCACATTGCTGGGCTAAAAATAAATTCTTTTTTTTAACATCTTTATTGGAGTGTAATTGCTTTACGATGTTGGGTTAGTTTCTGCTGTATAACAAAGTGAATCAGCTATATGTATACATACATCCCCATATCCCCTCCCTCTTGCGTCTCCCTCCCACCCTCCCTATCCCACCCCTCTAGGTGGTCACAAAGGACTGAGCTGATCTCCCTGTGCTATGCAGCTGCTTCCCACTAGCTATTTTACACTTGGTAGTGTATATATGTCAATGTTACTCTCTCACTTTGTGCCAGCTTACCCTTCCCCCTCCCCATGTCCTCAAGTCCATTCTCTATGTCTGCGTCTTTATTCCTGTCCTGCCCCTAGGTTCATCAGAACCTTTTTTTTTTTTTTTAGATTCCATATATATGGGTTAGCATACAGTATTTGTTTTTCTCTTTCTGACTTACTTCACTCTGTATGACAGACTCTAGGTCCATCCACCTCACTACAAATAACTCAGTTTCGTTTCTTTTTATGGCTGAGTAATATTCCATTGTATATATGTGCCACATCTTCTTTATCCATTCATCTGTCGATGGACACTTAGGTTGCTTCCATGTCCTGGCTATTGTAAATAGTGCTGCAATGAACATTGTGGTACATGACTCTTTTTGAATTATGGTTTTCTCAGGGCATGTGCCCAGTAGTGGGACTGCTGGGTCATATGGTAGTTCTATTTGTAGTTTTTTAAGGAACCTCCATACTGTTCTCCATAGTGGCTATGAAAATAGATTCTTAATAAATTCCTGTTGTTTGATTAAGTAGAATACTTGTGAAATAAAAGTTTATTTCACAATAAACAATACTATAGGTTTCTGGGCATTCTAGTGAATAGATACCATTAGGAGGACAAGCTGCTAGGCATCTACTACATGCAGCCTTATACAGATTACAGATCATAAAGATGATTATGGTTCTTATCCTTGGTGAACCTTCAGTAGAAGAAAAGGATAACTGAATAGAGCAGAGCAGCCTGGGGTTTATGAGGAAGTTTTTTCAGAATAATGTAAAAAACAACAGGTATCACCATGAAAAAGGTTTTCAGTTTTTTATTATATATTATCTAGGAAGTTGGTAGATGAACGTGGTTTTGAGAAAGTGTTTCTTGGAAAAATGTTGATAGTTGGGAAACAAAACCACTGTGTACTTATTTGAAATAATGAAGTGAAATAAGGAAATGAACTTTTAATTAGGATACCATTTACATAGCCAAAGCAAAGAAGTTTTTCTGTTAAGTAGATTTAGTATTACTTAAACCACAGGCAAAAATGAAGCAGTTTAGCTTGAATAATTTAGGCCATTTAATTCTGAATCTTCCAGCCCTTGGTTGAGTATATTATTATTTGTAAAATAATAAAACAATCTCTGCAGCAGAAATAGGAAATTTTCTAAATTTAAATCATTTAAAATAATGTTGTATTTGATTACAGTTCAAGGTCTCTGTATGAACAGTAGGGATATATATAATTTTTTTTTCTTCTTTTATAGGCAGTATATTACAATGTGAAGCCAGCAGCTTTGCAGCAGCAATTAGAGAACATTCATCTTAGACAAGACAAAGCAGAAGCATTTGTCAATGCTTGGTCTTCTATGGGTCAAGAAACAGTTGAAAAATTCAGGCAGAGGATTCTTGCACCCCACAAGGTATAGTGTATACTACTCAAAAGATATTTTTCAATATGTATGTATGGCATAAATTATTATATCTGAAAAATTCCACTCTCCTCTTCTATTTTCTGGAAATATTTGTGATTGGTGTTTTTTTGCATTTTCACCAGCATTATATGAGCGTTCCAGTAGTTCCAAATCCTTGTCAGCTCTTGGTATTGTCAGTTGTCTGTATTAAAGCTATTCTGTTAGGTTTTGTAATGATATCTTGTGTTTTTAATTTACATTTCCCTAATAACAGATTATGATGATTATCTTTTTATGTACTTACTTGCCATCCATATGTCTCCTTTGGTGAAGTGTCTGTTCAGATCTTTTGTCTAACTGTATTTCCACACTGTGACAGATAATTATAGTAATATAAAGGACAATTAGAAGTGTAAATCCCAGCATATAGAAATGCATGGGTTTTGTTTTTGTTCTTGTGTTTTTGGTTGTTACAATTTGTAGAAGGTGTTTGTTTTCTTTCTGTTGAGTTTTGTGAATCTTTTTTTGTCAGATATATGATTTGCAGATATTTTCTCTTAGTCTGTAGCTTTCCTTTTTAGTTTCTAACAGTGTCTTTTGCAAAGTAAAACCTTTAAAATCTGATCAAATTTGATTTATCATTTTTTTCTTTTGTTGATACTGCCTTTGGTTTTGTATCTAAGAATCTGTAGCTTAATGCAATGTCACAAACTTTTGTTTTCTTCTAAGTGTTTTATAGTTTGTGTTTTACATTTAAGTCTAACATCCAGTTTGGGTTAATTTTATATAAGCCATGAGGTACAGGTCCAAGTTGTTTTTTTTTTTCTGATATGGATGTTCATTTGTTTCAGCATAATTATTGATAACATCCTTTTGTTATTGAATTGCCTTAGCCCCTTTGTCAAAAATCGTTTGACATATTTGTGTATCTCTTTCTAGATTCTCTTTTTGGTTTCATTTATCTATTTGTCTATCTTTATGCCAATATCATGCTGCTTTAATTACTGTAGCTTTGTAGTAAGTCTTAAAATCAAGTATTGTTAATCTGCTGACTTTGTTCTTTTTAATAATTGTTTTGGCTATTCTAGTTTCTTTACCTTTTAATACAAATTTGAAAACCAGGTTTCTTAATATCTGCAAAAAATCCTTTAATTTATAGGTCACTTTGTAGATAAATGACTTCTTAACATTATTGAGTATATCTCCATTTATTTAGGTCTTGTTTGATTTCTTATATCAGTGTTTTTCATTTTTCAGCATATTTTGTTAGATTTGAACACTCTTAACCTAAGTTATTTTTTGTAGTTGTTGTAAATGATACTGGTTTTAAAATTTTGGTTTCTAGTTGTTTACTGCTAGTATATAGAAACACAATTGATTTTTATATATTGATATTGTATTCAAGACCTTGGTAAACTCACTAATTAGTTATAGCAGTTTTTTTGGTGGTCTTCCTTGTGATTTTCTTTGTAGGAAGTCAGATTGTTCATGAATATAGAGATAGTTTTATTTCTTCCTTTTCAGTTTGTTCAGCTTTTGTTTCTCCTGCCTTACTATACTGACTAGAACTTCTAATATGATGTTGAATAAGATTGGTAAGTTTGAACATCATGCTTTGTTCCCAGTTTTAGAGAGGAAGCATTCAGTCTCTCATCATCAAGTAAGATGCTGGGGTCTTCCCTGGTAGTTCAGTGGTTAAGACTCCTCGCTTCCACGGCAGGGGCACAGGTTCAATCCCTGGTCAGGGAGTTAAGATCCTGCATGCTGGTTGGTACGGCAAAAATATTAAAAAGAGAGTAGGATGGTGGTTACCAGGGGCTGGGGCTGGGGTAGGGAAATGGAGGCAATGTTGTTCAAAGAATACAAATTTCAAGTTATAAGATGAATAAATTCTGGGGATCTAATGTATAAAATAGAAACAAAAAGATGCTAGCTATGGGTTTTTAGAAAATGCCCCTGTATTGTTTTCATTTCTCTCTCTTTTTTTTAACTCTACATTCTAAGAGCTCTCAAGTGTCCTCCACATCACAGCTTCATTTTTCATTTTAATTTCTGCTTTTTCCTGTACCCTGTACAGGTTTTAAGTTTTCCATTTATTTATCCCTAAAATTTTTTTAACCATCACCATTAAAAAAAAAAAAGTCTCCACTTGCCTTTGAATATTTGCCTATTTTTTATATTTATATAATTTTCTTCTGTTTTTTTTCTTGCATTTATATAAGTACAGTATACTTGTATAGTTAAAAATATTTCTTTTTTCACCTCTAATAGTAAGTCATTTTTTATTGTTTTCTGGATGATAGTTTGTTGCTTTTTTAAAAGTAATATTTCTGGGGCTTCCCTGGTGGCGCAGTGGTTAAGAGTCTGCCTGCCAATGCAGGGGACCCGGGTTCAAGCCCTGGTCTGGGAAGATCCCACATGCCGCAGAGCAGCTAGACGCGTGCACCACAACTACTGAGCCTGCACTCTAGAGCCTGTGAGCCACAACTACTGAGTCTACATGCCACAACTACTGAAGCCCGTGTGCCTAGAGCCCGTGCTTCGCAACAAGAGAAGCCACTGCAATGAGAAGCCCGTGCACCGCAACGAAGAGTAGTCCCCACTCGCCACAACTAGAGAAAGCCCACGCGTCGCGGTGAGGACCCAACGCAGCCAAAAATAAAATAAATAAATAAATAAATTTTTAAAAGTAATATTCCTTCCTTATGTTGTATTACATTAACTTCTGTTTAAGAAGTAGTTTGATCAGTTGTCATATAAAATGCAAAAAAGTAGTTGGATATGATTAATTGGTCCCTACGACACTGGTTCCTTGAGAATGTAGGAAATTATCTTTTGCCAATACAGAGTACATGAGAGGGTAGCTAATACATTTTTAATACCTTAAATGCTAATTAAGATCATATAATAATAGCAAACATTTCTTGTGTTTACGGTGGGCCAAAAACTCTACTAAGTGCATTATATCTTGTAAGATCCATTAATAGTTCTAGTTTATATTTAAAATTAAACTGAGGATTAGAGAGATTAAATAACTGGTCCATGGTCATGCAGCTAAATAAGTGGTAGAGTTGGGATTTAACAAAGTAGTTACACTTCTAAGCCACTGTGCTATACTACCACCTAAATGTTAGCAGCAGAATTTTTCTGTGTCAGGCATTATGCATGGTGGTTTACATAGTTTGTGTGTGTGTGTGTATACGTGTGTGTGTTTTATATCTTTGAAAAAGAAATAAAACTTTCTAAAGTGTACCTTTACCATGTTAACCCAAGTGGTCCATGATGAAGGTGAGGTGGGAATCAGATTGGGCTCTCTCTCTTTTTTTTTTTTAATTTTATTTATTTATTTTTTGGCTGCATTGGGTCTTCATTGCTACATGCAGGCTTTCTCTAGTTGTGGTGAGTGGGGGCTACTCTTTGTTGCAGTGCGTGGGCTTCTCATTGAGGTGGCTTCTTGTTGCAGATCACGGGGTCTAGGTGCGTGGGCTTCAGTAGTTGTGGCGCGCAGGCTCAGTAGTTGTGGCACACGGGCTTTAGTTGCCCCGTGGCATGTGGGATCTTCCCAGACCAGGGCTTGAACCCGTGTCCCCTGCATTGGCAGGCAGATTCTCAACTGCTGCACCACTAGGGAAGTCCGAGATTGGTCTCTCTCTTAATTGAGCCTTGTTCCTTTTATGTCATGGTACCTCTGGCAACTATAATGTTATCTTCCTTTTTTGCCCTGATGACTGTTACAATATGGTGACTAAAATAGCTGTGGATGAAAATAGATCATGTCATTTAAATTGTAACAAAAATATATGGCAGTGATTTATTATATAATGAACAAAAGTTGTATTTGCAGTGACTGTTTTACAGTCATTTAGAGGTTAACATAAACTGTGTGGTGCTTGCAGTGGAACATCTGTGTAAGTAATTCTGAATTCAGAGAGGGTCAGATTCAATTAAATAACAAGTTAAAAAATCAGAAGGAACTTATTTTTAATTGAGTTTTTAAAAACACCTCTTTTTAACCTTCTATTATTTAAATCTAATAAATGAGAGGCAGATTGAAAATTGATTGGATAGCTTTTTTTTTTTTTTTTTTGCGGTACGCGGGGCTCTCACTGTTGTGGCCTCTCCCGTTGCGGAGCACAGCCTCCGGACGCGCAGGCTCAGCGGCCATGGCTCACGGGCCCAGCCGCTCCGCGGCATGTGGGATCTTCCCAGACTGGGGCACGAACCCGTGTCCCCTGCATCGGCAGGCGGACTCTCTACCACTGCGCCACCAGGGAAGCCCGATTGGATAGCTTTTTACAGGATATGATTGAAGGGATTTAAAAATTTTATCCTGTCTCACTTTTTCTTTTTTTAAATACACTTTATCTTAACCTCTTTGGACACTGAAATGTTACCACTGCTTATTAGAATTGGTAGTCTTCCCTCTTTTATCAGTGTTGACTATGTTAGCAGTGTCCTTCTAACAGGTTTTTCTGTTTGATTTTTGTTAAAATGCCTGTGTGGTTACAACATTTATTAAATTATGAATACCCTTTCAAACAGACCTTGAATACTATGTTTAATTTTACTCCTAAAATTCTGGTTAGAGTTCCTTTATGTATATTCCTGCTATACAAAATGTAAAAACTTATATGTTAAATATTACTGACATATTGATAATCTCTTTTTTTCTGAGACCTTAAGGAAAAGAATTGTGTTTTTTATATGATATTTTTTCTAAAATATTTTTACATTTGAAGTTCACCCTATTCCTCAGTAACATATGATTATGAGAAATATACATAAGGCATATTTTTAGCACTCTGAGTAGCCTGCTCTTTAAAGGTTACTGATTCCTTTACTGATTCCTTTTCTTAAAATGTACTTGTATGTTTGTTAGGAAAATTTTAAAGATAAAGGTGACAGTTGTATTTGTTTTGAATGCTCAAAATGTGTGTATTGTGATTTCATCCTATTAAGAGTGTTCTTAATTTTACCAGTTACATAGCAAATTTATTATTTCATTATGTAGTGAAAATTCATCATGTCTCATATGTTCTCGAGAAGCCTGCATTTAAAAATGGATGGCTAACGTTCTTAAGATAATAATGTTCCTAAACAGTCTTTTAAAAAAATCCTCTTTAAGCCATTATAATAAGATTTACTTTATTGTTAAGTGTAACAACTAATTGTTTGCTTCATTAATTGTTAAATATCTGTCTTTTATATGTAATATAAGAAATTTAGATTTGACATTTTTAAAACTTAGTGTATTCTTTTGTTTTATTTTCTTTTATATTCTAATTTCATTTCTTTTGGAATTCTAAGGATGGATGAATGGCTTTATTAAAAAGAGAACAGAAAAAGCATACTTCATATAGATAAATCTAAATACGTAACTATGAATACATATCTGAGTGCTTTTTCAAGATTTAAACGCTTCTTAACATTATCATCTGCATTTATAGGAAAGGTATTTTGTTATAATTATATCCATATACAAGTCAAATTTCTGCCTCATTTGTTGCGTTAGTTGTTGGCATGTTAAGAATGAAGTGAAATGAAGATGGTATGTTAAGAATGAAGTGAAAGCCAAGTTTTTCCATATGCTGGAATTGACTGAATGTAAATGTTTGTGAGGTTTAAATGCTGTTATATTCATTTACTGTTTTTTTATTGAAATATAATTTACCTGCAGAAAATGCAGAGATTTTAAGTGTGCTCAGTTTGATGAATTTTAGAAATTATATATACCCATTTAATCATTCTCCTTAACAAAATAGAGAAAATTTTCATCACCTGGAAAGTGCCCAGTTTTAATTCCCTCCACCTTCATACTCAAACTTCCATCACTGTAGGTTGTTTTTTTTCTGTTCGTAGAGTTAATATAAATGAACTCAAATAAAAGTGTCTGTCTACTGTCTCTCAACATAATGTTTTTTTGGATTCATTCATGTTACTTGTATCAGCAATTCTTTTGTTGCTGAGTAATATTTCCTTGTATGAAAATAACACAATTTGTTTATCTGTACTCCTCTTGATAGACTTTTGGGTTGTTTCCAGTTTCTGGCTATTAGGAATAAGACTGCTATTTGACATTTGTGTACAAGTCTTTTTGTGGACATATATTTTTATTTCCCTTGAGTAAATGTCTAGCAATGGGATTGCTGACCCCTTAAGCCAAATCTTAGGCTTTGTATTTGAGTTTTAGCCAGTCCATGCTGCACGGATTGGGAAAAAGTCATATAAATGTAAAAAGTCATATAATTGTAAATCTGTCACCTTGTTTGGTTCCCTTCTTTTACGAATCTGTCACCTTGTGTGGATCCCTTCCCTTTAACTTCTTTCTGCTTTTAGTCATTCTCCAATGCCTTCAAATCACTGTTTTTAAAATATTTTGTTTAGAAGTTATACTTTTTTTTTTTTTTGCGGTACGTGGGCCTCTCACTGCTGTGGCCTCTCCCACTGTGGAGCACAGGCTCCGGACGTGCAGGCTCAGCGGCCATGGCTCACGGGCCCAGCCGCTCCGCGGCATGTGGGATCTTCCCGGACCGGGGCACAAACCCGTGTCCCTTGCATCGGCAGGCAGACTCTCAACCACTGCGCTACCAGGGAAGCCCTAGAAATCATACTTTTTATTTGCAAGGGAAGTTGATGTGATATAAACTACTTCCTACCATCATCAGATTAGGAACTCTAAAGGTGCTTCTTTTAAATGGTAAGTCTTATTCTGTCCTTGCTCCAGATCCACCAAGTCTTTCCGTGTTGTTTATAATGGAAGTCAAAGTTCTTACAGTTGCCTTTAAGACCCTACATGATCAGTAACCCCTTTTGGTCCACTATCTTGTTGACCTCGACCTGGCTCACTTTGGATAATTCTATTCTCTTTACCTCAGGAACTCTTGGATGTTCATGTGGTTGGCTTCCTTATCTTTTTCAGCTCTTTGTGCAAATATCACACTTATCAGTGAGCCTTGCTGTAATCATCATAGTGAAAAGTGCTTCCGCTTCTATGGTACATTCTTACTTCGTTTTTCTCTATAATACTTATTATTCTTATCTGGCTTTCTATATGTTCTACGTGTTCATTTTTTAAAATTGTCTGTCTCTACTACTAAACTATAAACTCCACAAGGGCAGGAATTTTTGTCTGTTTTGTTCACTACTATATTTTCACTACTTTAAATGGCCCCTGGTAGATAGTGTGTTCTCAAAAAATAGTTGTTGATTAAATAAATGCACAATATTCCTACTTTACTAATTGTGCTATTTTGAGGTTCAGTTTATAGGGTTTTCTTAAAAAGAGGGATATTTGTGTTTATTGGTGTTAGAAAGAAAAGTAAAGAGAGGAGGGTATGGATTATATTTTGTATTTCCTAGTGTTCTTTTGTGTTTTCATTTTGGTTGTACTTTAAGCCTTTTGAGGTTCATTTATTTCATGACTCTTGAGTTTTGCTGGAATACTAGATTCAGTCATTTACATTTTTCCTCTTTGAAAGTGGGAATATGTATAATAAGAATTGCTTTAGCTTGAAATGGAAATTCTCCAGGGGAAAAAAGGTGATGTCATTAGCTGTTGATGCAGCAATCAATTTAAAGAACTTTAGATCTTAGAGACCCTTAATCAATCTAATTTGAAGTAGAAATGTATTCTCTGCTTTATAAATAATTGACTAAAACCAGACCATTAACAAATTAAATAAAGATTTTACCAATGCCAAAGAACTGTGCTGTTAGCATAATTACTCTTATGTCATAGTAGTCAAAGATGTGCACTTGCTAAATAGAATTGATGTACTTTTTCAGAGTGTTGTCAACTGTGAGAGCATTAGCTGAATGACATTTCGGTGTCCTCAAACTTGTACTATGGTCTTCATATATTCATGGTATGCAGAGGTGGTAAGGAGTCTGAAGGATGATTCACTGATGTTTTCCCTCATCACTTTATAACTTGGATATGAAGACCAATTAGGTATTTTGGCCAAGTCTGTGGGTCAAGGAGTATAATTTTAAGTTTCATGCCACCCTAGCAAGGACACTAGGTTGACTTTTGTGGCATCCAAACTTGAGGGTATAGGTTAGAGAGTATCCCTAAGTTGTGATATTTGTAATAAAGCATTTATACCTCTTGTAATGTGGATACTGTATTGCATAATAGTCATCTCTGAGATCCTGACCTTGTCTTTGTATACTTATAGATGTCACAGTATAGAATTCTTTCTCTGGGAGGCAAGTAGTAGTGTGGCTTGTTCCTTTGAGGCTTACTGCCTCCTGTTCTTGCCCATGACTAGAGGATGGCAAAGAGATTGAAGATGTTCTCTTATCGCACCTATACATTCCTCTGTTACAGCCTTTAATATATTGTATCTTTTTAAAAATAGCATTATTAAATTATAATTTACATAGTGTAATCTGTATCCTTTTAATTGTACTATTTGGTGAATTTTGATAGCGTTATATCTGTGAGATCATGGTCATAATCAAAATACAGAGCATTTTCATCGTGCTAAAAAGTTTCCTCATGGCCCCTGGCAGTTCTTTCCTCCCTAAACTCTGGCTGCAGGAAACCACTGATCTGCCTTGTGTCACTATAGATTGTGTTTAGTAGGATTTTATATAGATGGAATTATACACATGTACTTTCCTCTGGCTTCTTCCACTGAGTGTGATTTTGAGGTTCATCTATGCTATTGAATGTATTAATGGTTTGCTCCTTTTTATTGTGGGTTGGTATTCTTTTTTATTGCTTGGTGGTATTCTATCATACGGATGTGTCACAGTTTGTTTATCCATTCACTTGTTGATGGATAGTGGGGCTCTTTCCAGCTTTGGGCTATTTTGAATAAATTTGTTAACATTCATGTACACATCTTTTTATGGACATGTATTTTTATTTTTCTTGAGTAATTTCTTAGGGGTGGATTGACTGGGTTGTAGGGTCAGTGTATATTTAACTATATGAGAAACTGCCAAACAGTTTTCCAAAGTGGTTATACTATTTTACATTCCAACCAGCAGTTTCTTCATATCCTGGCCAACACTTGGTGCTGCCATTCTTTAAAGTTTTAGCCATTCTAATGGGTATAAGGATGTTGAACATAAGGATTTTGAATATCTTTTTATGTGTTTATTGGCCATTTGTTTATCTTCTTTTGTGAATTATCTGTTCCAATCTTCGCCCATTTTGTATAGATTTCATTTTCTTTTTTTTTAAATTTATTTTTCTTTTAACATCTTTTTTGGAGTATAATTGCTTTAGAGTGGGGTAGATTTCATTTTCTTATTGTGGTAAGAATTATTTATATAGTTTGGATACAAGTCCTTTGTCAGGTATATGTATTGTGAATATTTTATTAGTCCATGGCTTGCCTTTTTCTTAATGGTGACTTTTGAAGAACAGAATTTTTTATTTTGATGAAGTCTAGTTTATAATTTTTTTCTTTTATGGTTCATACTTTTTTTTTTTTTTTCGTTACGCAGGCCTCTCACTGTTGTGGCCTCTCCTGTTGCGGAGCATAGGCTCCGGACGCGCAGGCTCAGTGGCTATGGCTCACGGGCCTAGCCGCTCCGTGGCATGTGGGATCTTCCCAGACCGGGGCACGAACCCGTGTCCCCTGCGTCGGCAGGCGGACTCTAAACCACTGCGCCACCAGGGAAGCCCCTATGGTTCATACTTTTATGGCTCTCTCTAAAATCTTTGCCTATCCTAAGATCACAAAGATTTCCTTTTATGTTTTCTCCTAGAAGTTTGATGGTTTTAGCACTTACATTTAGGTCTGTGATCCATTTTGAGTTCATTTTTGTGTTTGGTGTTAGGTAGAGGTTGTTTTTTATTTTGTTTCCATGTAGATATCTAGTTGTTCCAGCATCATTTACCTTGGTACCTTCATTAGAAGTCAATTGATGGGTCTTCATGTCTATCCTTTGCCAATGCCACATTGTCTTTATTGCCGTACTTTTATATTCTTCAAGTTAGGTAATATAGCTCCTCCAACTCTTTAAAAAAATTGGTTTGACACTTTTAGGTCATTTGCCTTTCCATTTAAATTTTAGAATCAGCCTGTCAGTTTCTGTTAAAAAATTCCTGCTGGGGATTTAATTAGATTGTCCTAAATTCTATAGATCATTTCTGGAAGAACTGACATCTTAATAATATTGAATCTTTAAATTCATGAGCATGGTATATCTCTCCATTTATTGATATCTTCTTCAATTTATTCCAATAATGTTTGTAGTTTTTCCAGTGACCAGGATTTGCACAAATTTTGTTATCCTTATGCTATAGACTGAATGTTTGTGTCTCTTCAAGATTTGTATGTTGAAACCTCACCCCCATGGTGATGATATTAGGAGGTAGGACCTTTGGGGGGTGATTAGGTAATAAGGAAAGAAACCTAATGAATGGGATTAGTGCCCTTATAAAGAGGCCCTAGAGAACTTCCTTGCCTCCTTCTGCCATGTGAGGATACAAGAAGTCTGCAGTCTGGAAGAGGGCCCTCGCTCAACCTCGCTGGCACCCTTATCTCAGACTTCCAATCTCCACAACTGTGAGAAATAAATGTTGTTATTACTAAGCTATGCAGTCTGTGGTATTTTGTTTTAGTGGCCTGAACAGACTAAGACTGTGTATTTGCATGATTTTGGTTGCTACTAAAAATGGAATTGCATTTTTGATATTTTCCAATTGTTTGTTTCTAGTATATTGAAAACTATTGATGTTTCATATTAATCTTTTGCCATAACTTTCTTAAAATTGGCCACTAGTTTTAGTAGTTTTTTTGCAGTTACTTAGGATTTTCTACATATGTGTTATATCAAAATTACTTTTGTATATGTTTGTCTTCATCACTAGACTTGGAGCTTTGGGGACAGAGATTGTAAGTTTATTGATTTTTATGTCCCCAGCATCTATGACAGTATAAAAGTCAAGGTCCGTGCTCTTCTGGTTTTTCTCCTTTCTGGCTGCTTGTTTTAGTCAGTCATATTTGCTACTTTCTTCTCATTTCTACAACCTCTAAATTTTGTATTGTGCCAGGAGTCAGTCCCTGATCCTCTTCTCTTCTCTTTTGTACTTCCCTGGCAATCACATCTAGGCTTCTGGGTTTAAAAACTATTTTCTAATAAAACATTTTTTCTCTAGCCTACTTGACAGTTTCATTGGATATAGGATAGGCATCTCAAGCTTAACATTAAAAAAATAAACTGATCTTTGGATCATTCCTCTTGAAACTGTTCCTGTAGTTTTCTCATCTCAGTTAATGGTAAACTTGTTTTTGTTTGTTTGTTTGTTTTTGTTTTTTCATTTGCACAGGCCAGTCTTTATATCATTGTGCCATTATTATTTAAAAATGGATAGAAGACTAGGATGAAAGTCTGATTCTACTGATAAGAAGTGTAAGTTTCATCAGCATACAACTTGTGGTATTTACATAAAGATGGGAATCATTAGTGTCCTGAAAGCAACAGGCTTTTTCTCAAATTATATGCTTGTTGAGTTAAGGCTGATATCTATTGTATATAATAGTTAAGAAAACCACATATATAAAATGCTGGAAATTGAAGATTTTTCTTAATGCCAAGGTATTATTTGTTTTTAGCCATTTAGGACTGGAATTTATTATTTTTTGAGTTTTAGATATTCCTCTAGTTAGGACAAAAGTAGGGAACCACTTGCATTCCTTCTGTTAAATTACTTGGTAATTTAATCACCATTTATAATTTTATTATATTTGCAGATTTGTTCTAAGTCCCAAACAAATAGATTTTTTAGAATCTGATTTTATAAATTGGGCACTGCCAGCTTAAAAATGGGGAATAAAATTTGGCATCTCCCGGAGGGCCTCCAAATGACAGCCTGTTTAAATTTTTGCTGATTTGATTAATGAACCTATTTGAGCAAATTACAAATACCTTCTTCGTTTCTTCTACAGCATTTTCTTTCCAAAGGAAAAAGGTGAAAATTTGAGGTATAAGCATCAGTGCCTTTATTGTTCACTGGTATATAGAATGTTTCCAATGAAATGTACTCTTAACTTGGTGCTGTCATCTTGTGTCCTTTGGCAAACTCTATAGATACATATATTACTTAAGAAAATAGATCTCTGTACGTTATGGAAATAGTAGAAACTTCTCTATTTTAGACAAATGTAAAATTACTCTGAATCTATTATTTTAAAGATTTTATTATAACATATACACATGCAATAATTGAGGGATCATACGTATGACCTCTTATACATTCATGAATTGATTTTTCCAGCAGGTATTCCTTTCTTGGTGATACAGGGTTATAATGAGAAATGCTTCTAAAAGCTAACCTTATTAAGCAGATTACATTGAATTGAAAAATGCTCTTCTCCCCTGTATGAAAGATTTAGAAAAAGTTCTTATATCATGCTTTATTCTCTATGTATAATTTTAGAAAACAAAGAATAAGCCAACTAGAATTTTTTTAAGGTGGGAATTTTCTATAATTAGTCAGTAGATTATATACGAAGAAATCATTGAAGTCAAGAGAAATGGTCAAGGAAATTATAGAGCAAGTGTTTAGCTAAGCCTTAAAAGTAGGTAGGTTCATGGTCTTTTTGTATTAAATGTTTAGTTAACTTCCTAAGTTTTATATTTCATAGGCATAAATAGTAATGTATAGTTTGTGTAATAAGCCATATATATACAGAATTTCTGCTTATAGTATTTGCCAGTTACAAAATGAATGATGGATTATAGCAACAAAATATAGGTACTGTTTTCTCTTTTAGCAGTTATAGTTCTACTTTGTGTTTTCATGACATTATAATAAATAATAATTGTTTCATGAATATCCATACACATAATTCCTAAAACTCATTCAGTATTTCTGAGCAGTATTTTTTCTAACTATAGATAGATAGCTTGACCTATTAGTGGTTTAGTAGGTAATGAAATCAATTTGGAGGGTTTTGAATTAGTATTTTATTATTTTTTTTAATTTTTAAATTGTTTAAATTTCATTTTATTTTATTTTTAAAAGTATTTATTTATTTATTCGGCTGCACTGGGTCTTAGTTGTGGCATGTGAGATCTTTTATTTGCAGCATGTGAACTCTTAGTTGTGGCATGTGGAATCTAGTTCCCTGACCAGGAATCGAACCCGGGTCCCCTGAATTGGGAGCGCAGAGTCTTAGCCACTGGACCACTGGGGGAGTCCCTGAATTAGTATTTTAAAAGTGAAACATAGTAGAGATTCTGTATTACTGCTCTGGGTAAAAATTGTTTTGTGACACTTTTGTGTATGTATATCAGTTTGAAACATAAAAAAGTGTTTCTTACTATGTGATATGATCCAAGCAGAGGCTACTTTTGAGAGATCCAGTAAAGTATGATGATTAACTTTACATTTTCTTTTTCATTTTAAAAGAGTTAATATTATTGTAATTTTGGCTAATTTTGCATATGCTTGGAACTGTGGTTTACAAAGCAATTACGAGAATTTAAGCTTATGCTGAATTTTTTTATGTGGAATTAGAGGGAGCATGAAGTCCTTATATTTTGACTGACATGTTAGTGACATTGTCAGGTAATAAGTAATGTAAGTGAGATGCCTAAGAACTATCATGTAAACAGTTTTGGCATGGGTTGGAAAACATTAAAAATATTAGTGGCTCATTTTCCTTGTGTTTCATGTTATTTTGATGATATTTAAACTTAAGATGTTGGTTAAGGTATAAACACCCTCAGATTTAAATTTGAATATGAGATATCAAAATAAATTATATTAAAATGGTTCCTGGTATTTTAATGTACAGATGCCTCATATACACTATACAGAATTTTCTTTTAAATAGAATCAAATGTAGTTTAGCTAACTTAAGTCAAAATTCTGTGCTAGATTTTGTTTCCTATGTAATTAAAATATTGATGACTATCATATTTGTTTCTTAGGAGTCTCAGAGGAATAATTAAATAATATACTATAAGATTTTCACCTTGGCAAAGGGCCTTTGTTTTATTCATATTTGTATTACTAGTGCCTATTATAGACCCAGAAAATAATATATGTTCTAAGCAGTTTAAGGAATTCCTTCTTTCTTCAGCTTTTCTTTGTCTTTTAGGACATTGATGTTTTTCAAGTGTACCTTCCACTTGTTTTATATGTTTCTCTGTTTTTTCCTGTCATTTCTTCATGATCAAATTTAGTTATGATTCTTGGCTAGAAAGTTATGTAAATGATGTTGTGGTCTTCACAGGATATCATTTCTAGAGGCACCTGCTGTCCATTTGCTACTTTTTGGTGATGTTAATTTTGATCTCTTGATTAAGATGTTGCTTTTTTTTTCTACTGCATAATTATTTTCTTCTTTTGCAACTAAAAAGGAATTGTGGGCAGAAACTTTGTGACCGTTCATTTCAAATCAAACTTTCTCCACTTAAATTTAGTATCCATGGATGATTTTTACTTGAATCAATTTCTGTAACTTTTGATTTTGATATAATTTCAAACAGAGAAAAGTGGGAATAATAACATAAGGAATCTTCATATACTCTTTACTCCTATGCACCAGTTGTTTACATTTTACATATTTAATCTCTAGAATGGGGATAAGAGTACCTATCTCAAGTAGTTTTGCTGTTGTCTCCTAGTTTCACTGTAAATATTTTGTTTTGTTTTTCTTACTACTCTGTGTAACTGCAAAGTACTTTTTAAAATAATTCTAGTTATCCTTTATTCCCTCTTCATTTAAGTTTTCTGAATACTGATCTTTTTCTATGAAATTTTATGTGCATATACCTACATATGAGTTTAGCAATTTTTTGTTTTTACTTTTTTTTTCTTTTTTTTTTGCGGTACGCGGGCCTCTCACTGTTGTGGCCTCTCCCGTTGTGGAGCACAGGCTCCGGACGCGCAGGCTCAGCGGCCATGGCTCACGGGCCCAGCCGCTCCGCGGCGTGTGGGATCCTCCCGGACCGGGGCACGAACCCGTGTCCCCTGCATCAGCAGGCGGACTCTCAACCACTGTGCCACCAGGGAAGCCCTGTTTTTACTTTTTAAATTACTATTTCATGGAGTCATGGGACAAATTTTTTTTTTTTTTTTTTTTGGTGGTATGCGGGCCTCTCACTGTTGTGGCCTCTCCCGTTGCAGGGAACAGGCTCCGGACGCGCAGGCCCAGCGGCCATGGCTCACGGGCCCAGCCGCTCCGCGGCATGTGGAATCCTCCCGGACCGGGGCACGAACCTGGTCCCCTGCATCGGCAGGCGGACTCTCAACCACTGCGCCACCAGGGAAGCCCGGGACAAATATTTTTAAATCACAAAATTCAATAGAAAAGGCTCTAGAATTTAAGAACATCAACCAACGAACTCTTTTTAGTTATGATGGTTTTAAAAATTTACCTTTCCTTGTATTTTTTTATTTGTTTCAATTCAGCAGATAGATATAGAGTGCCAACTCTATTTAAAAGCTACTATTCAGAAAAGATACTGTGGGAAAAATTAGGCGGCCCAAATGCCTTATATTTATAATGCTTTGCAGTTTCCAAAACAATTTGAATATGCGTTTTCTTATTTGATATTATCAGTAACTCAGAAAAGTAGATAATTCATGTAGATTTATTTCTATTTTTTATGAGGAAATTGAGACCTTGAAAGATTGTGACTTAACTATCAGGGTCACCTAGCTAGTGAGTGACAGCGTAAGCATGAACTAAAGCATAAGCTTTAAGTTCAGTGATCTCAATTCTCCCATTCTACCTCTGTGCAGTGACTGAGCATACATTAATTTATGCAAGGGCCTGACCATAGTGGGACCATATTTTAATTTATTCACTTAATATTTATCTTTATCATTTATCTTAAGTGCTTAAAGGACAGGGATAGGATTAGTTAAATGAGATCAAAACAGTGTCTTACAGGTCCATACAAATACCTAGACGGTGCTTTTCAATTAAGATGGTGTTGTGTATCAAAATGCTTGGATATATGAGAGTAGTTATGACATGTTCTTTCCCGTTATATTGGAGGGTCTATTGCAGGTGACTGTTGAAAAAGTAGTGGGCTGCTATTAGAGACTATGTTACTACTGTAATCAGTGTTAAAGATCAGTACATTACGGATCCTTAACATGTAGCATTAAATTGATTTCTTTACTTGTGATATTATGGATTATGTCTCTGCAACATCTTCCCCCTTTTTACCCATAACCTCTAAAAGGTTCAGTGCCAGAAAGTACAGAATTGTATCTTTATTTTCTCATCACATCCTCTCTCGAATAGATAATACTTTCATTGCTCTCTTTCCAATTTGGCTTTGAGTCACTGCTGTGATTCTAGCTGTTGAACAGTCTTTCAAGTTAGCAATTAGTATTCCAGCTAAGTAAAAATTGTTGTGAGGCTGCCATTCTTACCAGTGTAGCTAAGGTAGTTTTACTAAATCAATTACTAGAGTCATGTTGTCAGAGGTATATGACAATTACATGTCACAAAACTTCCCTAAATATAGATACTTTAGATTTATTGGAAATTAGATTTAAAACTTCATAGTTTTGAGGCTGGAGAAACCAATAATCTGTCCTGTTCAGTAAAGCCACATTTATGCTGCTTAATACTTTGAAACTTAAGCTGTTTTAGTGTGTCTTTACTGTTTTTGCCTTCTGATTCAATTTTGCTGTTGTTAATTAATAAATTCAAAGGAAGTATTCTAATTAGTTTCTGTCATAACTGGGAACCATAGTAAGTTAGAATACTTTGGAAAGCATGATAACACCTGCTCACTAGTAGATATCAATTCTTTGCCTGGCTCTATTCCAATCTCACTAACTGTGTCTAAATATGTGAACCTCTTACCATCTGGGCACTTCAATTTCCCTTTTAAAAAAAAAGTTCTACTGTGTTCTACTTACTGCAAAGAGTTTTGAAAGATAATAGGAGGTCATTAAAGTACTTATCACCAGTATATGCTATTTACTGGTTAAAATTGATAACTATTTAAAAACCATTGGCTTTAAAATATACTGTTTTTTGTTTTTGTTTTTTTGGCTGCACCGCGTGGCTTGTGGGATCCTAGTTCCGTGACCAGGGAGGGATCAAATCCTGGCCCTCGGCAGTGAGCGCATGGAGTCCTAACCACTGGACGGCCAGGGAATTCCCTAAAATATACTGTTTTAAAATAGTAATTTACTATTTAAAAACCATTGACTCCTTTAGTGTAGTCCATCGCTTAGTCTCAGAACTTTTATTTTTAGAACAGAGTGTATTTAAAGACCAGTTTTACTGTTGAATTTGACAGGCATGGCACGTGGCCAATCTAATGAGCCCAAAGGGAGAATATGTACAGAGTGTGCAGGTTAAAGGAGCCCTGGAGCTGACTTTCCACAAAGTCCAGGCTATCCATGTTCATTCCTGCTGATTGGAGATTTGCTTAAAGTTGACTGTTTTCTTCCTTCTGTACCATCTGATTCCAATCTGTGCTTGTCTTTTGTAGCTGGAGACGGTTGGATGGCAGCTTAACCTTCAGATGGCTCACTCTGCCCAAGCAAAACTAAAATCTCCTCAAGCTGTGTTACAGCTAGGAGTGAGCAATGAGGATTCGAAGGTAAGAAACGGTATCCCATGGAAAGGATGTATTTTGTTTACTAGGTCTTGTAGTTTATTGTTAGCAAGGTCGTTGTTCTCTGAATTGAAGATTTTAACATAATTTAATTAAACTTAAAGAAAGATGAACCAAATGACAGATCTTTGTGACAAGTTTTGATGTCAGATTTACATAGCACTTTGTTATTTATTTGAAAAAACAGGTTGTCTTACAAGGTACTTTTCTTGCAAGAATATGTTATAATGTCTTCTTTTAAATTCTGCAATGGAAAAAAATGGTAGTAGTCATATAAAATTATGATTTTAATGTTTTAGATAATTGTGGATGTTCCTGGGTGTTTTGTGTTTTAAGCTGCATACATATGGCAGAGGGAATAATGTTGTCCAGCCAATGCCTGAAATATGAAGGTGACCTGAGTTCTGTTTGTGTATGTATAGTATGTCTGTGTGTGTGTTTAAATCTCAGCTATTATAAAATAGAATTTTGGATTAGTTTTAAACTGCATGGTGATTTTTTCTTTAGTATTAATTTAAGAAAACTTGAACATGTTATCAAAGGTAAAAGAGTTGCTATGGAATAGTTTTTACTACAGCATATTGAGAAATGTGTATTTCAGTTGTCATTGAATGCTATTTTTATATATTTTTTTTACTACAATTGAGTATCTTTAACAGAGAGAGAAGGGGGAGTGACTTTTTTTCCTTAGATAAATGAGACTGTCTCATTTTAAGACAAATGAAATAGAGGTGAGAATGAGGTAGGAAGACCTGAAGAAGAAGAGATTACTGTGGCTGTATGTGATCAGAGAATAATGGAAGAAATGTTATTATTTATAATGGGCATTGAAGGATGTGTATATTATTACTCCTTTGTTAGCACGTTCACTGTTTATTACGTCTTGTACATTTCTGTCTTCCATAAGAACTGGCATCAGTGCCTAGCTCAGGTTACATGTCCACAGAATTTTAGGCAATTGAATTGGATCTTAACATGTATAATTTATTAATTTATTACAGTGTTTGCAAAGAATCATTTCATTTCACACATTTTCACCAGAAAAGAACATAAACTTAGTGGTTAAGTGTCGAATTGACTGGTATATTATATATGCTCTGCAATTTAGTAGCAGTCTAACCTTGGGCAAGTTACTTAAATCTTTATGAGTGTCAGTTTCTTCATGTGTAAAACAGGAATAATATCTGTCTCACAGGGCTTTTATGAAGATCAAATACTCAGTGTATGTAAAGTACATGATGCTCTATAAATGCTGGCTGCTGCCATCTTCATCATCATCAATAAAAGTTTTCTTGGGCTAATGAATAAATAAGTCTCTTTGTTTTAAACCAAAGCTGCCACTAACTTTATTTCTTGATGAAATTAACCTTTTCCCTTTTCTTTCATTCTTTCTTCCTTTAATTTTGGATCATATTTTTCATATGTATGCTTCTGAGAATAGGGGAGGGAAAGGATAGCCTGGAAAGTCCTTTATTTTTTTTTCTCCCCTTGAACTAGGGAAGGCATTCCTTTAGGTTTAGGATAATAACCTGGAACTCACTGGTGTGGACTGGGTCTATTCCATGAGGGAAAACGCACACCTATATACACACATACATATATGCGTTCTCCAGGTATATGTTCACTGCTTTATTTCTCGTGACTATCATATGTTAAGTCTGAGTAGCTAAATGGAATTTATAGCTTGGAAGGATACAATTTTGACTCTATATTTGATATACTTTAAGCATCATGACTTTGGCAGTGTTTAACTTTGGGATGCTTGAGTCCTCCCAGCTTCTTTATTATGTCTTCAAAACATGTCTGTGTCAGTTATGTCTTTAGGCAGTAGGAATGAATGAGTAATGCTTCAAGTAAAAGAGTCATGTTTTTAATTCATTCATATTATTCAGGAAATCTATACAGATGTGAGATCCAACTCATCTGAGATACAGGCTTGATTGAGTACATTTGTATTTTTCTGTCTGTTGCTATTTTTAAATTTTGAATGAACATTTGGTTACTCTTATGACTTGCAGAGCTAGAGAACCATTTTCATTAACAGACACTTGGGAAGAGGAGCAGCAGCACACAAATGTAAAGGATATTTTCATTTCATATGCAGACTTAAGTGACCCTCTTTCTCTGTGTTGCCTATCTCCCCGGTGGCATTTTGTGGATTTGGTCCTTATTTCTTATATATTGTAAACAGCAGACACGTAATGGAATGTACAACCACGGTCAGCCTGGTTAGAAACATGCCCTCTCCAAGTGACGTGTGCCCTAGCTATAAAGGAACAGTTATCTACCATACCTCTGTTCCCCTCAGTGAACTGCTGCTGGGAAGCTTTACTTTTTCTCCATGTTTTTATGATCTGGTATTCTATTCTTTGTACTCTTGTTATATCTGATTCCTTGATGTTAATTTTTACATAACTTCTGTTATTAAGGACCACACACTACTCCTCCCCCAACCATTTGCTCTGTTCTGAATGAGAATTCGGGAATTCTAGACAGGTTAGAGTATTAGGTAAAAGGAACATGAGTATGGAACATGTTTTAAAAACCAAATTTGTTAAAGGAAGGGAGAAATTTTATTAAAAGGAAGATTAAAAGTTATCGCTGGTTAGCTTATGATGCAGAGTATCCTAAAGTACAAAGTTGTCATGCTTAAGAAATTGACATTTGTTTAAAACAGGAAACAGGTAAAATTCTTTCAAATGTATGTTGTTGTTGTTTTTGTCAAATGTATGTTTTACAGTGTAGTTATCCTGAAAGTACACATATATTAAAATAATTCTGAGAGGATTAGAGTCAGTGCAAATCGTAAGAGAATATTTTGATAGTATTTACAATGCTTATGAGCTGCTGAACTGAAAACTTACAGTAATTCACTGAGAAGCATGGTTTCTAAGAACCTCTTTCTTCTCATTGCCTTCCAACATACACATGAAAAGTGTAGCCTGCAGTGAAGTTTTAATTGCTGTCACTTTAGATAACATTGTTGTACTGGCCTCCTTTCTGTTAGAACATTTCTGTCTCGAGGCTTTCCTGTTTCGCTACTAATTTTATCATGAAAACTGGATGATTCTAGCTTTTCCTATAGTATTTTGATAGATATTCTAGTTGTTTTCAGTTAATTTTCTTACCGTTTGTCTACTGCATTTAGCAAAGTAAGATTATTTTCCTGTTCCACACATACCTCAAAACAAGTTTTCTGAGTTTTTTGGCTTTTTTGTTTTTTTTGTTTTACTTCATTAGGGGGCAGTAGAGCTCTTTGCTTACCTAACCTCTGGCACTCACAGTGTTATTTGAAATAACATTCAAAATAATTTGTGAAGTCAGTAGTTGTGGGAAATGCTAAGTGTTTACATTTCTAATCTGTATATAACAATAGAGTTCTCTTGTTTCCATCAACAAAATTAGTGCCTATTAATCAGATATGTACAGAACAAATAAATAAAATCATTCTGATTTCAATATTTGCTAATTTGCATATGATCATTTGCCAAAATGAAATTTATTAAAAAGCCTTCTACACTGTTGATTTTTTTTGTTACATTCTGCCACCTGTGTTAAATTCTTTATGAGAAAAGAATACAATAATCCCAAAGATAGTTGAATGGCTGTGTTAGGTTAGAGCATAACTGGTTCCAGACTAGTCATAGACAGTTGAAATTTCTTTATAGAGAATAGCAATTTTATATGTAACAGATTTGGTAATTAGGATGGCATCAACACTTTAACTGAATATCCTAAAAACACTAAAATATTTGAATTTTACTACTAATCTTGCATTTTCCTCAATAAATTTGCTGTTGAAGACAATCATATTTTGTAAATGCAGTGATTCTAAATTCTTTTTGTTCATCCTTTAAGAAAGAATCCTTGTGTTTCATTCTTTTTTTCTTCTTCTTTTGAAACAACTGAGATAAAGTCACCTTGACAAGAGAACTTTCTAAACATTTATCTAAGTGTTCCATTGGATTGTGCTCAGGTTGCAGAAGGGTAATTATGGTCTTGAGTGAACTTAGGACTTTTAATAGCAATTTTTAAAATTAGAGGTCTTCATTCTTATTTTCAAAATGTATGACAAATTCTATTTAGATTGAGAAAAAGGGGGAAAAAAGCTTTTTTAAATTGCTTACTCTATGTAGATATGGTATTACCTCCTTTGATATTTAAAACATCTCTTCCAGGTATGAATTCTTATTATTATCTGTATTTTATAGATAGATGGAGAAATGGAAACATGTAGTGGTTAGTTTATTTTCCTAGGTTGTTCCTAACTAATAAACAGAGCTAGGATTTGAAGTCAGGCAATTTTATTTCAGAGACCTATGCTATATTTATTGCTAGGATACTGTATCATTTTGCTTATTTAATAACTTAGCAGTTATCCTGTAATATGTGTATATGTTTCAAGGTGTTGAAAGCTTTTCTAAAATGCAATGATTGTTTTATTATTGTTCTTCATAAAACTATAATTACGCGGATTCTAAATTTCCTTTTCTATTTCTTTGATTAAATTAAAACAATTTTACACTAAAGTCAATGAAAGACACTAATATATTCTTTTATGTGGTAAGTAAAGTTGTATGTTTTGATGTCTCAGTTCAATAGACACTGCATTTATTAACAGAGCTTATTGTAAGGGCTATATGACATCATTGATGTTGATGTGTCGTGAACAAAGAAATAGGGTATATCATTAAAAACACATCCTTAGCTGTGTATATGACAGGTTTTTCAGTAAGAGAAAAACACACATATGCTGTTCAAATCATGAACTCTTTGTATTAGAAATTTAAAGTATTTTGATCTTCTTAAAGGTAATGTTTATATTGACTGATTCGGAAGGACCTTCAAATTTTTCTGAGCTGCTTTGATGAACAAGTCTAAAGTTTACAAATGTTGTATTTTTATTAATCTATATAGTGAATATATTTCAGCATATTCTCTTGATAATTTAAATTTATTTTTCTGTGTTACAATATTTGTGTATATATTTATAATGGACATTTTGGAAAATATAGGGAAAAAAAGCCAATTAAAATCAAGTGTAATTCTAGTACCCACAGCATTGTTATGTTTTGTTATATGACCTTCCAGTCGTTTTTTTTCCTATACCTCTGTTATAAGTGATTTTTTAAAAAAACAGTGACGTTTGCATTTGGTTTAAGAAAAAGAATTGAAGTTTTGTTATTACTGTTCAGTACTAGATGTGGTATGAGAAGATAGTCTCATTCATCAGTCAGAACTTTTTTTTTCTTTTTTGATAAATAGCAATTATTCATTTTCTAAAGTATACTATTTTATGATCTGAAAAGACATTCTATAAAGTCTTAGGCTTTCTTACTCACTGATTTTGATCAGAAATTTATAAAATTAGCTTTGTCTAATGAGCAGGTCTGTGTCAAGATACTTTTATTTGTGTCATTTGGGATGGTTTTATTCAGGGTTTAGAAGAATTTTAAGACAGGTCAGTGGTTTTTACTTTTGAAATGAAATGATTGATGAATATTGCTTGTCTTTTAAAGAAGATGTTTCTGGTTCTTTTTTTATTACCTAAGTTGTATACGTTTATTTTGAAAATTTTATAGATATGGAAAGAAAAGCTCACAGATTTACCACCACTGTGCAGTCTTTTTTACTTCAGTGTTCGTTCAATAGCTACTTTCTTTTTTTTTTAATAGCTACTTTCTTTTGAAAGTCTTCTTTGATTTTCTATTTGATTTTATATTCTGCTTTTTTCATTTAACTCTGTAACAGATCTTTTCCATATTCAGACTCATCATTAATATATTAAATGACTGACTGCATCACGTTTTGGCTATGACTTACTACAATTTCCTACCAGTTCCTCTGTTGTCAAATAATGAGTTTGCTTCCAGTATTTTCCTATTATATTGTGATAAACATCTTTGTTTATAAATACATGGTAGGTGTTCATTAAACACTTATTGAATGATGAATGAACAAATGAATGAATGAATAAAGCACCCTTGGAACTTATGGTTATTCTTCAGGAGTGTAATTACTGGGTGAAAGGGTGTAAACCAAAAAAAAGGTCTTTACTATAGTTTGATAATTGGCTTTTCATAATCGTTTTAGGAACACACACACTCAAAGGTGGCATTCAAAGGATACAAGAGCTTCTGGAGAAAAGTGTAACATTACTATCTCAAAAGTAGGTTCTTTGATAACTAGTTAATTATTTTGGATAATTTTAGGAGACCAGTGAAAAGCCCTGGTATTTTTGTAAGATTATAGAGCCCTCTCATTTATAATTTCTTTATTCCATTAGTATACACATTAAAGAAGCTTTTGTTGTATGTGTTTTATTTTATTATAGAACATGTAGAAGCAATCTCATAAAATATTCTAGCAGTTAGAGTAAATAGAAACAGCCCTTATTTGGTAGACAATTGCCCATATACTTTGAAAAAAAAGCCTGGTTCTTTGCAATCAAATTTATTTATTTAAGTAATCCTAAGGCTTTGTGGCTCTAGTTTTCTGATTCTTAATTTTGTTTTGTATCCTTTTTCATTGTGATCAGTTTCTCAATGATAGTATCCTTTAAGGTGTCATGTTTTCTAAATGAGAGCAATACAAAACTGTCTTTCCTCAATTTAGTGTGGTTTCTTTTTTTTTTTTTTTAGTTTTGTGATCAGTATGACTTTCTGAAAGATCTTAGGTGTTCAAGTATATTGAAGTGTTCAGATCATACGTGTATAGCTCCTTGGTATCACAAAATGAACCGCCTTATATGCGTGTGAAGAGTATGTATGTTTAAGTCTTTTTCTGTACTTTAGGTTGCCTAATGGAAAGTCTGCATTTATCTATGGATAAGACTTTTAAGCTAGCAAAAATATTGTTTTAGACACTGTGTATCTTTGATGAGTAAAAACAAAATATTAATACACAGAGTGTGATGGAAGTTAGTATTCATGTGGAGAAAATGATAAAAACGACTTGGAGGAGAAAATCTTTAAAAAAAATACTCCATGTATTTCATAATTTAAAAAATCATCTTTTTACTAAAATTCTTTTCAAAAATTTTGTGAAATTTCAAAGTAGGGAAACAATATCACCCTCACTTGTCTTTCCTAGCTTCTGAACTTCTTTACTTTTTTGAAATCTGGAGGCAACTGATAATTGTAGAATTCCTCAAACATAATAGAATATGTTTAAAAGTACCTTTAAATTTTGTTTAATGTATTTTTATGGATTAGAAATGATAGTAATGTAAATGAGTGACTTAGGTATTTTGAAATAAAAGTGTTAACAATGAATTAGACATCTGAACAAATAAAATTCAATAAATTAAAGTTCAATAAATTAAATAAGCAACAACTTTTAAAATAGCTCAAATTCAATTCAAGAAACATTTATTAAACCTTTACCATGCATGAGGTACTAGGCAAGGTATTTGTGGTATAGACGGGTTTTATTTTCCATCATGGAGCTTATGGTCTAAAAGGGAATACATACATTAAGCCGGTAAATATATTTAAGTTTAGTGACTGTTACAAAAGAGGAAATACATGGAACTGTGGAAACTGACAGCAAGGAGTTGGAGACTGCAACAGGCAGGGGAGTTTCAGGTGGAGGAAAGAACACATGAAAAAGGATAGGGGCTTATCTTCTGAGCATGTTGAGTATGAGGTAGCTGAGATATCCAGGTGGAGATTGTTTGTATGGCAGTCGGTGAGGTGGGGAGTGGATTATAGACTAGAAATTGAGACTTGGAAATCATCGAGGTTTTGATTATCATTTCAGTTATGAGATGGAAGAGGTTAGTCACTTAGGGAGGAAGTATAGAAGCTGATGAACTCCCAAATTTAAAAGGCAAGTAGAGCTACAGGAGCTTATCACAGTGATTGGGAAAGGAGCAGCCAGTGACCAAAGCAAGAGAGCATTTCTTGGGGGGTGAGTAATGTTACATGATGTAAGAGGTAAAAGAGAGAGAAAAAAAAAAGATACTAATTTAACCCTCACAGCTGTGAATTAAGTACTAGTATTTTCCCTAGCTTGTAGATTAAGAAGACTAGTCTCAGTGATTATGTATCTTTCCCTAGATTGGATATTAGAAAGTAATATGGGCAAGATTTGAACCCAGGTCCACCTGCCACAGTAGCCTGAACTTATAATCACTATATAGAAGTTTAAAAAAAAATGAACTTAGTGTCATGGAAGTCACTGATGATCACTCTGTGGGACAGGAGAAGGAGGTGTTTCAAGACGGAGGGCGGCATTGAATACTGTTGAGGGGCCAGGAAAGAGGAGAACAGACATATATATGATTGTTGGATTTGGTTAGATGGACTTCTCTGATAACCTTGGTAATTGTAGTCTCAATCACAATTTAGAGGCAGAAGAATCCTGATGGGAGTAAATTGAGGAAAGAAAACGAGGCAAAAAAGTGAAAGCAACCATATAACGTAACTCCTTCAAGAAACAGAAACGGAATAGTCAATGTAGGGGAATGTGGATTCAGTGACTGGAGATACTAGAGGAGGTTTGTATGCCAATTCCACATCCATTGGGGAGAAATTGACGCTGCAGGAGAGAGAGGGATATAAGTTCCATGAGAAAGTGAGAAGATAAGAGGGCCAGAGCACAAATGAAAGGGTTGGACTCTGATGAGAGTGGGAACACATTATTTGTTGTAACAGCAAAAAAGAAAGAGAATGGATTAGGTAGGTAGTTTGGGTGGTAGAAGAGGAAGCTGTGTCTGATTGCTTCTGTTTCTGAATGCAGTCATTAGTTGAGGGAGTGGGTAGGTCTAGAAGGTTTGAGAACAGGGGAGGAAGTATGAAACAGTTATTTTGGATATTGGGAAAATGAACAAACTAGTTATTTTAGGCTGTTTCACTGTTACTGACCAGTGCTTATTGCCCACTTGAGATTTGTGACCATGAATTTGAAATGAGAACTGTTGAAATGGTGTATATTTTCCTTTATCCATTTTTAGTTGCTCTGATGCAACTGTGAAGTAGGTAGATAATTGGGTTTAATCAGCATTTCATCTTTGTCAGGTGTATCAGGTGAAGGGAGAAAGGGACAAAGGATTGGCCTTGTGTACAAGGGAGTGATTTTAGTGATGGACCATAGATTCTAAATCAGATCAGTTGGAAAGTGAGGATATGGTGTATGTTGTGGGTGGCGTGATGGAGAGTGAGAATCTGGCTATAAAACTGGAACCCTAACCGCAGGCTTCCTTGAGTCATTTGTGGTACAGAGGAACCTCAGACACATTAGTTCCACGGTCACTTGGGAATTTTTTATTTGAATCTTCTCCCTTCCTCTCTTCTTCCCTCTCTTTCCCCTTCTTCCTTTCTTTTTATAATCGAGCAAAAATGCAGTTTCTTTCAGCGTTATTCCATTTTATCTCAAGGAGTTCCAACCTATCCATCTTTAAAGGGCCATTTTATCCAAAGTTAAAATACTGCCACTTCCTTTGTAAGGGTAATATAATAATAACTCCAGAAATAACCCTTTTATAATTCTCAGCAGTAAAACAAGTAGAATTATTATTCATATACAACTTTATTTATGGAATGAGCAAAGGCTGATGGAATTTTCCAGCCAAAAGAGATCTTAGATGGATATGGCAATGGATTCTTAGATATAATATCAAAAGCACGAATGACAAAATAGATAAATTGGACTTCATCAGAATTAAAAACTTGTGCATCAAAGGACATTATGGGGCTTCCCTGGTGGCGCAGTGGTTGAGAGTACGCCTGCTGATGCAGGGGACATGGGTTCGTGCCCCGGTCTGGGAAGATCCCATATGCCATGGAGCGGCTGGGTCTGTGAGCTGGGCCTGCACGTCTGGAGCCTGTGCTCCGCAACAGGAGAGGCCACAACAGTGAGAGGCCCGCGTACCACAAAAAAAAAAAAAAAAAAAAAAAAAAAGGACATTATGAAGAAAAAGAAAAGGTAACCTAAAGAATGAGAGAAAATGTTTGCAAATTCCTGGTAAGGAATTGCTGTCTAGAATATGTAAAGAACTTCTACAACTCAACAACAAAAAGGCAAACAACTCAAATAAAAAATGGGTAAAGGAGGGCTTCCCTGGTGGCGCAGTGGTTGAGAGTCCGCCTGCCGATGCAGGGGGCGCGGGTTCGTGCCCCAGTCCGGGAGGATCCCACATGCCGTGGAGCGGCTGGGCCCGTGAGCCATGGCCACTGGGCCTGCGCGTCCGTAACCTGTGCTCTGCGGCGGGAGAGGCCACAACAGTGAGAGGCCCGCGTACCACAAAAAAAAAAAAAAAAAAAAGGGGGTACAGGACTTGCATAGACATTTCTCTAAAGAAGATATAAAAATGGCCAACATGCACATGAAAAGATACTCAACATCATTAATCACTAGGGAAATGCAAATCAAAACAAGAGTGAGGGCCTCCCTGGTGGCGCAAGTGGTTGAGAGTCCGCCTGCCGATGCAGGGGATACGGGTTCGTGCCCCGGTCTGGGAGGATCCCATATGCCGCGGAGCGGCTGGGCCCGTGAGCCATGGCCGCTGAGCCTGCGCGTCCGGAGCCTGCGCGTCCGGAGCCTGTGCTCCGCAACGGGGGAGGCCACAACAGTGAGAGGCCCGCATACCGCAAAAAAAAAAAAAACAAAAAAAAAACAAAAAAAAAAACAAGAGTGAGATACCACTTCACACCCATTAGGATGGCTATACTTAAAAACAAAAAAAAGTAAAATAACAAGTGTTGGTAAAGATGTGGAGAAATTAGGACCCTCATATATTGCTGGTGGAAATGTAAAGTGGTTCAGCCACTATGGGAAATAGTTTGTCATTTCCACAGAAATTCAAACATAGAACTATTGAATGACTCAGCAGTTTCACTCCTAGATATATACCCAGAAGAAGTGAGAACAAGACTCAAATATGTACATCTGCATGCATGTTTATAGCAGTACATAACAGTAGCCAAAAGGTGGAAACAACTCAAATGCCCATCAATGGATGAATGGATAAACAAATAGTAGTATACACATACAATGGAATATTGTTGAGCCATAAACAGAAATGAAGTCCTGATACATGCTACAATGTATATGAAGCTCAAAAATATTTTTCTTAGTAAAAGGAACCAGACACAAAAGGTCACATTGTATGGTCTCATTTATATAAAATATCCAGGTTAGGCAAATCCATAGAACCAACAAGCAGATTAGCAGTTGTCAAGACCTGAGGGAAGGAAAGAATGGGGACTGACAGCTTAAAGGTTTTTGGTTTCTTTCTGGGGTGGTGAAAACGTTCTGAAATTAATGCACAACATTGTGAATGTATTGGAAGCCACTGAATTGTATACTTTAAAAGGATTAAAATAGTACATTTTAGAGACAGAGAGAATGAGAGAGAGAGAGAGAGAGAGAGAGAGAGAGAGGAGGAGGATGAAGGAGACCAACTTAGGGAATATTTCAACCCTCTAAGTTTACTGAGAAAACTCAGGCCCAGTGAGGTTGAATGGTTTGTCAGTTGATTATTGGCATAGCCAGATGAGACCCCAGTCTGACAGAGTGAAGGGGGTACACTGGATTTAAAGTGTAAAAGTGAGATGACTTGAGTTTAAATTCTTAGACTGTGGGCAAGAATCTGAATCTTTCTGCAGCAAATTTCCCAATTTGAAAATGTGGCTAGTAATACCCTTCTAGGATTATTGATAGAATTAAATATCTGTGAAGTGCCTATTATCGACAGAATGACTCTCACATAGTAGGCACTTAATGTTAATTGAATTTGAATTTGCAGTGCTATAGTTCAACGTTGTGTTAGGAACATAGGTTATTCTGGAAAATATTTTTAGGAATATATTATTTTGGAAGATAGTGGAGTACTGACTTGATGGCTTGTATAGTAGTTTGCCCTTACTAAAAAAATTGTTCAGTGTGACAGTATTCTCCTTTGTAAGCAGGCTGTTGGAATTCAGATTGAATTTTCTGTAACCATCATTTTTAACAAATCACTGTTCCTTTTCTCTAATTAGTAGAAATGATTCCCAAATGAATATAGAGGAAGAATACCACTTCCTTAATTACTAATATTGCATTGTAGGCTACTTGAACTCCCCGTGGGGTTTATTTTCACCCACAGTGACCTTTCCTAGAGTATATACTCTGAAAGAACAAGTCCACAGGGGTAGTATGGCATTGTGCCACTTATAAATGTAATTTTCTATTATCTTAAACCATCTTTGTTTTTATATCGCTATTCTTGATTATAATACTTTGTATTCACTCTTTTAGCCACAAGGCTCAAAAATCTACAAATATTGAGTCTCAAAACACTCCAGTGAGGCAGGCATATTGCAATCATCCTTTTTAGTTAAGAGAGGAGGAGGAGGATATTATTTAATTGTTAATGTATAATAATAGAAGAAATAGTCTACCAAAAATCTGTTGCTAGTTTTACGATAGTCTTATTTTAAAATGAGAAATCAGAAGTTCTTCTGTCTCATGTAAATGATGCTCAGATTTTCATCCTCATTTTAATTTGGGTATTTTCTCTACATTTCAACTGATTTTTATGTATATTGACTTCTTTTGACTCCGAAGTACAAGAAAATATGAACATTGTAAGCATATACCTAAAGTAGCTTGAACGATTTAAATTTATCAAGCACTTTGCTGTACACAGATAAGTAATTTATAGATTTATATATAAATTTATATTTAGATATAATTTATAGATTTCTTAGCTTTGAGAGTGGGTATTGTGTATTCGTTTATAAGTTAAATTATAGTCACCTCCTCAGGTATTTTAGGTTGGCATGGTAATGACTAATAATAACACTGCTGCCATATAAGTGTATTTACACTTCTCTTTGATGGTACACATGTTATTTATGAATTAAGTACTACTTAATTCTATGTATTTCAGCTGTCTGCTTCTAAAGAGTAAGATCTTTGGAGATGAGGGGCTATTATATAGGACAAGGACAAGTTTAAAAATAAAAACAAGTTTAAAAATACAGTTTACAGTTTAAAATGCGATCTAATTAATGGTAATTCCTAAGAACAGGTAAACATTTCTCATAAGGAAATGTTGTTTATTTAAGAAATAAACCCACAAGTTGCCTTGGGTCAGTTCATATGGATTATGACCTATTTGGAGGCTGAGGGGACGTCTAATTTCTTCATAATATTATATGAAATATGCAGGTGGCTGAGATACCTCATTGTCTCCTTTGTAAGTGCTGCCACTTTGTCTTTTTCTGAATTCTAGTCAGCCTAGGTGGATGGAGCTCATTAAAGCTGAGTGTCTCGATAGCTGCAGTGCACAGAAAGTAACCACTATGCCTGATACTGCCACATTTAAACAATTAAGAAGGTAATGATAATAGATAACGTTTATTGACCATTTAATATATGCCAGGTATCCTACGTGCTTTTATACTTTGTCTCATCGGACCCTTGAAATTAATAAACAATAAGTCACTTTTTTTTATTTGCCCAGAAGGACTGAAAATAATGTACAATTTAATAAAGTAACCACTATGCTTCCACAGTGATTACTTTGCCATCTGTCTTTAGTGAGGTCCATGGCTAGTGCCTGTTCTCATAGTCTATATGGTTTTATCTTGCTCTTAAACATTTTGTTTTGATAGTCATGAAGCTCTCCGGAGGGTAGGTGATTTATTTCCATCTGCCAAGCATGAGGAGTGAGAGAATGACCTTGACAGACGATTGCACTGAGAGTTTTCCTATTCTTTTCTGGCAGGGCTGTCTGGGTGATGAAGTACTCATAGTACTAGAGAATCAGGGAGTTTCTGGTAGTAAAATAGAGTCTGTACTGGATTTTTCTAGATGATAGCTGCTCAGCTGAAGTGCAAGTAGCTAACAGGTTAGCTGAATATTGACTGCCCTGTTCTGCCCTTGGGGCAGCCAAGCAGTGTCTGGGGGAACTGGAGGGCCCAGCCAGTCACCCAACCTCAGGCTGCCTTGTTGGTTAACCACATTGAAGTACAAACATGATCATTTTTTTTGTCAGCGCCAGATGTGAGTTAGGCTTAGGAAACATGATTTCCCTCAGAAATGGGAAGAAGTAGAAATTGTAAAATATTTTATCTTTTTTTTTATACCTAATTCTCTCTATCCTGTTGTTTAATTGCTGGTGGGATGTTGAATTTGGAGCTTGAAATTTGTACTTAGCAGTTTAACCATAGCCACTTACATAAAAGTATAAACATTTCCTGACCAGAATGTGTCTACCAGTCAATTGTATATATTGACAGAGGGCAAACTTGACCTGTTTACTTGAGGGTGCTTTTTGCTACCAATATTCTTTTTGGGGAAGTTTGGTTTACAAATAGTTTTAGGTAATTTTTGAAACTCTGATGTAAAAATTCTATCAGATAGTTTATAATTCATTAACTTACATTAAAAAATTCTATCAGTTTATAATTCATTAACTTACATTAAATGATTCATATTGCAAATTGGCCCAAATCTACAAAGACTGCCTTTATTAGCCCACATAGTTTTCCCTAATTCTCATTTCTGCCAGCCTCTCCCATAAAACTACTTATTTTTCTTTTTGCACATTACTATTAAAAAGAGTGACGTCCTCTTTTTTTTTCTTTTACATATAAGGAATCTTATGGAGAGATGGGTTTTAGGGTCTCTAATGTCAGTGCAGAAAGTGATGATCTCATAGAGACAAGACTTATTCTTGGGAGGGAGAGGAAATCCCTTAGGAAAGTACCACATTGGATCCCATCATAGCATTTCTTATTAAGTCAATTTCAGCCGTATTATTTTTCTTCAGAAGTTTTTTGGAACAGTTTGCTGTTTCTTTAGTTGAACATTTAGATTTACAGTGCATGTATGTCTTTTAGCCCTAGAATCACCTTAGTACATGAGGCCTCAGCACGCATCGACTGAGGAAACAGAAGATTCACATTTTCCGTCTCACACTCACACTGACTCCAGGAGTTACACTCGTTCAGGGAATGGTGGGCCTCATTGCTTGTATTATTTAATTAGTATTCTTTCTCCGTGTGCAGAGTGTATAGTTGAAGTCCATATATATAGTTGAATTTAACTGAATCACAGTTAAATTCACATGAATTAAATATGTCACTTGTATTAAGGGATGACTTGTTTGTGCTTTGGTCCCTCTTATGTTTTACTAATTTATGCCTTCATAATCTTCAAGTTCTCTTGTCTTAGAATTTAAAAGTACTAGTGTGTTCATTAAGAAAGTCTCCTGCCTATTACCAATCTCTTACTGATTTATAGGATTAGAGCCTGTTAGGAGAGAGAAAAGGTTCTTAAATATAAACTCACTGGTATTCTGTATTTGTCAGGGAAGTATATTCTTGTAAAAATCTTATAGGTAAACAAACATTCTGTGTGTCCTAGTGAAAAAAGGAGGGGATAAGATAGTATAGATGATAGTTCCTAACTTTTAAATTTGACAGGGAGGAATGTGAGTATATTGACCTAGTTAATGCCAATTTGAAGAATTCTAATATGATTCCCTATTTTCTTCAAATTGTATTGAGCCGGGTTCTGTTGGTACCAGCCATGTTATTTTAATTGGATTTAGATTCATACATGACTGTCTCCCGTGGCTTCCATTCTTGTACGCTCTACTTATACTGCTTTGTACAGTAGGGGTTTGCCTTTATTTATATTTGCAGCATTAATCACCTATTAATTTTTCATTTTAGGTCACTAAAATATATCACATACATTAGTATAAGAACTATAAAAATCAATTATCCTAATAAATTGCGGAGCAAAAAAAAATGTGAACAACTGTGATTTTAATTTCTTATATTTTAAAAGGTCTGGTTGAAGATTTTTATTCATGGTTTCTTCCCCCCTCACCTCTCCCATGTTAATATTGTTGTAGAGAAGGTTTAGACTTTGTTACTGAATACACACCTTATTAAATAGGTGTTTGTCCTGGGACAAAGCATTTCTCTGGTTCCTAGTTATTTCTGCCATTCAGCTAAAAAAATAGCTCTGTATTACATTTGACAGACAATAGAGAAGAATGTAAAGGACTTTGAAGGTGGCCTTGGTATGTAGTAAAAGCAACACAGGCTTTGGAATCACACTGTTTACCTCTTGGGAAATAGCTGAAGAATCTCGAGCAGGTTACTTACCTGATTGAGGCTCAAATTCTGATCTGAAAGTTTGGACAATAATAGCAACCTTCCAAGGTTTTTCTGAGAATTAAATATGGTAGGAAATTTAAAAGTGTCTATTACAGTACAGCACATTGATATCTTCATTACTTAAAGAGGTCTTTCCAGTTTAGAGCAGGAAAATTGAAGTGCCTAACTCTTTATAAGGCCATTATTAAGTTTTGCCAGAAGTAGAACTAGTTGTGAAAGTAGAAGACATAAAGAAGATAATTCCTTCTGTTTTTTTTGTTTTTTGGGCTTTTTTTTGTCTCTCTAATATCTTTAGGATAAATTTAGGAAGAAAATGTTTAAAGGAAGATTAGGTCTATTAAAAGACCTTACTGAATTTTGTTCTTTAATGCTAGTGACCTTCTTTTCCTAGATGTTTGAACCAAGTGAAAAAGGTTAATAAAGCTCTACAATAAAACAATCTGATTAAAAATAAAACTGCATACTTAATAAAAAGCCTGTCCCTTTGCTTACAAAAAGTGGGAGAATATAACTTTGAATGTTTCGTGAATGCAGAACTTTAACAAGAGTTATGAATAAACCTGCTCAATTTTAAAATAAAAATGAAAAGAAGTTTGAAATATACAGATCACCAGATGAGAGTATAAATTATTATTGGGAAGTTTATATAAAATAGAAATTAGATTATGGGCATCCTAATCTCACATTATTATGACGATATGAAAAATTAAATGAAGTGTCTTCAAATTTTGTATTTTTAACCAGAGAAAAGTTATTTTCTGAGTACTTCTATTTACAAAAAACAGCCACTGAGTTGGTTCTAAAAAAGTTAGATTATTTAAGTCCTGTAAGAATTTCATCTGAAATAGTTTTAGCAGCATGCAGTATCAGTAATTATACTATGAAGTCAGCATGATATTTGGATCTTCTAAAACTGTTTTGAAATTTGCTTAGTGCAGTTTTACCCAAATGTGTTAGTGACCTTGAGAATTTTTTTTAAAACAATACCAGTTACAGTGGTGTCCTGTGAAAGAGGTTTCAGTAAACTGAAGTTAATTTAAAATTACTTATGATTGTCACTTGGTCAAGAGAAATTATTTAACATGGCATTTCCCTCAATTGATAATAACATAAACAAAGAAGTAGATTTTTAAAATATTACTGATAAGTTTGCTTCCATAAAACCATGAAAGTAAACTTAAAACCTTCTGTTGTTGATATAAATAAAATACTTAAACTGTTATGAATTTCAATTTCTCAATAATGTTCTGGAAAAATATTAACCATTAAAATATGCATTAAAATGTGAATGGGAGCATGCTTTTTTCCTTTAGTGTCAAGTTCCAGGCACTGATAAGAACTTTACAGTAGTATACGTTCATTCCTCCCAACCCCTGGCCTTTTGCTTTTTTTTTTTTTTTTTTTTTCTTTTTGCGGTATGCGGGCCTCTCACTGTTGTGGCCTCTCCCGTTGCGGAGCACAGGCTCCGGACGCGCAGGCCCAGCGGCCATGGCTCACGGGCCCAGCCGCTCCGCCGCATATGGGATCCTCCCAGACCGGGGCACGAACCCGTATCCCCTGCATCGGCAGGCGGACTCTCAACCACTGCGCCACCAGGGAGGCCCTGGCCTTTTGCTTTTATTATCACATATTTTTCTTAAATATGTTATGAACCTTACACTATACTATTTTTGTTTAAATAGATAATTATCTTTTACAGATTTAATTAAAGTCCCAAGTCAGTTGGTTTAAGATATGGAGATTTTTCTGGGTGGGCTTGGCCCAATCAGCTGTTCACTTTAAAAGCAGAAAGTTTTCTCTGGCTGGTAGCAGAAGAGAAATCAGAAAGATCTGAAGCGTACAAAGGACTCTGCGTGTTGCTGGTTTGAAGATGGAGACATTGGTGAGAAAGAATGAGGGCAACCCCTAGGAGAAGAGAGTGTTTTCTGGTTGACAGCACGGAAACAGGGAACACAGACCATTAGCTGCAAGAACTAGATTCTGCCACCAACCTGAATGAGTGTGGAAACAGATTCTTCCCCAGAGCCTCCAGATAAGAGCCCTGCCTGACTGACATCTGATTATGCCCTTGTGAGAGGCCAGCCAAGCCTGTCTGAACTGCTGACCTACTGAACTATGAACTAATAATTTGATGTTGTTTTAAGCCACTCAGTTTGTGGTAATTAGTTATATAGCAATAAAAATACTAATACAACTTATAAGACCTTTTGTCAACCTGAACATTTCTATGAGGCTTTGTCTTAGCTCTTTCTGAAGTCTTAACACAGCATGTTACAGCCCTACTCTGGATTTGATCTTTACCTGAAAGCCATTTCATTATTTAAGAGTCATTTTGTCATCTGGAGGTCCTTCACACACTTTTATTTAACCCAGCAAGTCCTTGCTCTTTTGGAGCTAATAGTTCATTCTTTGGCTCATCTCTTTCCTATATGCAACGAGAAGAAACCCAGTGGCCCTTTTAGTCATTGAGTTCATTAGGAACATTTACCATTTTCAATTTTTCTGCCAACAACAGTATTTCTAAACTTCCCTCCAAAATAAAACAAGGAACCCCTTTCTTGCAGCTTCCAATCACATTTCAGTACTTTTAAACCCTTACCAACAACCCCTTCTGGTCCTTTTAGGCTTCCACTAACACTATCCTCAGTTCCCTTTAGGCTTTAACCTGATTCCAGTGCCAATGGCAGCTAAATCCAAGAGCATCCTAAGGCAGAAGTGCATGACATTTTTATGACCTAGGCTCGTAAGTCACATAGCGTAATTTCTGTTGTCCTCTATTGGTTGAAGCAATCATAAAGGTCTGCAAGCTTCAGGGGGGAGGGATATTGACCACACTTCTCTACAAGAGAAGTGTTAAGGTCATATTGAAAGAGGGGCCCGTGGGATAAAAGATATTGTGTCTATATTTGGAGAATTAAATCTACCACAGATCTCAACATTTTAGCTTGTATTTTAAAATTGCATTTTGTCTGATTTGTAATGCTCTTTCAAAATATAATGCTACCAACCCTGTAGCCCATTTCACAATTATAGATTTATGGGAAAATCTTAGGTTTTATTTATAACAGTCTTATAGTATATCCAATACTGACATCAGCCAACTGGTACATTCTTTAATTTAATTTAAAAATTAAAAATTAAATTACAGTTATTAGCTAGTGATTAAAGCTGATTATTTTTCTTGTTTAATGAGTTTAGATTTTTAAAGAAAAGTATTTTCTTAACTGAATCAATCTGTAACCTCTTTTATACTTTGTGTTACAGATTTCAGAAATGGTGTAGCAGTAGAATATGAACTGGACAAATACAAGTAGTGATGTATGATTTTTCAGCATTTTTTTTTACAGTAGTGCCATTTTCTTTTAAGAGAAGGTTCTAAGTGTAGCATATTATTATTTTGTGTTACACATGTCTCTGCTAGCTGATCATCAGCTGTGATACATACTGAAGCCTTGAGGGAAGATTCTCCCATCTCTTGTGGCTTCTCTCATCTCTGCTCTTTCCCTGGCAGAAAAAGTCTAGGACTTTGCTTTCAGCTGTAATGGGGCTAGGAGGCAATTCTACTCAAACGTTTCTCATCACAGTAAAATTTCACAAGGAACTTCTGAAGAACAAGTAAATAAATGATGGAGGAATAATATTTTATCAGGACTTTTTGAATCGCTATTGAGCACACATCTTAAAAACCTATTATTGAGGGACTTCCCTGGTGGCACAGTGGTTAAGAATCCGCCTGCGAATGCAGGGGACATGGGTTCGAGCCCTGGTCCGGGAAGATCCCACATGCCGCAGAGCAACTAAGCCCGTGTGACACATGCTGAGCCTGTGCTGTAGAGCCCGCGAGCCACAACTACTGAGCCCGTGTGCCACAACTACTGAGCCCGCGTGCCACAACCACTGAAGCCCGCGCGCCTAGAGCCCATGCTCCACAACGAGAAGCCACCGCAATGAAGAGTAGCCCCCGCTCGACGCAACTAGAGAAAGCCTGCGCACAGCAACGAAGACCCAATGCAGCCAAAAATAAAAAAAAAAAATTTTTTTTAAACTATTATTGAAAGTGAATGGTGCTCCTGATGAGAGACGGTGACAGTTCATCTCATAATATAGTACCTGCTAGATTTTATTGAATCATTAAGCAAACACAGGGAATCCTCTTTTCCCCTTTAGTCTTAAACAGGCTGACAGAATAAATCAGTGTTGCTTTGATTACATGAATTGAATAAAATCTCAGCAGAGCATATCATTTAAACAAAATAGTTCTGTCTAAAGTGCTTTTGAACCTGGACATGTTCCTAGTTCTTTGGCTGCCACAGTCCTGTGGTCTCACTGATGCACATCTTTTATACATGTTAAATTATGTATGTACAGAAAAGTGCATAAAACACAAATGTACAGTTAATCACAAAGCTGACATCTGTGTAACTACTACACAGATCAAGATATAAAATATTGCCAGCTTGCCAGAACTCTCCTTGGCCTCTTCTGAATAGTTTCCCCTTCTTTTCCCTCTCATGTAGTCTACCTTCTATGATAATATTTTCTTTTTGTTTTTATATTTTTACCCCTTAATCATACATCTCTAAACACCACAGTTTAATTTTAACTGTTTTATTTTTGACTTTATTTAAAAGGAATTATATTATTTTCTTGTGTTGCTTGCTTCAAAATTATGTTTTTGCTATTCATTTTTGTTGCATATAGATATAGTTTATTTTCATTGCTGTATAATATATTATTATATGAAAGAACACATTTTATTCAGTACAGTTTTAAAAAATTTATATTCATATTCATTACAATGTTGATAGGCATTTGGGTTGTTTCCAGTTTTTAGCTATTATGAGTATTACTGCTATGGACATTCTGGTACATGCCTCTTGTTACATATGATCATCCATTTCTGTTGGGTATCTGCCTGGGAGTAGAATTGCTGGGTGTTATTATATGGGAAAAGTCAAACTTATAACTGTTTTTGAGACACACTTTTTCTAGACTTATTTTGGGTGTGTCAGACTTCTGTGAGACAACTCCTTTAAGACCATAGAAGGCCTTTTATTTAGCTGAGGGGGTCTTGTAGGCCCCTTCATTATTCTTTTAGAGACATTAATGAGGGGGTTTTACATCTTGATTTGGTCTACAGTCCCAGACTATACATTTGGAGAATGTTTTGCCAGCTGAGAGACTGGAGATGAGAAGCAGTTGTGTTTTCCAACCCAACAAGTCCTGGCCCTTCTTTATTCCTTCTAAATCTTACTTGTAAACTGATTACTTTTTTCTTCAGCTCATCTCTTTTTTGCCCTGTTACCTTAGTCGTGCACAGCTGGGAACAACCAGCTGCCTTAACATTTGCCTGGAAATCTCAGACAAATCTAAATGTTTATTAAGTAACTTTTTCATCTTCTGAGTACTATAGAGAACAAAATTTTGCCACATATTTTGTTACTACATGCACAAATTCCCATTTTTTCAGCGTCCAGTGAAAATTTTCTTACCCTTTTCCAGCTTTTGCTAAGAGTTTGCTCACCATTTTTCAAGCCTTTGGCCACTGTTTGGTTTCAAAACCAATATTACATATTTTATTTTTTAAATTGTGGCAGTACCTCACTTCTGATACCATCAGTTAGCTATTGCTGTAGAACGAACCCCTCCAAAACTCAATGGTTTAAAACAGTAACCATTTATTGTTGATCATGGGTCTGTGTGTGGGCAAGGTAGTTTGCTGGCTGGGCTTGGCTGGTCTCAGCTGGGCTTGCTCATGTGTCAGCAGTTTGCTGGGGCCACACTAGTTTATTAGGATGGCTTTAGTCACTGTGGCGACTCAGGTAGCTGGGCTTCACGTCTTCCATCATTTGGCAAGTTAACCTGGGCTTGTTCACTTTGTTCAGAGGGAGCATGAAACGCAAGACGCAAGGCTTCTTGAGGCCTATAGGTGCGAACTGGCATACGGTTGTTTTCAACACATTCTGTGGGCCAGAGTAAGTCACACGTACAGGCCAAATCCAAGGAGTAGGGAAATAGATTCTAATTATGGATGAGAGACGCTACAGAGTCACATTTCAGAGGTAATGTCTATAGTAAAGGGTGGAGAATTGAAGTTATTTTTACAGTCTTCTAAAGTATATATATGTTTAATTTTGAAGTAGTTTTACAGTTTACACTCACACCAACAGTGTATAAAAGTTGTATTTGTTCTGCATTGTTATCAGAACTTAGTAATGAATCTTTTTAGTTTTAGCTATTTTGGTGAGTGTCCAGTGGTATTTTATTGTGGTTTCAATATTTATTTTCTTAAACTTCTAATAAGATGGCTTTCCTTTTTTCCCCTTTTACTGGCTATTTGAATATCTGCTTTTGTTAGGGGGAGAAGTACCTCCAGAAGAGAGTTTACTTCTGGGCTGCTCCTGACCCTCAGCTGTAAGTCATTACTTTGTTGTTAGCTATCCAGTGCCTTCGAGCAAATGTTTTTAAGTTTTTGCTTTTAATTATTTCTTGGTAAGTTTTTCTAGTTAATCCTTAGTGGGAGAGTTGGTCTTAGGCTCCCATTCCTGGAAGTAGAATAATTCATTGCTATTTCTTTGTAGTTTTGACTTTCATGAATCTGAGAGATTTGGGGATGCACATCTAAAGATTTAAGGGTTAATGTACATTATGGAAAGACCTTTGTAAATGAAATATCATCTGCCTTGCAAACAATGATTATTTTTTTCTGAGGCCCGACTAATCTGTTAGCAAACAATTTTGTTGTGTTTGACATGTAACAGGTGCTAACATCTTTTACAGTCTTGTCACAGGGAATAGAGGGTCTAGGTCATCATGTTCATTCATTAAGTCCAGGAAATCTTATTTCTCCTGTGGCTGATCATTTATGTGTGACATGAATCTGTCATTTGTGCCTCTAGTTTCCCTGCTTCTGCCTTTGTTCTGTGTAGCTTATTTTTCACATGGCAGTCATAATTTTTAGACATAATTCAGATTATGTTATTTCTCTGCTCAGTATACTCTAAGGGCTTCCCTTTTCTATTTATTTATTTATTTATTTATTTTTATTTATTGGTTGCATTGGGTCTTTGGTGCTGCACGCAGGCTTCCTCTAGTTGCGGCAAGCAGGGGCTACTCTTCGTTGCGGTGCGTGGGCTTCTCATTGTGGTGGCTTCTCTTGTTGCGGAGCACGGGCTCTAGGCGCGCAGGCTTCAGTAGTTGTGGCACGCGGGCTCTGTAGTTGTGGTTCACAGGCTCTAGAGCGTAGGCTCAGTAGTTGAGGCACACGGGCTTAGTTGCTCCATGGCATGTGGGATCTTCCCGGACCAGGACTCAAACCCGTGTCCCCTGCGTTGGCAGGCAGTTTCTTAACCACTGTGCCACCGGGGAAGCCCTAAGGGCTTCCCTTATAACTAAAAGTAAGACTCAAAGGCCTTAGCATAGCCTGTAAGATCCTACTGGATATAACCCCATGCTGCCTGTTTAATTAACTTTATCTGATACCTTTTCCCCTCTGTTCCCTCTGCCCTATCCATAGAAGTTGCCTTGTTTTTCCTGGAACACTTCACGGCTTTTGCAGTTTCTATTTCCTCTTCTAGAATGCTTCTTCCCTTGATATCCACACAGATTGGTATTTCCCCTCTGTTAGTTTTCTGTTCAGATATCTTTTCAGAGAGAAGCCTTCCCTGAACACCTTACAAATAATTGTAGCATCTCTCCTGTCACTCTTTATCCCCCTTAACGTACTTTGTTTTTCTTCATATAACTGTCATTTCCTAACATATTATTTATTAATATGTTTATTTACAGTTCTCCTGTCCTAGAAAGTAAACTCCATGAGAGCAGAAACATGCCTAAAACAGTGCCTGGCACACGGTAGACCTTCAGTTATTATATTTTTAATGAATGAATATGTGGCTAGTGCAGTATTTTTATTTCACACTTACAGACTGTTCTAAATTGATGAGCTAAATAACTAAGTTGAAAGGCAGTAAAACATAGAAACTAATACCAGCAAATAGGACTGAGAACTTTGTTGACATAGTAGAAGTGCAGCTTTGAGCCCTGAGCACATCTGGCCATGGTGATAACGTTAAAGATCTTTCTTCAGGCATTGGCAGTGTTGACAGGGCATTGTCCTTCTGACTTTATAAACCAATAAACCCCAAATTAGGAATAGATTATAGAGAGAAAATATTTTTTCTGCATCTTAAATCTTTACAAGGATTTAAAAACAATATAATTATTTTAATTAAGCATTTATTGCTTAAGAGAGCTTGTTGTATAAATAAATGTTTAATAAAATATGTCTAATGGGAAATAGAAAATTCAAATTTGGCATTTTAACAAATCCACCATTTTAACTGTTAGTAAATGGATTTGGGAATGGACTCATATAAAAGGTTTAATCAATTTAATATTTAGTGATTTCAACTGTGATTTCAAAGACATTGGGGGATAGTTTTCTAACTGTGTGCCTATACCTTACTTCCTTTGTCCTTGCACCAACAGCAAATCTCAGAATGAGGTGTGGGATATAAATTATATTTTTATCAGTTACACAGGTATTTTTTGTGTTCCTTGTTAGACACATCTCTTTGAGTATCACTGGTTTAAAGTAAGACTGTAATCATTGCTGGGTTAGGGACAAATCTCTATCACAGGGACAACAGCTGCATATTTACTGAACGTTTAGTATGTGCCATTGCTTAAAATATATTATCTAATTTGCTCTTCACAGTAACTCTATGAAATAGATAACATTTATTATCTCCATTCTATAAAGAAGAAACTGAGCAAGATCATATAGCTAGTAAGTAACTGAACTGAGATTTAAGCACAGGTCTGTCTGACTACAATTTAATAAAACATTCAGTGAATGACTCTCCTGATTTAGAGATGAAATTATTTCAGCACTTCATTTTCTATTTAAAATGGAAAAAAAAAGTCAGAAATGAGGATATGACGTGGAAAATATATTGATGCTAAGCAACTATTTATATCAGTTTCACTTGTTGAAGAAAATCAAGAATCAAATTTTGCATTAGAATAATAAAACTTGAAGATTCTGATCAAATTATAGTCCTTATATTTTGGGCAAATACAATTGTATATTTCTGATAACAAAATGTGTACTCTTTTTTTACTAAAGTGTAGTTGATTTAGAGTATTATTTTAGTTTCTGGTGTTCAGCATAGTGATTCAGTATTTTTGCAGATTATACTCCATTACAGGTTATTACAAGATACTAGTTATAATTCCCTGTGCTATACAGTATATCCTTGTTGCTTATCTATTATGTATATTGACGTTTGTATCAGTTAACCTCAAACCCCTAATTCATCCCTCCCTATTCCCCTCTCCCCTTTGGTAACCACAAGTGTGTTTTCAGTGTCTGTGAGTCTGTTTCTGTTTTACATATACATTCATCTGTATTATTTTTAGATTCCAGATATAAGTGATATCATACAGTATTGTTCTCTGTCTGACTTATTTCACTGAGCATAATATTCTGTAGGTCTCTCCAGGTTTCTGCAAATGGCAGTATTTCATTCTTTTTTATGGCTGAGTAATATTCCTAAAATGTGTGTTCTTAATAAAGTATGAACATTTATTCAAAACCTATTATGTCCCAAGCTCTGTGATAGGTGCTGAGTGGATAAAAATGGGTATTAAGGTTCCTCTTCTGGACAGACTCACAATGATATGATAGATAAAGACTTGGAAACAATGCAGTTAATTGGGAAATATGTTAAACACCTGAAATGGTGCCTGACATACTAGAAGCTTATAAATAGTAATGAATTATGGATGTTTATTCACAGTGCAGTGTGAATATACAATATGGTATTGATTTTATGTAGATTCATAGGAAAGTGTCCACAGTGGAGTACATATTTGATTTAGGCCTTAAAAAGTAAGTGAAAAAAGGAATGGATAGTCTGAGTAAAGGGAAGAGTATACAAAACCTAAATATATTGCCCACGCCTACAAAGATACTTCATTTACCTCCCTTGTAGCTTTAAAAAAAAAACAAAAACAGAAGGTGTTTCATTTACTCTATGAGTAGATTGTTCCAATAATATTGTATTATGACAGGGAGTCATTGACAAAATCAGGAACATTTATTTTGATTTTTTATTTTTTTATCTTTGAGCAATGTAGATACATAACCTAACTGTACCATATAAAGTACAGTAGATCAATCAGGATACTATTTAATCCTTAAAAGAGAGGATTGCCAAATATGTTGGCCTAAAAGAGTTATTTCATAAAACTTTGAACTTTATTGCCAAGTGATCATTTAGAAGCTTCAGGTGTCTAGTGAGTATGCTCCATTCTTAAGACTTTTTGGACAATTCAGGATGGAATAGTGATGGAGCAGGGACCTAATGTTATGCCTGATACATTAGATGCTCATAAATGGTAATGAATTTTAGAGGTCAGTTCCAAGTGCCATTGGACAGCACATAGCAAGTTGTTTTCTGTCTGTCTGCTTCCCATCCTAGACTCTTGAACCCATCCTCTGCCTAGTAAATAGATGAAATTAGAAATAGAGATATGGAAGAGACTACAGTATTTAGGCTATATGTGTCTCAGAATTGTTATGACTTTTCCTGTTGGTCACTGTTGGAAGACAAACTATGAATTTTTTAAAATGTAGACTTATTACGAAATTTTAGCTCAAATTCACACTTACTAATGTTTTACACTTTTTCTGGCATTGAGCTAATAAAGTCATTGTAATTGACCCTAAAATAGTAACTTAGGATCCTAATATCAGATCCTGCATCAGAAACATGAGAAAGACAAGGTCCTTGCTCTTGTTAATTAAGTGTGATAGATAAGGCTGGAAAGACAGGAAAGCAACTGAAGACGGATGAGTCTCTTAGGTGTGAGGTAATAGATCTGTATTCTTTAACCACGCTTTTGATTGCATCGATATAGATTTTGTTTGAAGGAAAAGCCTAAAGAAGGACTGCTATCTGTGAAAATACATAATAATACTGGAAATGTTGATCTGTTGATACCAGAAGCTTCCTTAACTTATATTTAAGCTTCTGAAGTTGTCTTTGTCCTCAGAGCCTCAGCATATATATAAAACTTTGAGAAAGCCCATGGCTTTCTTTAGTCAAGAAAATATGCATTCTTCTCACCTTTGTACTAAAATTAGTAGGAGTAAATAGAGTGTTTTAGGTTCTGTATTCTACTTCTCTCTTATGGGAAACAGCGTGTTTCAGTGCCTTTGTTCTCATTTGCCGCTTGGAGGACCTGTTCTGTGGTGAAAATATCTGTCTTTTCTTTGATATTGAGATTGTCTTTCTTTTGATATTGTCTTTCCTTTCTTTTTTTTAATGTTAATATCCTTTTGTTTTATAAAATAATGCTGATGGTAGATAGTAGGGCTTAAAAAATATATAATTTCTTAGAAAGTAAAATGTTGCCAGCCACATGAGGACCACCAATTGTGTGTGGGTGCGTGCATGAGTGTTGTTTTGGTTTGTAAAATATAAAAGTCTGGAAAGTACTGACTTAAGGGAAAAATCATAGGCTTTGGATTCAGCAAACCTGGTTTAAATTTTTTCTCTGCTATCGTTATCTTCTTTATCTCTAAAATGGGATGCGAATACTTATCTCTTAGGGTTGTTGTGAGGATTCACTGAGATAATGTAAGTGTAAATGTAGTGCCATGAGTATAATAGGAGCTGAATGAATTTAGTTTCTTCTCTTCTTTCTTAAGTGGTTGGGGATAGAGGGAATCTCAGGTAAAGTTACCATTTAAATTGAATATAAATCCAAGAGGAAGAAATGAAGAAAGGAAAGGGCCTTGGCAATCCACAGTTTGATGAGCCTCTTAGTAAAGGGATATGACATAATGCCTTGTACATATTTGGAATTTAGTAAATATGTATTGATTTTAAATTATTTGAAAATGTTGGATAAGGGAGTTAATAAAATGTTTGAGTCATAAGACAAAGAAAAATAAATCAAATTTAGAGAAAAATTGAAAGATTAAAAATTTTATTGTTGTAGTAAAGTGAATCAGGCAATGAACAAAATACTGTGGTGAAGAATCCACCATTTTTACATTACACATTTTAATGAAGTGTTAAAAGTATTAAAAAATTTTCCAATCTCATTATACTTATAACAATAATTTATAATAATTCAAAAATGTGTTCTTTTTTGTTTTAAAGTGTTTTCACACATTGTGCCGTCAATGTTTCTATGTATGTACTATGCATATTAATATTTTATTAAGTTTAATAGATGAGAGAAAACTGAAGGTAAGATGGTTAAGTGACTAGCATAGTTAGTCATGGTTAGTAAGTGATAATCAGACCAGATCTTAAGATAGCTAGTATAATTGTCTTTTATTTTTGTTGCTATTATTATGACAAAGACAACTTTATGAGGACCAAGTGATTTTAAGTATTTTATTTTCCCTTTTGCCTTCTGTGAAACATTTTAATACTTACTCTTATACATTCAGAATTTAATAAAAAGGAGGATGATTTCCCCAGGGTCACATTAATGACCTTATAACTCTGAAGCAGAATATATTCACTGAACTCCCTTGCTTTTGCTGAATTACAGTGACACCAGTTGATGCCATGGCAGTTGGATAAAATCAGCCAAAGAAAATATTTCTTGGTGTAGATACTTGGAATAGATGATCTAGATACCTTTTTCACGTTTATAAGCAACTATATTTTTGGGGTTTAAATATTTAGAAAACTTTTTCAAATTGCTTTAAACATCTGGAGATTTCTGTTTAAAATAATTTACCTGGACCAAACATATGCAAACCAGCTCTCATTTAGTGACATATATATACATACACACACACACACACATATATATATGGTGTCAACTGTGTCATATATGATATATATGTATCTTACATAAATATAGTATATATATGTTTAACACTTTAATTGAGCATGCGCTGTAACCTTTGGTAGCTGTTGTCTCTATAATTAGATACCCATATAGGCTGTGATCTAACCCAGTAGCTTTTGATAAATTTCTTTGCTATAAGAAAGAATATATTGGTTGGAGGTAGAGGGTAACCATGCCCCAACCCAGCTGGATGGATTATGTATATTCATCATTCTCCATAATTGAACTTGGTTAATTTAGAACTAATTTCGGTTAAAGACTTTAAAGTATGGATAACACAGCAGTTTAATGAGCAGCAAAAATGTGTACCTTGATGTCTGAAAGGACAGTTGGTAACATCTCTTGTCAAATCTGTGAGACTAAGTTAAGAAGCATAAGTCTTTTGGAAGAGATACTGGTACATGGCCCAATCAGTGTTTAATTATCACAGAGAGGACACCTTATAGGATCTAATTTGGAGTAATTTTGGAACTATTTTAGATGCAGCACCTTTTATCCCGGTAGTCATTCAGCTTCCCCCCACCCCTTCCTCCCTCGCTCTCTCTCTGTCTGTCTGTCTCTTCCTCTCTCTCTCTCTCTCTCTCTCTCTCTCTCTCTCTCTCTCTCTGTGTGTGTGTGTGTGTGTGTGTGTGTGTGTAAATATTTGACAAAAATTGAGCAACTCTTGTTGGAGTGAGGGAGCCAGGCATAGTTAGTTTATTTGACCTGCTCGTACTACCCCCCCTTAATTCCTAGAAATCTCTGTTACCACCCTTAGGGCTCCTTACCACTTCTTTAGAGGTTCAAATAAGAAAAGAGGAATCTTTTGACTTAAAGAATAAGCTGTAGGGAAATAATAACTTACCTTAGTGAGAAATTTTTAAATAATACAGCAGTTAACTAGATATATACAAATGCTTTTAATGTCAAAAGATAAAACATATCTGTTAGTACCTCTTGTCTAGATCTGCTTAAATCTTTTAAAAGTATCTTCCTAAGCAGCCTCATAGCACAGGGAGATCAGCTCGCTGCTTTGTGACCACCTAGATGGGTGGGATAGGGAGGGTGGGAGGGAGGGAGACTCAAGAGGGAAGAGATGGGGATATATGTATATGTATAACTGATTCACTTTGTTATAAAGCAGAAACTAACACACCATTGTAAAGAAGTTATACTCCAATAAAGATGTTTAAAAAAAAGTATCTTCCTAAAGTTTATTTTTTAAATGTTGGCTTTTTCTTCTTGAAAGCATCTTGTAATTAAAAAAAAAATCCTCAAATCAGTGTGAGAAGTTCTTGATTATTTTGTGAATAATTTATAGTTTATGGTTGGATTTATTTTGTGGCATAACATTCTTGAATTAGTCAGATTACTTTCACCAAATAGTGCTATTTTACTTTTTAAAGCCATTTTTTGGTATAGAACACTTTTTATGTTTTCTAAAATACATTAAATGATATATTTATTTTAATTTAAAAACTAAATGATGTACAAAAAATACCCCACCCAATTTCCATTTGAATGAAATTTCTGTGTAAGTTTCTGGTTATGTTTTGTATGTGAGTAAATAAGCCTAGTCTCTTTCCCTTCCCCCACTGAAGCTATGGGTTTATAGCTACACGGGGTGATTGAGATTACTTTGTGTAACTGTTCTCCCTAGCCAATAGAAACAAACTCTGGATTAGTCTGTATTTCAAATTACTGGTTAACTTTTGCTCTACCTCCAAGTAAGTGTGGGTAGTAGATAATTGTTTGTTCAAAGCTTTGGATAGATCTATGATGAAATTTCATCAATTTAGAGTAAGTCCTAATGAGCATGCCCACGTTGTCAAATCTTCATGCCATAACTGCTAATGAAATAAAAACGTTAAGGTAAAATAGTACCCAGCTAGCTTTTTAAACTTTAATTATAAAAGCTAACTGTCATGGTTTACAAATGACCACAGATATCTTTATTTCAAGGAAATTTTGGGATACTTCATTTATTTACACATAGTATATGAAGTAAAAAAAGAGTGTGGTTCTGGGCTTTACCACTTACTAAGACTCAGTTTTATAACTTTGGGGAGAGGGAAGTGTATATATTTCTTAGAAGGGGTTGTGTTGTACAGATCAAATATGATATTTGACATACAGCCACTTAATAAGCTATAATGTGCTCTTGGCAAAATAGAGTGAACAGGAGTTATAGTCTGAACCCTGGAATCTATTTCAAGTCCTTGGAGGCTAGAGTAAAGCACCCCCTAAAGACTTGGAAATGAAGAAAATGCTTCATACAAGATAAGTCCCTCTGAGACTTATCTTATATGTACACAAAATGAATCATGGCTAACATATGAAAAGTCACTGATAAAGTCAATATTTATCTTAGTCTGTAGTTATAGCTTTTTCAGTTTATCAACATATCTAAAGAAGTATGTGCTTCTCTGAAGCTGTTCAAATGGCCTTGTGCTGTTGAAGCCCAAAGTGATCTCTGAGACAAGGACCAGAATTGGCAGTGCATGAAGAAAGGAAATTTAACTCAGAAAAGTCTGAATAATCTGGTTCCATTGTTGAGGGAGTGCCTGTGGTGAGAAGGATATTTGAGGCCATTAAAATATCCTGTTCATCAAACTCACCTGGTTTTGTTTCTTGGCTCCAAGCACAGTTCTAACAAGGAATACAGTTGACCATATCATATTTTTGGTAAGTATACTTATTATAAATTAAAAATTAGCTATTCTTATAGGTCTTATGTACATAGTGTATTAGTTTGCTAGGGCTGCTATAACAAAATACCCCAGACTGGGTGGCTTAAACAACAGACATTTATCTCTAGCAGTTCTGGAGGCTGGGAAGTTCAACATCGAGGTGCCAGTAAATTTAGTTTCTGGTAAGGGTGCTCTTCCTGGCTTGTGGACGTCTACTTTCTCACTAGGTCCTTAGATGGGCTTTTCTCAGTGTGTATGCTCAGAGAGAGCAGGTTAGCTCTCTGGTGTCTCTTCTTAGAAGGACACTAATTCTTTCAGATTAGGGCCCCACTTAATAACCTTAATTACTTCTGTAGGGGCCCCATCCAAATACAGCCACACTGGGGTTGGGCTTCAGTATGTGAATTTTGGGGGGCATAAACATTTAGTCCATAACACTTGGTTACCATGTATCTGTCTCAGAGAGGTGACCCCCTGCCCTTGTACCTTTTTTTTTTTTTTTTTAAATCAAATTACTATCTAGGGACTTGTACTGCTAAGAGCGGCAAACTTTGGTGGCAAACTCGCTAAGCATATCATTTTTTGCTTTTTGGGAGCTATTCTGTGTCCCTTGTGTCATACTTAGACATTGTATGGTTGGCTGAAAAAGCCAGCACATTAAAAGATTTCTATGTTTCAGGCTTGACTCTGGTACATCTAGCTCCGTGGACCTGAGTCTGTTTCTCTGTAAAATGGCAGTAATAATTGCTCCACAGGGTTGTTATTGGTCATGATTCTTTAAGAGGAAAATATGTTAAAAACTATAGTAGGATACAAAGATGAGGTTTTTTTATAAAGATGTGCAGTGCTATTTTATTATTATTTGCAAACTTAAGAACTTGAACTCAGACCTCCTAATTCCAAGGTTAGGACTCTATAAGTGGCCAAACATGCCCATTTTCCCAGAAATAATTGTAATTCTCTATGGCCAAGTCCTCTGGGGAAAGTCCCATAAAGTTTTATTTGCACCATCTCGTGCAAATAAACCAAAATGCTGTGCTTTGTTTTGTGAATTTTATCCAAATTCAGCTGCTAGTGGTTGGTGCCCAAAATAAAAGATTTTTCTTAGTGATATGTCTAGAGCTTACAGAAGAATAATCCAAAACTGGAAAAATACATCTCTTAGCCCAGCCACTTTATATGTTACATATTGAGAAGTCTGTAAAATGTTAAGGAAGTATCCCATATTGGCTTACCAGCTGGTACTTTTATAGAGAGAAATCTGATTTAAGTTAATATCTAAGGCTGGATGGAGGTGGGGAGGAAAGTAGAGAAAAGGTTTTGATGATTATAGGAGTAGGAAGGATATTATTTACACTACCTCAGTGACAGCAAGGGGGTAAGAGCTAGAGAGGTAGGGAGAGGGAGAGTAAGAGAGATTATATGAAGAAAAATTCTGTTCTGATGCGAGTTATCTTTTGTAGGAAGATTGATGCTGCCTCTTTTCCCTCTAAATTTGCTGCCTTGAATCATAAGGCCTTTTTAGCTTTTTGATTCTACAAAACCATAGGACGTCCCTCAAACTTGAAGCATTTGCTCAGACTAATTGCTTTATGGTTATCTTTCCTAGGTAGGAAATATTTAAGTGCCTTTTCTTCAGTCCTACAGAGTTTTAGGCTGGTACCTTAGAAAGCAGAGCTGAGTTCCCATTTGGAGAAAAGCTTTACTTGTAGTGTTCTGTGTTGTGAAGCCATGTCTCTGGGGTGTCTTCTTCTGTAGCCACAGCCCTGGACCAGGCCAGGAGCTATGGAGAAGAGGTGCACGGGGACTTGTGCTCCTGAGTCCTGGCTGTGCCTGTATGTAGGTTAACATTAAAAATACTAATTTACGTCACTCATTTGAAATAGAGAGGCTTTGGAGCTTGAACTCTCTGTGCTTTTTAACTTTTTGAAAAATTGTTTAACGATATTTCAGTGTTATTATTGTAAAACCTCGAGTAATAGAGTAATACATCCTAGTTTGAGTTAGGATGAGAGAACGCTTTTAATAATTTTATGTAATATGGTCAAATCTTTGTCTTTTGCTCTTGTAAAGCTTATAATATTTAAACTATCTAAAATTATGACACTATTGTATTCTTCATTGAAGTTCATAATAGTGTAAATGAAATACATTTGCATTCATGTTTTCTTTTAATATACAATGAAAATATTTAGATAATAAGTTAAGGTCAAGACAAAGTCATATAATTTTAATTCATCTAACAGCTGTCTCTTGTCCCCATTTATTCCCTTTTTAAGGTAGCTTACAAATAAAAAAAAGCTTTGGTATTAAACTCTTTCTTGGAAGTCAGGAAACTCCTAGGTTATACTTCCTATAGAATCATATTTCATATTATTTCTTTGACTATAGTAATTTTCAGTTTTCCTGTTATACGTTCCTTTTAAATGCTAAGTAAGCCAAGTTAAGCAAGTTAATATTAGAGTGGAGTATAAACTTTGGAGTTTCCTGGCTTTTAGCATTTAAACTTTTTACTTTGGTGGGCTGGATCATGCAATTTAATTTATATAGTTAGTATAGATATATTTATATTCAAAGAGTAGTGGTTATTTTCTGCCATCACACTGTGAGTAGCTTAAAAAATAACTAATTTGCATCCTACATAGTGAAGTACTTGGTGTTTGCCCTTCACTTTTGGTAGCTTTTAATTTTCACCTTTCTAGCTGTGATCAGAGATCTTTCCAAAAGTTCTAGTACGTTCTTTGTTTTCGGTAGAGGAGTTATAGTTTCATAAATCATCCACTTTCTGTAGATATATTTCTACAAATGCAAATACAGTTGTATGTGCTACCTGAGGAAGCCAAAGTATTGGGTATTAATTTCCTTGTTAATACATTTTAACTGTTTCTCTTCCCTCCCCTGCAATGAGTACAATCAGAATACTAGTAATAAGAATTCGTTCATTCATTCTGTCATTCAACAGACATCTATTGAAAGTATACTATGTGCCAGGCACTTCTAGCTATTGGGGATAGAGTAGTAATCAAAGCCAAGTCCCTGTCCTCTTAGATATTTTTTTCTGGTAGGTGGAGAAAGAACATAAACAGATTGAACAGTGTATATTCTATCAGGTAGTGATAAATGCTGTGAAGAAAAACTAAGTGGAGTATGGAGACAGAGTAATAATGGGGTACTATTTTAGATAGGGAAGACGTTTCTCTCAATAAGGCAGTATCTAACTGGAGACCTGAAAGAAGTGTGCACGTCTTGAGGAAGAACAATCTAGTAAGCAGGAACAAGTGTCAAGGCCCTGAGATGGAAGTGTGCTTGTAGTAGTCCCAGAATATCAAGGAAACTGCTGTGGTGGGGTAGAGTGTGTTTGGGAAGAGAGTTTCAGATGATACGGTGAGAGTAATAAGGCGGGTGGAGGATGTGGAATCCTGTAGTGCCTTATAGGCCAAGATGGATGATCTGAATTACAGTCTACAAAGATAACTATGGCTACTGTACAGAGAAGTTGTAGAAAAGCCGTGGTAGAAGCAGAATAACCAATTAGTAGATTTTAATAATAATTCAATCAAGAGATGAAAGTGGGGCTTCCCTGGTGGCGCAGTGGTTGAGGGTCCGCCTGCCAATGCAGGGGACACAGGTTTGTGCCCCGGTCCGGGAGGATCCCACATGCCTCAGAGCGGCTGGTCCCGTGAGCCATGGCCGCTGAGCCTGCGCGTCCGGAGCCTGTGCTCTGCAACGGGAGAGGCCACAACAGTGAGAGGCCTGCATACCGCCAAAAAAAAAAAAAAGAGATGAAAGTGGTTTAGACCAAAATGGTAGTGGTACAGGTGGTGAAAAGGGGATTCAGGGACTTTGAAGATAAAGATGGTAGGATTTGCTGGTTAGATAGAAAGTGTGAGAGAAAATGAGTCATTAAGGATGAGTCCAGAGTTTACCTGGATAATTTATGTCTCTCTCACTTGTCTGTATTTGCAGGAACCCTTTCCCAACCATTCTGCTTACCCCCAAAAGAGTAGCCACTCTGACTCAGTGTTTATCAAAACTAGCAATCTTCCTTTAAGTCTGTTGACGTGTCCTTTTTTAACTTCTCTATAAAGAAGTAGTCAAAATCTAAATGTTTACTAAAAGTTTGAAATTGATTTAAACCATTTAAAATAGTAGATTAACTTTTTTTTTAATACTTGTATTTTATGGCAGGTAAGATAAAATACAGCCTGCCAATGCAGATATGGAGGACTAGTTTGCTGGGGAGCAAGTCTGTTTTGCTCTTTTCAGTCTCTCATAGCTATTTCCTTCACTTCCCTCAGTCCTCTTCTTAAATGTCATCATTCAAAGAGGAATATCTTAACACCCCATATAAAACACCTGCTCATTACTTTCTGTCTCCTTGTTTATTTGTCTTCCTTGAATTTATCATTATCTGATATATACTTGTTGCTTATTTTTGTGTCTATCACCCCACTGAAATATAAACTCCATTAAGCAGTGGCATTTTTTTTTTCACTGCAGTAGTCACAGGGGCTAGAACAGTACTCAGCATGTAGTAGTTACTCAGTAAATAACTACACATGAATTGAATGTATGAATGGTTTTAAGTAGATGTCCTTATGTGAAAACATAGCACAGTACATGGCACAGAATTAGGGGTTTATTAAATGGCAGAATGAAAAGAAAAATGAGCATCCTTGTGGATTGCTTGTGGGAATGTAAAACAGTGCAGCCAGTGTGGAAAACCACATTGTGAGTCCTCAAAAAATTAAACATATTACCATATGATCCAGCAGTTACACTTCTATGTATGTGCCCAGAAGAAGTGAAAGCAGGGACTCAGGTATCTGTACACCCATGTTCATAGTGGCATTATTCACAATAGCCAAAAGGTGGAGGCTACCCAAGTGTTTATCGACAGATGAATGGATAAAAATATAGTATATACATACCATGGGATATTATTCAGTGTTAAAAAGAAATGAAATTCTGACACTTGCTACAACGTGGATGAACCTCGAAGACATTGTCCTAATAAGTAAAATAAGCCAGTTACAAAAGGACAAATACTGTATGATTCCACTTATATGAGGAACCTAGAGTAGTCAAATTCATAGAGACAGAAAGTAGATAGAATGGTGGTTGCCAGGGGTAGGGGAGGAGTGAAATGAGGAGTTAGTGTTTAACGGGTACAGAGTTTCAGTTGGGGAAGATGAAAAAGTTCTGGAGACGGATGGTGGTGATGATTGCACAATAATGTGAATAGAATGGTAAATTTTTTATTATGTATATATATATATTTTTTTATAATTAAGATTTAAACTTTTAAAAAATTTTATTTATTTATTTATTTATTTATTTATTTTTGGCTGCATTGGGTCTTCGTTTCTGTGTGAGGGCTTTCTCCAGTTGCGGCAAGCAGGGGCGACTCTTCATTGCGGGGCGCAGGCCTCTCACTATCGCGGCCTCTCTTGTTGCAGAGCACAGGCTCCAGACGCGCAGGCTCAGTACTTGTGGCTCACGGGCCTAGTTGCTCCGGGGCATGTGGGATCTTCCCAGACCAGGGCTCGAACCCGTGTCCCCTGCATTAGCAGACAGATTCTCAACCACTGCGCCACCAGGGAAGCCCTATTATGTATATTTTACTACAATTTAAAAAAAAAACAACAACAGAAAGAAAAATGGACTTTGAAAGCAGGCTGTTCTGCATTTGAATCTTACCTTGACCTTGTTGGCTTTCTGGACTTTTTCATGGTTCTACTTTGGGCTTTAGCAAATAGAACCTAAAGTATTTAACATAATATTCATTGAATTGGCAACATGCCAATTATTCGGAGGCGTTTAATTTTATATTTCCTCATTTCTAGCTACTCGGACTCAATTTTATTTATGGTTATTTTTCAGTATTTTTTAAAGTTTATTATATATCTCAAATTCTTATTCTAAAGTCTTAAATTCTTTATTTTCTGATGTTTAGGTCCTGTGTTGTACTCTTAATAGATGGTTTACTTTCATTTCCTCCTTTTATTATTTATAAAAAATATTTCCTGGTTATTAGTTCTCATGTTATTCATTCTTGAGTAATAGGTTATTTATTTTTGACCACTGTTGTCTTTATTTCTCTGGGTTGAATCAGGAGACAGAAACCACAAAGTAATTCAAACAGGGGAAGTTATAAAGAATTATTAAGCTATGATAGGTGAGAAATTTAGAGGTCTCCAAATATCATTTTCTTCTCCTTTGCATATTTTGTCCCTTCTGCTGTCCCTTACTACCCTTGCCATCTGGAAAATATCTACTCATCCTTTAAGACTTAAATGCCATCTATTCTTTCCTTATTTGCCCAAGGCTTCCTTAGTGCTAGGTGACCATTTTTCTTTAAACATGCATCTATTTGTTTATGTATGTCTCATTTCACAATGGAACTGAGTTTTTTCTTATGTCTTAGTGCATTTGGGCTCCTATAACAAAATACTGCAGACCGGGTGGCTTATAAACACAGAAATTTATTGCTCGCAGTTCTGGAGAGTAGAGGTCCAAGATCAGAGTGCCAGCATGGTTGGGTGAGGGCCCTCTTCTGAGAGTATCAGAGTATCATCACACGGCAAAAGCAGCTAGGAATCTCTCTGGAGCCTCTTTTTGTAAGGCATTAATCCCAGTCATGAGGGTTCTGTCCTCATGACTTAAGCACCTCCCAAAGGCCCCATCTACTAATGCTATCACTTTTGGGGGTTAAGATTTCAGCATATAAATTTGAGGGGGCACAAACATTCAAGCCATAGCACCCTATCCATCTTTTAACCCTTGGTATTTAATGTACCACACAGCACATAGTAAGTGTTAGATGTTTTTTAGATGAATAAATAAACTGTATCCATGCATTCTTGGCTTTAAATAGTTTTTTATTCAAATAACATAATCACCTGCCATAACTTAAAAAAAATAGAATTCAGAAGGATACATGCTATAATTGAGAATTATCTGGGTTCCGTGTGTTTATACCTGAAAAAAAAAGCACCTTAATTTCTATAGTTCTTCAGTTTCCCTAATGCTTAAAAGTATATTGTTATGTGATAGGTAGAGCAAATTAGAGATGAAGAAAATGAGGTGAAAAGGAGCTAACTGCTTAAATGATGGAGTTGAAATTAGGAACCAGCTCTTTTTGGATTATCTTCCTTTAATCTTTCTAGTATTAAAAATCAAGTAGATAAATATTTATTGAGCTCTTCACTATGTGATGTTGTGTTAGATCTGTGACTCTAGGTTCTCTTCCACATCTAAGATTCTGTTATTACTTAGTAAGTTTGAAACCCTAAAGAAAACGTATTTAAATATTTTGCTAAAGTAGTTGGTTATGTCAAATACCTGAAATAATTATAAATTACTGTAAAATTATCACATATTAAATAAAATACAATAAAGTTGTATAATATACAGCAAACTCTATGCTGCGCTACCCAAAGATATCCTAAAATGTATGTGTTTATGTTTGCATATGCATGTTTACTCACACCTATGTGTACATATTTAGAATTTCTTAAATTGGCACATAAATTTATAATTTTTTAAATTGGCACATAAATATAATATGGGTGATGGTACCCCTTTTTTGAATTCCTGTCTCTGAAAAAATTGTACCATTCTAACTCCTAAGAAGTGCTTAAAATGACAGGACCAGGAAATACAGCCTCTTTGGTAAAGTTTGTTTTCTAGCCGATATAAGGCCTTTTGTAGTTGGTTCTGCTTTTTCTAGTAACCTTAATGAAGATTGGTTCGATCATAAGATTTTAACACAAAGTTTGCCCTGACTTATTCTCAGGAGGGGTCAGGTACAGTTTATGAAATCAACCATTAGAATGTATTCACAGAAACATCTTCCATTCCTAAGAGTTTGAAAACGTAATACTGTATGTCTTAATCATTCAGTTGCATTAGATACATGTTAATTCTGTAATGCACCTGGACGAGAGACTTACGGGTTTCAGATACTCTATGTTAAAGGGATACAAGGAAAGCATGTTTTTTTTTTTAACATCTTTATTGGAGTATAATTGCTTTACAGTGGTGTGTTAGTTTCTGCTGTATAACACAATGAATCAGCTATACATACACATATATCCCCAAATCCCCTCCCTCTGCGTCTCCCTCCCATCCTCCCTATCCCACCCCTCTAGGTGGTCACAAAGCACCGAGCTGATCTCCCTGTGCTATGCCCCTGCTTACCACTAGCTATCTGTTTCACATTTGGTAGTGTATAGATGTCAGTGCCACTCTCTCACTTCTTCCCAGTTTACCCTTCCCCCTCCCCGTGTCCTCAAGTCCATTTTCTACGTCTGCGTCTTTATTCCTGTCCTTCCCCTAGGTTCTTCAGAACCATTTCTTTTTTTTAGATTCCATATATATGTGTGTTTGCATACGGTATTTGTTTTTCTCTTTCTGACTTCACTTTGTATGACAGACTCTAGGTCCATCCACTTCACTACAAATAACTCAATTTTGTTTCTTTTTATGGCTGAGTAATATTCCATTGTATATATGTGCCACATCTTCTTTATCCATTCATCTGTCAGTGGACACTTAGGTTGCTTCCATGTCCTGGCTATTGTAAATAGTGCTACAATGAACATTGTGGTACATGACTATTTTTGAATTATGGTTTTCTCAGGGTATATGCCTAGTAGTGGGATTGCTGGGTCATTTGGTAGTTCTATTTTTCATTTTTTAAGGAACCTCCATACTGTTCTCCAGAGTGGCTGTTTCAATTTACATTCCCACCAGCAGTATGGTACTGGCATATACCAGTGTGTGCAAGAGGGTTCCATTTTCTCCACACCCTCTCCAGCATTTATTGTTTCTAGATTTTTTGATGATGGCCATTCTGACTGGTGTGAGGTGATACCTCATTGTAGTTTTGATTTACATTTCTCTAATGATTCGTGATGTTGAGCATCCTTTCATGTGTCTGTTGGCAATCTGTATATCTTCTTTGGAGAAATGTCTGTTTAGGTCTTCTGCCCATTTTTGGATTGGGTTGTTTGTTTTTTTGATATTGAGTTGCATGAGCTGCTTGTATATTTTGGAGAGTAATCCTTGTCCGTTGTTTCATTTGCAAATATTTTCTCCCATTCTGAGGATTGACTTTTCGTCTTGTTTATGGTTTCCTTTGCTGTGCAAAAGCTTTTAAGTTTCATTAGATCCCATTTGTTTATTTTTGTTTTTATTTCCATTTCTCTAGGAGGTGGGTCAAAATGGATCTTGCTGTGATTTATGTCATAGAGTGTTCTTCCTGTGTTTTCCTCTAAGAGTTTTATAGTGTCTGGCCTTACATTTAGATCTTTAATCCATTATGAGTTTATTTTTGTGTATGGTGTTAGGGAGTGTTCTAATTTCATTCTTTTACATGTAGCTGTCCAGTTTTCCCAGCACCACTTATTGAAGAGGCTGTCCTTTCTCCACTGTACATTCCTGCCTCCTTTATCAAAGACAAGGTGACCATATGTGCATGGGTTTATCTCTGGGCTTTCTATCCTGTTGCACTGATTTATATTTCTGTTTTTGTGCCAGTACCATACTGTCTTGATTACTGTAGCTTTGTAGTATAGTCCGAAATCAGGGAGCCTGATTCCTCCAGCTCCGTTTTTTTTTTCCTCAAGATTGCTTCGTCTGGGCTTCCCTGGTGGCGCAGTGGTTGAGAGTCCGCCTGCCAATGCAGGGGACACGGGTTCGTGCCCCGGTCCGGGAGGATACCACGTGCCGCGGACCGGCTGGGCCCGTGAGCCATGGCCACTGGGCCTGCATGTCCGAAGCCTGTGCTCCGCAACGGGAGAGGCCACAACAGTGAGAGATCCGCATACCGCAAAAAAAAAAAAAAAAAGGATTGCTTCGTCTACTCGGGGTCTTTGGTGTTTCCATACAAATTGTGAAATTTTTTGTTCTAGTTCTGTGAAAAATGCCATTGGTAGTTTGATAGAGATTACATTGAATCTGTAGATCGCTTTGGGTAGTAGAGTCATTTTCACAATGTTGATTCTTCCAATCCAAGAACATGGTATATCTCTCCATCTGTTTGTGTCATCTTTAATTTCTTTCATCAGTGTCTTACAGTTTTCTGCATACAGGTCTTTTGTCTCCTTAAGTAAGTTTATTCCTAGGTATTTTATTCTTTTTGTTGCAGTGGTAAATTGGAGTGTTTCCTTAATTTCTCTTTCAGATATTTCATCATTAGTGTATAGGTATGCAAGAGATTTCTGTGCATTAATTTTGTATCTGGCTACTTTACCAAATTCATTGTTTAGCTCTGCTAGTTTTCTTGTAGCATCTTTAGGTTTCTCTATGAATATTATCATGTCATCTGCAAACAGTGACAGTTTTAGTTCTTCTTTTCCAATTTGGATTCCTTTTATTTCTTTTTCATCTCTGATTGCTGTGGCTAAAACTTCCAAAACTATGTTGAATAACAGTGGTGAGAGTGGGCAGCTTTGTCTTGTTCCTGATTTTAGTGGAATGGTTTCAGTTTTTCACCACTGAGAACGATGTTGGCTGTGGGTTTGTCATATATGGCCTTTATTATGTTGAGGTAAGTCCCCTCTTTGCCTATTTTCTGGAGAGTTTTTATCATCAATGAGTGTTGAATTTTGTCGAAAGCTTTTTCTGCATCTATTGAGATTATCATATGGTTTTTAATCCTTCAGTTTGTTAATATGGTGTATCATATTGATTGATTTGCATATATTGAAGAATCCTTGCATTCCTGGGATAAATCCCACTTGATCATGATGTATGATCCTTTTAATCTGCTGTTGGATTCTGTTTGCTAGTATTTTGTTGAGGATTTTTGCATCTATTTTCATCAGTGATATTGGCCTGTAGTTTTCTTTTTTTGTGACATCTTTGTCTGGTTTCGGTATCAGGGTGATGGTGGCCTCGTAGAATGAGTTTCAGAGTATTCCTCCCTCTGCTATATTTTGGAAGAGTTTGTGAAGGATAGGTGTTAGCTCTTCTCAAAATGTTTGGTAGAATTTGCCTGTGAATCCATCTGGTCCTGGGCTTTTGTTTGTTGGAAGATTTTTAATCACAGGTTCAATTTTAGTGCTTGTGATTGTTCTGTTTATATTTTCTATTTCTTCCTGGTTCAGTCTCAGAAGGTTGTGCTTTTCTAAGAATTTGTCAATTTCTTCCAGGTTGTCTTTTATTGGCATATAGTTGCTTGTAGTAATCTCTCATGATCCTTTGTACTTCTGCAATGTCCGTTGGTACTTCTCCTCTTTCATTTCTAATTATGTTGATTTGAGTCTTCTTGCTTTTTTCTTGATGAGTCTGGCTAGTGCTTTATAAGTTTTGTTTATTTTCTCAAAGAACCAGCTTTTAGCTTTATTGATCTTTGCTATTTCCTTCATTTCTTTTTCATTTATTTCTGATCTGGTCTTTATGACTTCTTTCCTTCTGCTAACTTTGGAGGTTTTTTTTAGTTCTTTCTCTAATTGCTTTACGTGTAAGGTTAGGTTGTTTATTTGAGATGTTTCTTGTTTCATGAGGTAGGATTGTATTGCTATATACTTCCCTCTTAAAACTGCTTTTGCTGCATCCCATAGGTTTTGGGCCATCGTGTTTTCATTGTCATTTGTTCCTAGGTACTTTTTGATTTCCTCTTTGATTTCTTCAGTGATCTCCTGGTTATTTAGTAGCATATTGTTTAGCCTCCATGTGTTTGTATTTTGTACAGTTTTTTTCTTGTAATTGATATCTAATCTCGTAGCGTTGTGGTCAGAAAAGATACTTGATGTGACTTCAATTTTCTTAAATTTACCAAGGCTTAATTTGTGACCCAAGATATGATACATTCTGGAGACTATTCCACGAGCACTTGAGAAGAAAGTGTATTCTCTTGTTTTTGGATGGCATGTCCTATAAATATCAAGTCCATCTTGTTTAATGTGTCATTTAAAGCTTGTGTTTCCTTATTTATTTTCATTTTGGTTGATCAGTCCATTGGTGAGGGTGGGGAGTTAAATCCCCTAGTGTGATTGTGTTACTGTTTATTTCCTCTTCTGTGGCCGTTAGCATTTGCCTTATGTATTGAGGTGCTCCTGTGTTGGGTGCATAAATATTTACAATTGTTATATCGTCTTGGATTGATTCCTTGATCATTACATAGTGTCCTTCTTTTTCTTTTTTAATAGTCTTTATTTTAAAGTCTATTTTGTCTGATACAAGAATTGCTACTCCAGCTTTCTTTTGATTTCCATTTGCATGGAATATCTTTTTCCATCCCCTCACTTTCAGTCTGTATGTGTCCCTAGGTCTGAAATTGGTCTCTTGTAGACAGCATATATACAGGTCTTGTTTAATGTACCCATTCAGCTGTGGCTCACTGTGGGGACAAGGATACTGGCAGCAGAAGTTCTGGGAAGTACTCCTTGGCGTGAGCCCTCTTGGAGTCCAATAAGCATGTTTTTAAATGTAATTCTGGCTTCATGTTTATCTATGTAATTTTATAATCCCAGAAACAAAATAAAATAACTGAAAGGGAACCAATACAAAAATGAACAGTAATTTGCTATAAAAGTTCCTAAAAGAGCTGAGCTAGAGTTTGCCACTCTTTCCAAGAGTAATTATCTGAAATACTGAATATAGCTAAGTATTACCAAACATATTCTTATGGGCTTCCTAAAAAGAAATTCTCAGATCCTGTTTTATCTTTTGCTACCTAAAATAACTGAAGAAAAGAAAAGGAAAGGAAAAAAATAAACTTCCCCTCATACCCTGATTTCATGATTTTGAAATTATTTTAAGGTTTTATTACTTAAAAGAGTATTACTTTATTTATCTTGCTTGATGTAGACAGAGGAGTTGTCAGAGTTAATCAGTCACAGGTATTAAGGATCTACATATCAAACACTGTGCTGTGTCTTGTTGAGTTTGCAACTAGTTGTTACCTCAAAAATCTGCCCAGAGTCACACTACTGGATAATGTCAGAAGCAGAGTTAGAACCCACGTTTCCTGACCATAGCGGAGTATTTTCTGTTTGTAAGCACCTATGAGCATATGTGGAGTGGGCTTGATTCAAGACACGTGGAAGAAGTGAGATGTTGAAGGGTATGAACAGGTGGTGGGGAGAAGAGCTGGTGCTCTATGAGGGAGAGAGCTTAGAAGCCTTGGGGAAGAATAAAGGGAGCAGCCTAATGAGAGCGGAAGGCACATAGTAGGAATTGTTAGTAACCTGCGGTTGGATTAAGGAGATCCTTGCAAACCATGTACTTTTTATGTTGTAGGCCCTGGAGTGCTTTTATAGATTTCTCAAACAGAATGACTTGATAAAATTATATTTTGGGAAGATCATTCTGTGATGGTGAGCATGAAGGATTGAAGTAAGGTAATACCAGGGGGCGGAAAGGCAGGATAGATTGAGCTATCAGGTTGTTGTAGTAGGAATGAAGTAGAAAATTCAAACCCACAAGGCATATCTAGGGAGAAAAGCAATAGGACTAGATTTTCATTTAATACAGAGAATGAAGGGAAGAGTGTAGAAGAATTGTGATCCTGATGGTGCTGGTCCAGGAACACATTTTGAGAGCCACTGTTACAGATCTTGACAGATGCGTTTGAAGTTATCCAGATGAGAATGAGAAGGAAGATTTTTTAATTTAAGAAAGTGATCTTTAACTTCTGGCATCCATGGTCTTATTTACCACAATGGTAGTGTGTTATGAAACTGGCCAGCATCTCAGCATTTTTTCATCTAAACTTTCCATTATTTATTCATTTATTCAATAAATGTTTACTAAATATTTAATATGTGGTAGGCATATTTAGAACTGGAGATAAAGAGTAAGACAGACTTAGCTCCTGCTCTCATGGAGTTTACATTCTTCTGGGGGCCATATATAGACAAATAGGTAAACAGGCAAATTATGTAGTTGCCAGTTGAAGTATGTCATGTGAAGGGCACAAACAAGGGAAAGAAGAGAGAGAGAGTATCAGAGACCAGACTCTGTTAGGTATGGTGGTCTCTGAAGAGGTGACACAGAAGTTGAAACCCAAAAAAGAGAAGGAACTAGGTCTCTTGAGAGGAGGAAGCAGGAGTATTATCTTAGACAGTTAAATATTTATAGGCCCTAAGGCAAGATGAAAAATCTTTATTCTAGGAACTGAAAGTAGACTAGCTTGCTTATAAGTTTGCGGAAGGGAGGCAGGGGAGAGGTGAGGGAGAAAGAGGAGAGAAATTAAGGGCAATCCTTGGCTTTCTGGTTTATGTAAATAGATGAATAGTAGTATTGTTTACGGAAATGGGAAGAGAGTGTGTGTGTGTGTGTGTGTGTGTGTGTGTGTGTGTGTAGGGTTAGGGGGAGCTCAGCTGTTTTTTGAGAGTTTGGTCAAAGAAGCAGTCAATGAAGGTGATTAAAATCATTACTACATTAAAGTAAGATTACACAGTAAGATTAAGATTACACAGAGAGGAAACTTTCATTATTACTAAGAAGATTAGGAGATCCTCTAATTTTGGGGGTGTTTAAAGTAATATTGGTACCCACAAAGATTAAAAAGTTAGAAAGTCAAGTAAAAGGTTAAAATTCTTAATCAAATGGAAAAAAGGCAGATTGTCCAGAAGGGAAGTGAAAATAATAAATTAATATGTAATCATAAAGATAGATTGTTGGTGAGAGAGGCCATTGGCTTTTCAGAGAATACAGAAAATAATTACCATGGACTAGAATGTCTAACATTATCGTTGAAATATGAAATGTTAGTATTCATAGGGGTTACTAAAGGGACAGTGTCAGAATTGAAAGGAAAAAGCAGTTTCTAAGACCTAAAACCTAAAAATCATAGCAAACTCCTTGAGAATAAAATTTAAATGCCTAAAATAGTTTTTAAAATCTGGGTTTAGCTAGCTCAATGCCCTAGAATTTCAATGACTACAAAGAAAATTAGCTCATTAAAATGAAAGTCAGTCTTGTTTTTATTTTTAATGTGATATTTCCCAGATCTCTAAGGGACCATCGCAAGGATTTAAATATTCCGTATCCTTATGAAAGTGAATTATATAGGCCTCCTTGAATTAAAAAAGTGTAAAGACTTTCCCAGTAGTGTTCAATTTAAACTTGTGGCTTTCTTTCAGAAGGAAGCTCTGTTCTGAGAGAATATGGTTTTCTTTACATTTGGAAGAAATAGACATTGGTGTTTTGTTTGCCACTTATGTATTCATCATACTTACCACAGTGCCAGACACACAGTAAACATTTAGTCAATAGTTGTTGAATGAATAAATGAGTGAATGAATATGAATTTTAATTCAGTTTTGCTTTTTCTGGAAAGCTGATAATCTACAAAGCAGTTCATTTGTGCTATGTGAGGAGACCTCTCTCCCATTAGTGCATTCAGGTATTGTACAGTAGCAGGGCTCTACCTAAATAGTGTTAGTGTTGATCAGAAATGGGCTAGAACATTTTTGAGATTGTGTTTCCATGCATTACAGAGGAGACTGATGTTATCGTTAAGCCAAATATCAATTCCTTTTCGAATCTGTGAGAATTTTGATCATTTTGATCAGTCTCCTGTTTACAGCTAACAATCTACAGTCAACTGTGTCGTGCCTCAGTTCCAAATATGAAAGGATTGAACTCATGGTGCTTTTGAAAAGAAATACTGTAAAAGAATATTGGAAACAGTTATATGAATAATGAGATATGCCAGGACCTCATTTTACTTGGATTATTTTTGAAAGTTTAGTAGACGTACATATTACTCTAGCCACATGTAGAAAAATGACAGATAGTTCTATCTGGTCCATAGTTCTCTATTCTTAAAAAAAAAATCTAGCATGTTCTTTTGTATTTACTTCCTAGTTATGTATCCATACTTCCTTTATTTTGCTTAGTTATGTATCTGACTTTTTTTTTCCTGAAGCTCTTAATTAAAATCAACTTTTCCTCTACAATACTTAAAATTAATTTGGGGTCCTTTTTCTCATGATCCTGTTACTCAGTGATTGTTTTCTCAAATACTTGTTTCCAAGACCTTTGTTAGTTTTATGTAGACATATTTTAGTGGTTGGCGTTTCATCTCCAGCCAACCTTTCTGGGTTAATAATACTGCTTTACCCTGGCTTCTAGGATAGAACCTCATCAATCATGTAGATGTAGAATAGGACATAAGGAACACTAAAGAAGCAACATCATCTTTTATTCTAGCAGCAGTGGAGAGGATCATTATTTACCAAAAGGAAACAGATTGAGCAGAGATTTGACTATGTTAAGTGCTATTATTATTTTTAAAAAGTTATATGATAATTCTCAAGGGTTGAGCTGTTTTTAATGTTTTTTATGCAAAAACATTTTATGGGCTTTTAGCCGGAGAATTTTATATATAAATGGTAATAGAGGGACAGCATAACATTTTTGAACTTGGACGCAATGTGATGTAATGGACTTGGGACTTTAGGAGCAGATGCTTTGAGTTCTGACCCCTTCACTTAATAGTTTTGTAACTGTGGTCTAGTTACTTGACCTCTTTAGGCCTCAACTTCTTGTTTTGCAAAATGGAAATAATATGATTTATTCTCCAGAATTTTGAGGGAGTTGAATGCAAGTATATACACAAAATGCCTAATGAAACTTTTGGCACATTAAGTTTTTCTCCAAAGACAAATAGATCCTATTGCTAAGTATAGAAAGGAAGACGTAAAAAAAGTTTCCTCATGATTTGCTAGAGCTTTGTGCCCATAGATCTCTATATTGTCTTAACCTGTGCTCCATAATGATCCCAACAAGGATGAGTGTTTTAAGAAGGCATAGAATTTTTACTTTTTTGTTCACTTTGAACAGAAAGTCAGTTTGCGCTCTGAGGTCCTAGGTGGCTGCTAGATACAAGGATATGGGAAGATGGAAGATGAGCAAGGGGAGTTTAACGGGCCCCTGGTCCTACTTCCACCTATATTTTTCTGTTTTAGCTTTTGTATTCATGTGGACAATACTGTTTGAACAAAAGAATCGGTGTCTTTCAAGAAAGTTTGGAAAACCAAGAGCAGGCTCAAGCATACTATTCCTTGACTTCCCTTTCTCTTGGGTCCCACTCTGCTTTCTCCTTAGCCTTGGTAGGGCAGAGAGGAGGGAAGAGTTTTCCAGGCTGTCTTCTTGGTAGAGTTCTCAGCCAACAAAACATCACAGAAGAAGGGTCCTATGCAAAGAGGGCACTCCTGGTAGAAAAGTTCCTTGACCTGCTTAGCTCTAGGATTGATCTCTACCCATACAGAGACGCATTTTGGGCCATGATCAGAAATTTTCCAACTTTGAAATAACAAAAACAGACATCTTGCCTCTGATTACTTTCTCCTATTTGTCCTTATTGAGAACTCTTTAATTGACCTTTACTATTTTCGGTTTCTTCTTTATCTGTCTAAGATTCTAATCCATCATTTACTCTCTTTTCAGTGTCCTAGTCTTCCCTGAACCCACCAGCAAGAACTGTGCTTCTGGATAAATCTATCTGACTTTACTCTGCCATCAAACATTAAGCATTGTTGGAGAAAATAACACACTGGCTAACGAGTTGCCTAATAATTTCTTGAGCTCTGAGTTCCTTCTCTTTCAGTTGTCCGAGTGACTTCTCTCTCCTCCATCATCCTCTCTGTTGGCCTCTTACCATCAACACGTAAGCATGCTCAAATGAATCCAGCATCAAATAAAAGTAACAAATGAATCCATCTGCTATTTGAGGTGCCACCCTCTTTCTCATATTCTCACAAACTTTTAAAACAAGTTATTTATTTTCATGGTCTTTAGACCATTCCAGTACTGTTTCTGCTTTTGTAAATTTATTTTACCCTCCTGCTTAATAATGCTTAACAACTTTCTCATTACTTTATGAGAGTCTCATATCCCCAGCCTTACATTCATATCATTCTATTTCCCCTTTTCTTGTCATATGCACTCCCTTCATTTCATCATAAATACCTAGTTTTTTCTTCTCTTTCTGGGTTTTTACAGGTTCTGTTTCTTTTATCTAGAAAACACTCTCCTTGATTTCCCCAACTACTCAAACATACTGTTCAGTTATCAAATGTCATTTCCCAAGAGATTTTCCCTGACCTGAGTTGACATGCCTTAGTCTTCCTACTTTATACCTTATCTTCATAGCACTTGTCACATTTGTAGTAATTTATTTAATGTCTTTCTTCCCATGTCTTTTAGTGTTAGCTTCTAAAGAGTAGGGATTTCATTGGTCATAGGGCCTGATACTTGTAAGGAGCTCAAGACATATTTGTTGAAGAAATGACTGAATAAGTGAACAACTTTATTTCTCCATAGCTCTGTAGATCAGTGTGTCTTTGACCTTATGAAGCTTCTTTTCATTGGCAGTGTATAATAATAAGTTTTAAGTGGAGGTGCAGCAATTAGTTCCTCTACTAGAGTTATTAAGCAGTGTACTCAATAGGGCATAATAGCTGTAGAGCATATACACTTTTTCTTTATTATCCACTGCTTTTTGCTTTTTAAAAAAGCTAGAAATGTATAATAATTTCAAACTTTTTTATTAGGAAGCTGAGTATTTTGTTTCTTATGGCATTTTAAATTAAATCACATATTTATTGACTACTATTTATGAAATAGTAAATGAAATGAAATGAAAAACTAAAATATAGGTAAAAGATTTTTATCAATTTTCCAAAAAAATTTTTCTAAAAATAAAATACACTTTAAAAACAGTTAAGGAATACATATATCCAAAAGAGACACCAGAAATTCTGTTTTCTACCTAAATATATTAGACTTTTCTCAGCTCCTAATACTCTAGTAAATAAAATGTTACAAAACTTTTATAATGAAGAACAATTTGACAGCTGAAAGTACAGCTAAAAGTATAAGGTAAATTAATGAATATATAAAGGAGTAGAGAGCAGTGACATTGTACTCATTTTGTAGATTTCTCATTTCTACACAAAATAATAATGGTATGTGCATTTAAGTACAGTCAAATATTGCACATATGTACAGAGATTGCTACCATGTTTTATGGATTAGTAAAGAGTGTTAAGTGGAATTCTGAAGATATTTTAGGGTTTAAAAGTAACCTTTATATCATTTGTAGAGCTACTTTAGTGCTGTAAAAAAAATCCCTGTCAACATATCTACAGGTGAATATGACAAAGAAGAATGACAGAATTTGGTTTACCACTAGGAAGCAGATTAAATGATCTCTTAATTACTTCTCATATTAACATTTACATGTAACTATATTCCCAGCATATTGTAATTTAAACTCAAATTTAGAAATGAATGTAGGTTATATTTAACTGAGTTGAGAAAACATATGGTAGTAATTAAATTCTGCCTTTTTTTTTTTAAACAAAGCTTTTTTGTGAATAAAATTGCTGGCTTCCAAGTACTTGTACTTTAATTAAAACAACAACTGTACATTGTAATCCAGATTTTCCTCTTAAATACTTCCTTTATATCTTATACTTTATTTTCTTTAAATTATAGCTCTGTGTCTTGGGTAGAATTCTAAGAGAGTAATAATGGACTTTACCCTGCAATCAAAAAAGCAGTGTGGTAATATAGGAGCCAAGTGACAGTTTTTTCCCTCTAAGTATATAGATCCATAGTATGGACAGGAATCTTTAGGAGTGAGATAACACGTCTTTCTGTCAGTTTACAGCAGAATATTGACTGTCAGTTTCCAGTAACTGTCATGGAAACTAACCTAGATGAACATCGCTACTTACTTTGCAGTAAGTGACTGACTACTTGACCCATTATACTCATGGTGGAGAAAGAAGTAACTTGTTCATGACCTGCCATAATCTACCCCAGTAGGTCAAGCTTTGATTGCCTCCTGTTTATTGATTGCCCTAGTATGTCCATTTGAATTAAATTATGTGGTAGAGGCAGGATATATCTGGGGGGAAAGGAGATGGAGTTTATTTTTAAGGAATTCTTTCTGCAGGAATTGGAGCCAAGAGTTGATTCGGAATAATCAGTTTTTGCTTATTTTCTACCAGTAATTATGTGATTTGGTAAATATCTTTGTTGTGTTTTTTTTTCTTTAATGAAAATGATCTATCGCTCATATAGTATCATGGTAAAAACATTATTTGCCACATAATCACTTAAACCATGCTTTTATGAGAATAATAAATTACATTTATTAAGGGCTTATTATATGTTAGGGTTTATTCTAAGTGCTTGAAGTCCTAGTTCTACTGTGGAAGCTATAATGCTGCGATCATGCCTCTCATACCTCTTGATACAGCTTGAGTTCAGGCACATGATTTATGCTCAACTGGTTAGAAATCTCTGCATCAAACTTCACATCTGAAAAAAGCAATACAAAGGAATAGGGGACAGTTACAAATGAGGCACTGGTCCCAGCAGTGGTACTGGTGCCAACATTCTCAGCAGAGGCTTCCTAAGCCAACTTTTCTTTCCTTCAGCATGATTTTCATGGCATTTCTGGCCTCCTAGTGCTCTTTAGTTCCAGCTTGTTTCCTAAGTCTGTTTCTTCAGCTTCATCATTTATGTGTCCTTTTCTGCTTAACTTAACAGATTGCACCTGCTCCTGCAACCAAGAACTCTGACTGGTACAATTATTAGTGGCAATAATTGGGCTTAATCTCTATCTGGAAATATATCCTTTTTTTTTTTTTTTTTGGTAGCTACAGCTGTCAAAACCCTGAATTTCAGTTAACGTTGTAAAAGGGAATTTGAAAGGGGGAAAATATAGGTTTTAATTATTTCAATAGTGGCATCAGAAGGAAACAACGAACATCTAATTAAGAATACTATTTTCAAGAAATTGTTCATATATTTCCACTCTAAAAAACTTAAAACATTTTTTGTAGATGTTATTTTTTGTTCACATAATTTTTATTATGAAAAGATATAATTTGTATTGGGCGTGTATTCCTGATATTATGGAAAACATCCCTTTGATTTTCTTTTGAAGAGTCCACCCCTTCCTCGCTCATAGGGTAAGGCCACACCCACCAGCCAACTCAGAGATGGTGTATGTGACCTATACCTAAGCAATCAGCACATTGTGTCTCCTTACATACATGGATTGGTTCAGATTGGGTGAGTATATATCAGTATATACTGATCGAAAGATGGCTGTAGCAGCTTCAAGTGCTACAGCCTCACACATCACATGGAGCCTGAGAAGGAGGCCAACATATCAGAAAGTAGAACTGAGAGGATGGAGAGAGAGAAACTGAGTCTTGATGATTTATTTTGAAGCCTAAATCCAGCTATGCTTGAAGCCATTCCTACTCATACATTTTAATCCTTTGAGCCAATACATTACCTTTTTGCTTATGCTAGTTTAGGGCGTAGGTTTCTGTTGTTGGCAAGGAAGAGTCCTAGTTTCTTTGGGATGTAAATGATAAATCATCTTGAATTGTCATCATGGATTATTGCCACCACATTTTTAAGGTTAGCTTTTTATTTATATTTTAGTTATATACCTTTTATACATGAAATATTAACAAGGAAAAGCAACTGATACTTGAAAGTGAAGAATTAATCCAGAAAGAGATGAGAATTCAAACCTTGAATTCTATAAAACTTTAAGATAGCTGCATTTTTACTTTCTGTATGACTTAAATCTGTAAAACCCAAGTTGAGAAACAAAACTTAAAAAGAATATTATAGTCATGTAAAACGTGTATTTTAAAAAGTCAAATTAAACACATTATAAACATTTGCTGAATTGTATTTGATTTGTAATAAGCACTTCCCTACATTTTATACTGTTATTGCCTTATTATATAACTTTCTGAAGTTTTGATGTTGAAACATTGTGATTTTCCATCAAACATCATGACTGAAAATATGAGCGTGTGGATGAGAATTATGCTATTTCCAGATTTTTGTACATAAATATTTTAAGTAGGAAAGTATATTTATTAATACTGCCTTTAACTGCCCCAACATCATTCAGTATCCCTGTATTTTCCCTTTACCAATCATTCTTGGTCTGAAATTGATTTTCTTCATTTCCTTCTTGCTTGGAATGGATAAAGAAAAGAACCAGTGAAAGCACTCCAGGGGGAAGATGCCCTCAAGAGCAAACTCTCAAAAACCTGTTAGTCAGGATTCTTCTGGGTGTGAATGTCAGAGATCTAACACAAATTAACTTAGTCAAAATTTGCTGGCTCAAATAGCTACTGTGAAACAAGAGGTGAATCTCTAACCTCAGTCATGGTGGGATGCAGGGGTTCAAGCAGTATCACCACGGCTTTGTCTCTACATTGTTCAGTTTTACTACTCTTCTGTGATGGCTTTATTCTCCAACAAGTACTCTCTATGGACTGCATGTGTCCAAATGTCTATCATTCTTATAGTTCCAGACTTCAGATAAGTATGAATGACTGTCGTTTTCCCCAGTGACAATTTAAAAAAATCTCCAGGGGGTGGGGGAACCCCAAAAACTATTGGCCTTGCTTGGTTCTCATGGCCACCAGGGTTTGGGGATGGAAGGCCACATGATTGATAGCTCTATCAGTATCACACTGAATGGAGTTGTGATATTTCCAGAAAAGAAAAGATGCCAGTGAGACAAGTATAGAAGTCCTCTTCCAGTAGGGCAGATTTACTTCCCATTGCAAGCTGTTCTGCTTGCTTTTGTTTCACTATCTAATATATCATTCTTGAATTCAGTTGAATTCAGTTACCTCCTTTTGAAAAGATGCAAATGCTACTTCTGGTAGGATTTAGTTATTTATATCCAGTGCAAATTAGATCAGAAAGGTTTCTTCTAGTGTATAGCTGGGATCACCTGTGCTTAAGGACTGGAAATTTTGGCTCTGGAAAGGAAAGTAGGTATTTTGAAGGTTGGCAGTGTAGCAAAGTGGTAGACAGCATGGACTTTGGAAGCCATGTGGACCTGAGTATGACTTTGCCACTTCCCAACTATATGACCTTAGGCAAGTCACTTAATTTTTCAAGTCTTCATTATTTTAACCTGTAGGATGAAAATAATACCTGTATTACAGAGTGGCTATGAAAATTAAATGAGGCAAAATATGTGAAGCATTTATCACAATACCTAGCATGTAGTGGGTACTTGGTAAGTGATAGCTTACTGGATATTATGATTCGCACCGATAATAACAATAATAATAAACACTGTCTCTTGCCACCCTTGTTCCCAAATGCTTCCCAACTACCTAGGATTAAGAGTTTGAAAAGGTTCTGTAGTTCAGCTACATTAAGTTTGACATCAAATTTTACAAGTGAGTCTGGAAGTCTGATTGCTGTTCATAATGTTGGTTCTATGGGGAAAATTTTCTTGAACTTGAAGAAAATATATTTTTGTAACATAAGTGATTCTTCAGTGGAATTTGCTTCTCTTTGCTGTGTTATTGTTGTTTTTTTTTAATTATATTTAGTTTTTCCTTTTATGAGGGTCAATCAAATAAGTAAGGGTCAGAATCTATTTAGTAAAATGCTAGGATTAAAGTATATCCTAGCAGAATAAAATATATTCGCAGAGGCTGCTGATGGCCATAAGAAGTTGTGTCATAGCCATGTGACTTGTTGCGGGGAGAGGTGCTTAACTTAGAGCCTAATTAAGCCACAGATGAAATTTCAAGCGTTTTCATTTTGTTTTTGTAGTCAGATATTTAACATTTCACTTTAAAAGTCCTGTCATAACTTGTGGCCCTTTACAGCGGTGGGCTGACTGACTCAGTATGAAGAAATGTGGTTATGGTAAGCAGGCACAGGATTCAGCTGTTTTGTTATTAATGAGAATAAATTCATGCATAAATAATCTTAGACGCACATAGCTAAAATGATGACTTTCTAGTATAAAAAACTTAATAGCCAACTGTGTTAACATTCCCATACCTGCTTTGGTGAATGTAGGTGATTATCATTATATTAAGAAGTCAGAGTTATGGAGTTGATATTGTACTAGCTTACCTTTAAGAAAATTTATTTATGACTATAGACACTGATACTTTATTCAAACATCCCTCATGCTATTATTAGTCACAGAAATACTGAATCTGTGTGTATGGATGGCTTGTCACAATCTTAATATAATGATTAGGAAAATAATTAATATAGTGTACTCTAAATGATGAATTTTTATCTTCATATATAAACAATAGCACAGATTTTCAAATTTATCAGGAAAAGGAGACACTAAGCAAAACCTAAGAAATAATGGATATTGTTTTAGTGTGACATATGATTTTCTAAATAAAGCTTAGAAGCACTTAGAATATACCTGTATTCCTGTTCTTTCAGCATGTGCAAAAATAACGTCTTGATAATTAAGGTTTTCTTTTTATAGATTGTCAGTAATTTTTATCAGAAGTATATAATCAAGAAAGGATAATTGTTTCTGCCAAATAAATATCTATCCTTTTTAATGTTTTCTGCAGTAAACACTTGTGGCATTTTTAATATGTGGGGTTGTTTGCCACATTTTGCAGAGTCTAGTTCACAGTCATAGTCTTCAGTTTTGGGAGAGAGCATAAAAAGGTCATTCCATTTATTCCCCCATCCACTTGATGGTAATGGTAATGTGCTTTGCAGATATAATATGAAATTAACACCTTAGGCACCAATTTTTACTTTCTAAAATGTCATTGTATTTCATGTAAACAGTTGGGGTTTTTTATCTTTCTTGCCAATAAGAATTATAAGTAGAGTTGAGGACAATTTTATTTTTATAGAAATAGAAAATCTGTGGAAGAACTCTGCTACTTTTTCTATCTTTCTGAAAGTGCAATAAAGTGTAAATTACCATAGGCCCCCATGGAAGGAGCCAGTTACCATTTGAGTAGAATCCAGTTCAGATACTGAAGCACAGGGAGATTACATGACTTGCCTATGTTATATACTGAATTAATAGTAGAGGTAGAATTGAAGTACTAGTGTTTCAGAACCAAACTTGGGTCTGCTCGCAATAAAGCCAATCTGCTGACACCGGGCTGTGGTGAAGAGAAGTGCAGCATTTATTGCAGGGTTCCAGGCAAGGAGTTCAGCACAGCTAGTGCTCAAAGCACCCAAACCCCCCATGGGTTTCAGCAAAGCATTTTTAAAGGTGAAGTGAAGGAGGGGCATCCCAGGGAATGCGATCAGCTCGTGCATAATTCTCTGATTGGTTGATGGTGAGGTAACATGGGTGGTATCACAGGGGTTAACATTATCAGTCCTTAGGCACCAGTACGTCTGGGGGCTATGTGCTCATGATCATCAAGTAGTTAACTTCTTACATTTGGTGGTGGTTTTAGCATCTGTAGAACAACACAGGAAATGTGCATCAGATACTATTATCTAGATACTTCAAAGAGGAGCATCAGATACTATTATCTAGATACTTCAAAGAGGAGCTAGAGCAGAGGATATGGGGCAGGGAGTCTGTCCTGGGAAGGCCCCATAAGGTCCTGCCCTGTTATACGAGGCCCTAATTCTCAAGTCAGTTCAGCCCAGAGCCAGAGCCGTGGATGCTTTCTTTGTGGTTATTATGTGAAAGGCTTGACAACCAAAGATGTAAAGAGAGTGGTCTCAGATGCGTCTCCCCTCCCCTCCCCTCCCTTCTCCTCCCCTCCCCTCCCCTCCCCTCTCCTCTCCTCTCTTCTCACACACATAGTCTTAGTTAGCTTGAGATAGATATACATATACCTGTATATATAAATCTAAAACCACATATATATACTGCCTGCTACAATTAACACTTAATTTCATAGTCTTAAGTTATCCTCAGAAAGGTCCATTGTTACCCTTAAAAAGAAAGACTTTAATATTAGTCACAGCTGGAGAGAGAAGAGGAAACTTAGAAGAAGCAGTTTAATTTTGAAGTACATTTTGGTTTTCTCCTTGCTCTGTATTAGAGATGCATGCTTTTAGTAGATGTTCACCTTTAGGAGCCAGTCTCTTGCCTTTGACTGAATAGAAAGAATTATAAATACTGTATTGATAGAAACTGGTTGCTGTGGAAATCATTTTAATGTTATAAACTGACACCCTGACCACACTGCAGCATTAAATGCAGAGAATGAGAAGTTGCTGTTTGGTTTTAAGTCTGTAAAGCAAATGCTGGGAAGGTTTTTGGTTTACCCAAAGTTACACAGCCTGTAAATGACAGAGATGGGACTAGAACCTAAATATTTTCACTCTCAATCAAATTCTCTTTCTACTGCACTAAATTACATTTTTCTGAAAAGTAATATGAGTGGTTCATATAGGGAAATGTTGCAGTGAGGCTTAAGTTACTGTTTCTTATCTCATGTTCACTTAGGTGTTTTCACCCCTTCTTTTCTGTACCTTCTGCATTAATTTTTCTTTTGGATCTGGTTCCTGTTTATGTTGAATATTTAGAGAAATACCTGCCATTTTTGAGGAGAAAATATCTAATAATGTTACCCTCATTCTCTTCTTTATATTATGGGTAGAAGGAGAACTAGAGCACAAATTTGTCTTCCCTCTTATTCATTTGAATTACAGAATATGTTAAAAATAATTGTAATATGCAAACAAAAACATCACACAATGAAACTATTTATATGCTTAGTAAGAATTCAGCACCATAATTAAATTGCAAAGTTTAACATCATTGTATCCCTTTTTAATGTTAATATTTGTTCTTACTTATAATGGATGTCTGCATGTAAACTTTTTATTTACTATAGAGGTTGTAGTATAGAATATTAAAGAAGACATTCAACTAGACCTGGATTTTTCTTATGAGCTCCGAGGTTCCCATAGCAATTTTAGACAACACATGCTGTTTTACTGGAAGAGTAACTAGAGGATATAGTCTGATCACTCTCTACCTCCCATGGTAAACCTTCTGTTTGTTTTGTGAATTTAGTAGTTAAAGGTGCGTGATAAAACTTGTCATCTCTGTTAGATGCTGCTAAGTCAGATGGTAATAAAATGGCTGCCAAGCTCCAGCAGCTCTTCTTTTTATGCCATTAAACATCAGTTTCCTAGATGGTCATACATCTGGTGTGTTCAAAACCTTATTACTGGGCCTCCCTGGTGGCGCAAGTGGTTAAAGAGTCCGCCTGCCGATGCAGGGGATACGGGTTCGTGCCCCGGTCTGGGAGGATCCCATATGCCGCGGAGCGGCTGGGCCCGTGAGCCATGGCCGCTGGGCCTGTGCGTCCGGAGCCTGTGCTCCGCAACGGGAGAGGCCACAACAGTGAGAGGCCCACATACCGCAAAAAGAAAAAACAAAAAACAAAAAAACCTTATTACTCTGAAAGGACTAAAATGTACAACATAAGTTTTAAATTCCAAATTAAAGGGAGGAGGGGGATTCTTCATGAGTGAAAACGTTCCTCAAACATACGAAAGAACACAGAGTTTTTCGTGGAAATTTATTTTCACTTTTCTGACCATTATGTGATTTTCCTAGCAATACAAAACAATTCCCTGCAGTTCCTCCCATTTACTTGTTGAAGTAGAAAAGTACATTAAATCTTAATTAGCCATACTACCTATAGTAGCATCTGGTGTTACTGAATTTTTGCAGGCATCTAAAGGCAGTGTAGTAATCATTCCTTACCTGGAGGAAAAGATTCCAGCATTCTGTTTCATTAGGCATTTTTTCTAGTCTTTCCTTCAGTTACATTATATGTTGGGGAAAAATTATATATTCAGTTAACATGATTTGTTGAGAAAATACACATGTGCATACACACACATATGCATATATGTGTATTTGTATATGCACATATGTGTGTATGTATATATATACATGCGTATGTGTGTGTTGTGTTTGTATGTATATATTTATGTTCCTTTCTCAATAGTATTCTATTTCATACCTTGGAAAATATAAATAACAACAAAAAATATAAGATCAAGATGGCTTCTTTTAAGAAACTAAGTTGTGATTCCACTTTTTTTTGCCTTCACATCACAGATATTAAGAAAACTAGAGGACTTAATTTGGCTTAGACATTTTTTAGCATCTGTTTGGTTTTTACTTTGTTTTCTTGACTCACTCACTCAGTTATAGTGGGTTGGCCAAAAAGTTCGTTTGGTATTTGCTTCCTTTTATTATAAGTGTTTCTTATTTCCTTAAAACACTTTGAATTCCCCCTCCACTGATTCTTTTCCCTCCTTTGTTTGTTTACATGCCTCACTTATGTGGTAGTATCTGAAAGTAAAAAAGCAGTTTAGAAACAAAGTTGAATAAAATTTCATTGTTCTTAATTCTGGAGATTGTTTACTGAGGTTTTTATCTTGTTGATGAGTTATCTTCGCATCAAGCATTCAGGATATCAGTTACCAGACACATCATATTCAGTTATGGTGGGCTTATGGTGGTGTATTGTGCAGAATTCATGAAGGCTTTTTCTACAGATTTATCATGAATTTATGGCCAATGGAACTGTTTAAACTTCCTAATCCATTTGTTCCACTGAGTAGCCTTAGAGTTAAAACAGCAGTTTCCATTTCCCTTATGGGTAGGTGAACCCATGCACACATTTATCATTGATTTCTAGCACTGGAAAAATGTAGAAAGTAGGTGAGTTGCTCTATATTCAAAGGAGGGAGAATATTTGGGAGGAGTTTTCCTGAAAATAGGATTGGTGAAATAAAAATAAAATTTATATTCACCCTAAGGGAGACAAACTACCAGAAGCAAACCTCTTTGGTAGATGTTTGAATCAGGGATATGATCCAACCGTAGTAGAGTATTTGGTTTGACTTTCCTTTGAGAAGCAGGGACAACCCATGGTGTTGGGCTGGCAGGCATGAGGAAGCAATCACCCTTCTCTCCCTTCCTTCCCACCAAATTATAAATAGAAACATTGTGTCCAAATAACTGCAAAGATACAATCTAGCTTTTTTCTTTTCCTATTTTAATAAGCCTTTTTATTTTTTAAGAATTAAGGTTAGCAAACTTGAGAGAGAACCTAAAAGTACTCTTTCAAATGTTTCTGATCTTCAGTTGAGTTACTTGAATTAGACAGATCTATTAATATAATTATTGCATTACTACGTCCATTTTATTATATGCAGTCTAGAATACTTGGTCTTTTTACTCCTATAATCCTGAAATAAACATTTAATTTTTAGGCATTACAAATGCCCAGTAGCTGTGTTTTTAATTAAAGGGAATTGTATTTTTTTATTAATAGTTTAGATGAATCTATATATCCAAGTCTTGACCCACTGAAATGAGTAATCCTTTGTATTAGGGAAGGACATCAGTAGGATTAGAGATTTCTTGACTTTCTCGATCCTTCTTGTTAGTGCTTCAAGAGACTGCATAAAGATGATAATAGATGTTCTGTCTTATTCACCAAGTTTTCTCCATTGATTTCAGAACATTACATTATCAGAGAGAGAGGAGAATATCAGTATTTTTTTCTGTATCACACTCCCCACCCTTAGCACTGCTTCCCATTCTTTCTTTTAGCCATTATTTACTGAGGACCTACTGTGAACCAGAAGTTGTACAAAGCTCTGGCAATATGTGACCTTAATCATTCTGACCATTATGGAGTTACAGTTTAGTAGAGAAGGCAGAAAAGAACATGGATTCCTGAATCACACTGCCTGGGTTTTACTCTTGGTTGCACCACTTCCTGGTGAAGCTGGACAAGTCACTTCATCATTTGTTGCAATTTCCTTCTCGCTAAAATGAATATAACAACTGTACATTAAATGAGAAAATACATGGATTAAATGAGATAATGCATGTGAAACATTTAGCACTCACGTTAGGAGAGGAAACTTCTAGGCTACTATCTCTAACCCTATTAAAAAAGTGATTTGACCGGCTTTGTTTAGTTATAATATTTTTATTTAGCTTTTGGAGCCTTTTCCCAGTCCTAGTATAATACAACCTCTTGAATACACTCTGGTCACCTTTTGTTTTCTCCTTCAAAAGCTCCTAGTGTTCTGTCATTTCTTGGAAGCGTCCCCATTTAACAGCTCTTGGCTAGACATTCCTATCCATGTAACACTCATGACTCCCATTACATGCTGTGCAGTAATGTGCAGTTACTCCTTCCCTGTACATGTTGCTAATGTGGATTATTTATTTACTTATTTGAGGTGTGACTACTGGGTATCTTTTTAGTTATTTATTATCTGTCTCTTGTTGTAAACACCTAGAAGGGAAGAAACCATAGCAATCTGCATAGTGGGCATTTAGTAATTGAAATAAGTGAAAACAATTTCCATTCTCAATAGAAGAGAGTATAGCTTTCTTTCACCAGGCTGTTTACGTGGTTGAGAACAAACAGGACTGTCAGAACTGTCCATCTTATCCTTTAGATGCAGAGGTGTATCAAGTTCTGTTGAACCATTTGTAAAATGAATTACCTTTTTCATTCTTAAGTTTTTACAGTTTTAGCTGTGTATTTTCCAGTTTCAACTGTGTACTATTTCTCCATTGTAGCTCATTTCTTAGATTAAACTTTGGTAATGTCTTTTATTGTGAATAATAATTTTCTAAATTTTTACTTTTGTTTTGCTTTTTGATTCTTTGACTATTTTCCCATAGCCATTCACATTCTTCCAAGTCTTACTCAGAAGCCATTCAAAGCTCTACAATTAGATTACGTTTATTAACCACTCTATGATTAAGCCATTTCTTCTTTTTTATTTGCAGTTTGCATATTATATGCTGTACTTTGACTCGTTTAATAAATAGTTACTCTCCTTTCTTCTTATAATTCTGTCTGGAAATTTTCATTTTCATTTTATTTTCTTCCTTCCTTTACAAAAACTAGAGATCAAGTGTAAAACTTTCTGGATAAGTACATACTAAGGCTTTGTGTACCTAGCCCTTAATATTTTCACTGTTTTACAAGAGAAGAGGTTGTCAGCTGACTGTTAACCACATAAGGTGCCAGTTTGATGTGACAAATCTGTCCATTAAGACTGATTTTCCAAATAGTATTTCTTGGGAACACAAAATCAAAGCTGTGGAGTACTCTGTATGATTTTTAGTTCTAAGGATGTAGCATGCAAGTATTACTGTTCTCATTTTGGAGAGCAAAAAGTAAACTAGGAGAATTAAAGAGATTTATACATTATTTCTCCATTCATGTGGTTAGTGTTGGCTAGTATGTGTTGGTATTACTGAATCTGAACCCAAGTTCCCTGTCTCCTGTTGAATTGTTGTAAATTCAGATGAAAATGCTAAGAAGAAAGTCAACATTAAAAATACAATAGCAATTGGTAATTTAGCACAGGGCATGAAATATTACCTCAAGTCATAGTATGCTCATTAAAACATTTTAAATTAACTTGCTCAAGGCATCTCTTAAAGGATTTGGTTTTACGTACTGTATTTGTCAGTCTTTTTTAAGATATTGTTAGCTACTCATTCACTGAAATAGTGACATACTAAATAAAAGATAACTTTTCATATAGTCACTTGCATTGTTAAACTTAAGCATTTGATGTTAAGATTATGTATATACATATATATAAACACACACATATACAGACATGCTCATGTTTATTTGTGTTATTTATAAATCTTTTTCTCTAGGAAAAATAATTATTTATTTATAGAGTTATTATTGACATTGTTGGGATGACAACAGAGGAAGATTTGAAATACAATCTAAGTATTATTGTAGAGGATGTACTCAGTACTTTGAAAACTGCCTAAAAACCACCTAATAAATGAGTGTGCATTTGTTGGCAGGTAGTAGATCATGCTACAACCATACTATCAGATAATGTTATTCATCCAAATATTTATGAATAACTATCATAATCAGTGTACTCACACCCCATATCAAATCCATCAACAAATCCTGTTATCTCTTCTTTCAGAGTATATGCTAAATGTAATTACTCTCACCACCACCTACTTCAAAATTAGATTTCACCTTTTGAGAGACACCTGCCCCATGCATTTTATCTAAATTGGGACCCTATTTCCCAACTCCACATTCTTTCCCTCTATTCCACTTTATTTTTTTTTCATAGAACTTTCCACTTTTTGATATTATATCTTTTTTTAAAACTTACCACCTGTGGTTTATTGTTTGTTTTGCCATTAGATTGTAAGCACCATGAGGGTGAGGATTTTGTCTTTCTCATTAATCCAGTGGTCACTAAATGTAGAACAGTACCTGGCACACCTTAGTTATTCAGGAAAATGAATGTAGGAAGGAATTAGTGCTGTGGAGATATTGGAACTTGGTACAAGCCATGTAACACATTTTTGCTTAACACATTTTAAAAAAATTAGGGAGTGAGTGAATAAATGAATGTAAAAATTAGGCTTTGGTAGTCCACTTCAGAAAAATATTTGTCATTATCTACTGAAATTGAACATACTTATACCATGTAACTCAGAAATTCCACTTCTAGGGTTATACCCCACTGAAATGGAGATGTATGTTGCGGACAACCGTGTTCATAGTAATACTATTCATGAGAGCTCCAATGTAGAAACTGCCCACATGCCCATGAATAGTAGAATGGATAAGTAAATTGTAGTATGGTCATACAACAAAATACTATACATCATTGAGAATATACAAACCATAGCTGTATTAAACTATGGATGAATCATATAAATATAATGTTGAGTGAAAGAAGCCAGAGGCAAAAGAACACATACTGTGTAATTTTACTTATATAAAGTCCAAATCTATGTTTTTAGATGTCAGGATAGTGTTTATCCTTGAAGGGATGGCACTAGAAGGGGACATGAGGAGGTACTCTAGTGTTTTATGTCTTAAAGATAGTACAACATGACAATCCTAGTCTTAAAAGAACTAACTTAATGAAGGAGCAACAAACTAACATTAGGCTGACTAAAATAACTAACATATAAAGTACTTTGAATGAGCAGAGGATGAAATAATTAATTCTGTTGAGGTGTGTGTGGAAAGACAAAAATAAGTAGCTTTAATACCTCTAATAGTTTTAATAATCTTTGTCATAAACACCAAAAACTTTTTTGAATTTTATTTTTTTATACAGCAGATTCTTATTAGTTATCTATTTTATACATATTAGTGTATATATGTCATTCCCAATCTCCCAATTCATCCCACCACCACCCCTCCCCCTGCTTTACCCCCTCGGTGTCCATATGTTCGTTCTCTACATCTGTGTCTCTATTTTCTGCCTTGCAAACCAGTTCATCTGTACCATTTTTCTAGATTCCACATATATGTGTTAATATATGATATTTGTTTTTCTCTTTCTGACTTACTTCACTCTGTATGACAGTCTCTAGGTCCATCCATGTCTCTGCAAATGACCCAATTTTGCTTCTTTTTATGGCTGAGTAATATTCCATTGTATATATGTACCACATCTTCTTTATCCATTCATCTGTCAGTGGGCATTTAGGTTGCTTGCATTACCTGGCTATTGTAAATAGTGCTGCAGTGAACATTGGGGTGCATGTGTCTTTTTGAATTATGGTTTTCTCTGGGTATATGCCCAATAGTGGGCTTGCTGGGTCATATGGTAATTCTATTTTTAGTTTTTTAAGGAACCTCCATACTGTTCTCCATAGTGGCTGTATCAATTTACATTCCCACCAACAGTGCCAGAGGGTTCCCTTTTCTCCACACCCTCTCCAGCATTTGTTTTTTGTAGATTTTATGACTATGCCCATTCTAACCGGTGTGAGGTGATACCTCATTGTAGTTTTGATTTGCATTTCTCTAATAATTAGTGATGTTGAGCATCCTTTCATGTGCCTCTTGGCCATCTGTATGCCTTCTTTGGAGAAATGTCTATTTAGGTCTTCTGCCCATTTTTGGATTGGGTTGTTTGTTTTTTTTAATACTGAGCTGCGTGAGCTGTTTATATATTTTGGAGATTAATCCTTTGTCCATTGATTCATTTGCAAATATTTTCTCCCATTCTGAGGGTTATCTTTTCATCTTGTTCATAGTTTCCTTTGCTGTGCAAAAGCTTTTAAGTTTTATTAGGTCCCATTTGTTTATTTTTGTTTTTATTTCCATTACTCTAGGAGGTGGATCAAAAAAGATCTTGCTGTGATTTATGTCAAAGAGTGTTCTTCCTCTGTTTTCCTTTAAGAGTTTTATAGTATCCAGTCTTATTTAGGTCTTTAATCGATTTTGAGTTTATTTTTGTGTATGGTGTTAGGGAGTGTTCTAATTTCATTCTTTTACATGTACCTGTCCAGTTTCCCCAGCACCACTTATTGAAGAGGTTGTCTTTTCTCCATTGTATATCCTTGCCTCCTTTGTCATAGATTAGTTGACCATAGGTGCATGGGTTAATCTCTGGGCTTTCTATCCTGTTCCATTGATCTATATTTCTGCTTTTGTGTCAGTACCATATTGTCTTGATTACTATAGCTTTGTGGTATAGTCTGAAGTCAGGATATCTGATTCCTCCAGCTGCAATTTTTTCCTTCAAGATTGCTTTGGCTCTTCAGGGTCTTTTGTGTCTCCATACAAATTTTAAGATTTTTTCTTCTAGTTTTATAAAAAATGCCATTGGTAATTTGATAGGGATTGCATTGAATCTGTAGATTGCTTTGGGTAGTATAGTCATTTTCACAGTATTGATTCTTCCAATCCAAGAACATGGTATATCTCTCCATCTGTTTGTGTCCTCTTTGATTTCTTTCATCAGTGCCTTATAATTTTCTGAGTACAGGTCTTTTACCTCCTTAGGTAGGTTACCAGATGTTTTTATAGCATAAAACTTAGAAGTTCTTTTCTTTTTAATTAATAGAATCCTCAAAACCAGATAATATTATGATGAAGAGGCCAAGCACTTTTTAACAGACATTGTCTTAATTTATGGCAAACTAGAACATTCCTTAAGAGAGAGAGATTTTATTTCCAGACTTAAAAACTGAGTTTTTAAATGTTTTGAATAACAGCAAGTTGAAAATGATTAATAAAATATGTAAACACTATCACAATACAGTGTCAGCCCTAAGAAAAATAAAATTTTATATCAATAATGAATTTCACTGATGAACCAATGGAATATCAGGTAACGAACATGGATGAGATAGCATTGGCACAACCATCAAATTGACAAAAGTGTGAAGGTCTGGTAGTTGCCAAATATTTATATAGGGAAATGAGAACTCTTTTATACATTTCTGGTGGCAAAGTAAATTGGTACAGCCACTTTGAAAAGCAATTGTATAACACCTAGTAATCTTTGAGATGCACAAACCCTATGGCTCTGCAGTTCACCTCTCTGGATGTCAGCATGAGCCAACATTGTACATGTATAGTGGAACCAAGCAGAACCCTGCAGGACCCCCACCCCCACCCCAAATACAAACGCTCCTCTTTGTCCCCTGTCTTTTGCTTGTAGAAAAACTGAAGTCTCCCAGTCATCTCTGAGTCACAAAAGAGCAGGCTCAAGCAGTTAATGATTAGCATAATAGAGTCACAGACTCAATGTCTGGTGCACATTCTTGAGTTGTTTTGCCGATACTATAACTCCCATTAGAGGGAAAAAGCTAACTGCATGATAACCAAATTGTAGCCATGACATAAGCTGCTCCATCTTGAGCAGTACTGAATCTATAGCTAGCACTATTTGAAGAACTGGCCTTAAGAGAATGGGATTAACACTGTTGCTCAAAATAATCTATATCTTTGCGGTCATCAAAGGAAGTAACTTGTTCTGCCTGTATACATAACAGGCAGCTAAAATTGTCGGCAAAGAGGTGCTCCAGACCCATCTTCCACTCTAATTATATGGCACCCTATGTAAGTATGAAGAAGTTATGGAAGACAGACCTTGGCCCCTAATCCCATAGAAATGGAATGATGTCCGACAAGTGGGGATTTGTAAGCAGCTCTTTTGCCCCTTTCCTGTTTTTGTTCCCCTTAAGCCTTAATTATAAAAATGAGATCACGAGGTAACATTTAACCTAACTCCTGACTTATGTTCTACTAAATGCATACAGTATCTTGCCTAACGTATTGATTCTTTCCCTAGACTAAAAGAAGTAGGAATGAAGAATTAAGTAGTTAAAGAATGACTAGCTCTGTAACTCTAGCAGCCCCCTTAGCAATCCTGCAGCCAGACCACATGGGCAAGATAACATCTGAGCAAAGATCATTAGGAGTCAGTCAGCCTTCATGCAGTGGAAAATGACACAGAACCTAAACTTCTGTCTCAATGATTAACTGAGATCACTTCCCCCTCTTCCCTTTAAAAATCATCATGGCTGAGAAGAATCTCCAGAGTTGTTTTTTGGGGACATGAGTCCACCTTTTCCCCAGACTGCAGGCTTTCTGATTAAGCAACTTTCCTTTCTACCTCTCAACTACTGGCTTTTGAGCAGTGAGCACCTGAACCTGAGTTCGGTAACAATAGGATGATTGTTACATTTGCAGTAGTGACAAAGTAAAACAGTATCATGGCCTATTCTAGCTGGGTAGTTAAGCAGGTTTCTTTGTAATGTGAGACATCATATAGCAGTCAAAATGGAAACATTAGACTTCCATTTTGCCAAGATAGATAAATTTCAAAAATCAGTGCAGATTAAAAAACAAAAAAACAAGTTGCAAAATGAAGTGCACAGTAACAAGAATTGTATAAAATTTTAAAACAGTAGTATGCATTTTTAATGTAATGAAAATAGAAAGACTGAAATATTATCATAACTTGTAAAGTATCTCTACAGAGAAAATACTGTAGTACAGTTTCTTTCTTCTGCAAGGATTTAACTAGAGGTTTGAGGGAAGAAAGGTGAAGTATAAAAGTTAATGTTATTTGAAATTGCCATTAACTAAGCAAAATTCCAGTTTTGCTGCCTGATAGATTACCAGGAGGTCATGTTGTTAAATGAAAGAGTTTGGTAATGGTTATTATTTAGCTTGCTATTTTTACTCATTAGTGTATTAATATAAATTTGTGTAAAGGAATTTCTAGTGAGGCTCAAATCACATATATAGATGAAATTTTTCAGTTGCTTTTCAAATATATGGAAAACTTTAAATACATGGATTCTAAAGGTTAGGAAAGTTCAATACGTATCTGTTTGTAACTGCATTTTACACACACACATGTACTCAACAATTCATGAAATAAGATTATATTATACAGTGATATTTAAAACTTGAAATACACATACAAGATAATGAAGTGTAGTGGCTAAGAGCACAGACTTGGATCAGATAGAACTGCATTTGAATTCCAACCCTGGCAAGTTAACTTACCTTTTTAAGCCTTGGTTTTCTTAGATCTTGTTAAATAGTGATAGTTCCTACTTCATTTTGTTGATTAAATGAGAATCTGTGTAAACTACTTATTAGTACAGTGCCTTCATACACAGCATACTCAGGAAACCATCAATATTTTAATTCTAACTTCTTTCTCCTGAAAAACAATTTGATGAGTATCATTTGAAGTTTATGGTTCAGCTCTCAAAAGTTTATTTGATTCATAATGTAACTCAGAGTAATATAAATAGTACCTAGAGTGAAACGACCAACTGTAGCAGTGGTTTGATAGAAAAGTATAGTCAGACAGTGTTCCAGTTTGAAAAGCTGGGAGCTATACAGTCATCCTTTAGTATCTATAAGGGATTGGTTCTAGGATTTACTGTGGATACCAAAATCGGTGGGTGCTCAAGCCCCTTGTATAAAAAGGTGTGGAATTTGCATGTAACATACACACATCCTCCCATATACTTCAAATCGTCGCTAGATTACTTATAATACCTAATACAACGTAAATAGCTATGAATACAATGTAAATGCTATGTGAATAGTTGCGGGTATGTGGTAAATTCAAGTTTTGGTTTTTGGAACTTTCCGGATTATTTTTTCCAAATATTTTTGATCTGGGGTTGGTTGAACCCACAGATGCATTACTTGCTCATACGGAGGGTCCACTGTACTTTCTCCTCTTAAAGTTCTAGGAATAGAAGTGATAATCCTGTCCCCAGCCACCCTTCTATCTTGTGAGGAGTAGGAATGAATATATATATATATATATATATATATATATATATATTCATATATGTGTGTGTGTATATATATATATGTATATATGTGTGTGTATATATATATATATGTGTATATATATATATATATATATATACACATATATATATAGATATATGTAAGCCTGTGGTAGTAGCTCTGGTTGCCTGGGGCTGGGGCTTTTTGCGGAATGGGGCTTACAAGGGGAGTGAAGATTGGAAATGAAGTTCCGATGACAGAAGGCGCTGGAATGCCATGTTGTGACGGGGAAAGGGGTGTTGGGGTGGGGAGATGGGTAGTGGAAGACGTAAAATTGTAGGCCAGGGTTACAGGTGCAGTAGAAATTCTGAGTTTTAAAAAATAACCATGCCAGCTGTACACTATTTCAAGAAATACTCTTGGCATTTCGTTGAGATAAGATAATGAATGTATCACATTTTATCATCCCAATCTTCTTTATTTTAGGAAAATTAACTGGATTTCCAATTGTTTGTCTTAACGTGAGATTGTTATAGAAGTTAGTACAGACATTAAAGGCTATCAGCAAACCCATGTTAGAACTTTAATGATTATAAGAAATAAAGAGTTTTGTAAATATATCTGACACTTAAAACTAGCTGTTTTAGGGTGTCTATAATAAAACATCTGTCACGTGGTTCTTTGTGGTCAGTATTTTCAGGAATAAACTTGGTGCGTAACACTGAATGCTCTTAGAAGATTATCTCTGTAAACTACACTATGACTAGCGTTCCTCCTACAAAATGGGAATTAAATAAATATGTTAATGAATAGCTGTCTGTGGAGATAATATACTTTATTTCTTTTATTGGTTTGTTATCTTTGATAAGCCTGCTTTCTTTTAGAGAATCAGCATGATATAACTTGCCCAGGAGACTTGGTATATGAAAGCACAGTGGACCGTTTTGAGTATGAGAAGTTCAGAGACCTTCTGAATATATTAATGATTACCACCAAAGCACTTCTTGATATTTATTCTTCTAATAATGAGTTGTAAAGATGCCAGAGTCAAACTGAGAGGTGAATGCCAGACTCCCTCACTATCTGGGTGACTTGCTGTTTCACATCCGTTTTCCAGCTTTATTTTAGCATGATTCAAATGTGTGCCTCTGCAAAATGGTTAATTACCACAAGCCCTGAACTTTGGGGTCACTGTGAAAATAGTCACTGAATATCAAGGGTCTATATAAGGATTCTTAACCTATATAGATTCTGTCTTCAGAAGGTCTCTGAAAGTCCTGAAATTACTACATTTTGTGTATATGTGCATACTCATTTTTTCCCTAAGATGTCTATAGCATTTACGAGCACTATCAAGTCTGTAACCCAAGAAAGGTTAAGGACCAATCGGTTCGAAACCTCTTCAGAAGTCTTTTACATAGAGTAAAGGTTTGCCATCTCATTTCCTTGATATACAGCATGTACCTCTAGAGGAATGAGGATACAATGTTTGTTTACTTATCAATCTTACTTTAATTTTACAGTCCAGAAAATTTGTGGCCTTTTCATAATACAGTGGTATTTCTTTTTTATGTGAATTCATATTTTAATGCAAATGCAGTGTCACTGAGTGAATGTGATTGATAAAATGTGAATGATGCTTTACATAGTTTTATTATTTACATATCTGAAGTCATTATTAAAGGGGGAAAGAAGGAATTTTTCTTATTTTACACGTAGTTTGTTTTATGGAGTAAAATAATTTAAAATAAATTTTGGATTGAATTTAAAATGTTCCTATTCAGAAAACACCTGCCTTTTTTTTTTAAGAAAATACCTGCTTTTATGGAAATACTAAACCCTAACACATTCTGTAGAAATAGGATCTTATCATGCAGAAAATGGTAGTATAATATATAGACTAAACCATAGTTGATTATTATGAGTGTATGTGAATATTTTGTCCTATTTGAATTGGACTTGACAATAGAGTCAGAATTCTTCTTTAAAGCTTTAGCTATTGCTTCCTGGACCTTTGTGTTGCCCAAGGGAAGCAAACTTCCTAGAAAGTGGAACTGTAGAGAGAGTTGAAAATGAACAAGAGGATTAGAAGATGTAATTACAGTCTAACCTTAATTAATATTTTTGAACTAGACAATGAGTAATTTATTTGAAAATTCCAAAACCCAAGATCATAAAATTTATCACCTACATTAATGAGCAAATGTGGAGCTATTTTGCTGACTTAGGAATTAAATTTAGGAAAAACTTAGGAAAACAAGAAATTTTTATTCTGTCACCAAAGAAAGGAAGCACAATGGTTATGTTAATTAATAAAAATACTGGAATTAATAGCCATTTGGGGGTGTTTCCTTGTTATAGACACTTTTACATATTACCTCATTTGATCTTTATAACTGTATGAGATAAATAATGCTGCCATTTTGATGAGGAAACTGAAACAGCGTAGCTTGTTCAAGGTGTTCAAGGGAATAATAGGTGCTCAATATTTGTTAAATTGAATTGCATTGATATCTGTGAATCTCTTATCCTTTCCTTTTTTAGTGTTTCCATTTCCCCATTTATCTGTGGTTAAATTATGGCCTCAGGACCCCAGGCCTTGATACATCTAACATGGAAATGTCCCCAGTGAAATGTGTGCTACCCTGTCAGCAAGATTGTTTAGGAGAAATATGACCTATTTTATATAATCCTATGTAAAAGGTTAGTGAAGTAGATTTCTTATACCTTCACTCCTTCTTATTAATCACCAGTTACTGGACTGGCGATTGGGTGAAATACTGAAGGTCTTTTCTGTATAGCTTTTTTTGCCACTAGAGATGGATCCTTATTTTTCTTAATAATTTGAGTAGTTAAGCAATCTGTAATGTAGTTTTTGCTTACTTTGATTTGGTTTCTTGGGAAGGAGAGTATATTTTATGGATATACCATAATTCTATTTTTCCTCTCTCTCATTTTGCTATCAGCCTCATTTTAAAATAGTAGCTAATTCTGTGAATGATAACAAATTTGTGTGTTGTGGAATATGAGAAAAAGAAATGAAAATTTATATTGTATAGTCAGCATTTTATAAAGATCTGTGTATATGAGGAAAGTTTACTTACATTAAATATAATTCCTCAGCATATTTTAAGTGTTAATAGCAAGTATTGGTGCATTATGGTCAAGTTCATTTAGTTGGAGGGAATATGATAGAAAATAACATTAAGCGATGTCCTACTACATCTAACTTTTATAAAAGGGAGCAATTTTTAAGAGTCTGTGAAGATTGTATCAAATATTTTGTTTATGCAGGTGTAGTACTATATTTAAAAATAAATGGCTTTTTTCCTTATTCTCATTTGTTTATAATCACTGTTTTAATATTGCCTAATTATTTAGATCAATCCAGAGTGTGTGTTTTTTTTTCAAATGAAGATTTGCTTTGTGAAGAAAATTTTGGTATGAATATTAGAAGATATTCTAATATCTTCTGAGTACGTAGAAGAAAAACAATATTTTTCCTTCCTAATATAGAGGTCAGACTAGAAAAGCAGCTCTTGAAGTTGTCCCTGTGGGAAAGGAAAAGCCTTATCATTTACAGAATTTGATATCAAGGGGACAGTTGTTTTGAAGTAAGACAACCCAGACCATTACAGCACTGATAATTTTCTCCAAGTAGATTAGAGGTTTAATCATAAAAGAACACAATGTCCAGTATTTTTTGATACAGTGTTTTTGCATACAGAAGCAGCATTTTTAACTTTAAGGAAATTCTTTTTCCTTAGATTTATATTTTTTAAGCATTATGTAAAGGTTTTTATTATTAGAAAATGAATAGATAGCAAACTGATCAGAAGATTTTACATTGAGGAGAAAATTTGAATTTCTACATAGTTTTTATTAGTAATATTTTCTGTTGTGGTTCTGTTGATTCAGAAGATTATTTTACTTCTCAATGATATACATTACAGGAGTGAGGAAAAGTTGATCACATAAAATGCACGTAGCACGTATGTAATATTTACATGAGCCAGAAAGTTTTGTTCTTGGGCTTTCAATAGAAATATAAGACAAATCTGATGTTCTCATAGGAACAGTTTCCAAAATTATAGTTTGGTTTTTTATCTAAGACCTGTATTTTTGCCAAAATTATTACAAACTTCATAGTTAATCACCAGTAAATTTTACACATCTAGATAGAACTTTCCAAAGTGGATATAAATTAAACATAGCAGTTCTAAATTATAATTTTTTTCAAGTTTTTATTATATCCTATAATTTCTGTACTATATCTTTAGTACTAAAAAGATGAAAACTTTCAAATTGGGATTGTAGAATTCAGAAGGATGGGGGGGGCAGAGGGTAGATTTTAATAGATCCTTTTGAAGATCCTTTTGAGTAAACGGAATCATTAAATAGCCATTTTAAAAAACCCAAAGATTTATGTATTTTTATGAAAGGGTTTTTAAATTTTGAAGGTAACAGATGACCATTATAGATGATTTGGAAAATACGGAGAAATTTAAAGAAGAGAAAAGAAATGACCCTGATTCTACCACCCAAAATCAATCGTTTAATAGTGAACTCTTCACAGATATTGACTACTATGTAGATTTGGGGTTGTTTATAAATTTTCACAAAAATAGTTTTGTCTTGCACAATTTCTAAGGATACTTGCTAATGACAGCACAACACAGTTTTCTAAATAACACGACTTGGTAAACAAAATCAACAGTTCTTTATTCAAAAGTTCAGGAACAGTACATGGGCTAGCTGTAGGAGGGAGTTTCTCTAATCGAGGTTTGGCATACATTTTCAGAAAGCAGGGAAAGTGGAACCGTATCTCCAGGAAGTGGTCTCTTGGCGAGACAGGATAGAAGAAAGAATAGATATTGTAAGAACCCTTTAGGCCCAATCTTGGGTAGTAAAGAAAGAAAGACTCAAACAGAACTTATATTCAGTCTTTTGTCATTAGGAAATTTCAACTAGCCTTGAATAGGGTCTTGAGTCCTCCTTGACATGAACCTTCTTAGAGAGTGTTATGGACTGAATTCTATTCCCCCAAAATTTATATGCTGAAGCCGTAGCCCCTAATGTGATTGTATTTGGAAATAGGGCCTTTAAAGGGTTAATTGGGGTTAAATGAGGTTATATGGGTGGGTCCCTAAACCAATATGAGGGATGTCCTTATAAGAAGAAGACGAGACACCAGGATTGCATGCACACAGAGAAAAGACCACGTGAGGACAAAGGGAGAAGGTGGCTATGTGCAAGCCAACGAGAGACGCCTCAGTAGAAACCAGCCATGCTGGCACCTTCATCCTGGACTTCTTCTAGAACTGTGAGAAAGTAAATTTCTGTTGTTTAAGCCACCCAGTCTGTAGTAGTTCGTTATGTCAGCTCTAGCAAACTTAATAGAGAGTAAAGCTTTTTTTTTTTTTTTAAAGAATAATGGGTCCCCAAAGATATCAGGTGCTAATCTGTGGACCCTGTAAATGTTACCTTATAAGGAAAAAGGGTCTTTGCAGTTTTGATTAAGTTAAATATCTTGAGATAGAGAGATTATTCTGGATTGTCTGGATAGGCCCTAAGCACAATAAAAAAATGTCCTTATAAGAGAGAGAGGCAGAGGGAGATTTGACACAGACATACATAAGAGAAGTTGATGGTATCCCTAAGGTAGAGACCAGATATGGCCACAAGTCAAGGAATACTGGCTGTCACTAGAAGCTGGAATAGGCAAGAAGTAGTTTCCTAGAGGGAGCATAGCCCCGCTGACACCTTGATGTTGGCCTAATGTAACTGTTTTCAGGTTTTGGGAGTGAATAAATTTCTGTTGTTTTAAGCCATCAAGTTGGTGGTAATTTGTTACAGCAGCCATAGGAAACTAAAACAAATAGCTACTAAAAATACCAGATAATTTTCAGCATGTGTTGAAGGAATCTTAGGATTTTGTGTCATAATGAGATTTGCCTCTTATTTTATGAAGTTATGAATTATGTTGATTATTTTTCTTTTGTTGAGCCATCATCTTATTCTTGGATAAACTCACTTAATTCTGATTTGTTTAATATACCAGTGAATTTGATAATATTTTGATGATAGTTTACTTAGAATTTTTTTTTAATTAAGGAATGAAATTAGCCTCTAGTTTTCCTTTTTCATACTGTCTTTGTCAAACTTTGGTCATAAGGTTTTGTCAAATTTGTTTGAATGTGTGGCTGGAGCCCCAGTTATGCTAACTTTGAAAGCCAGGCATCAAAGCTAAAGCTTCCTATGTAGACAGTTGGGAGCTATTGTTGGTTCTTAAGCAGTAGAAACCTCATGAAAGGGGTGGTTTAGATAATAAGACATAACAGTGCATTTAATAGTCATCTATAGTTACCTATAAAACATAATCAGGTATTGCAGTCTCAGATAACAAATCCAGGTACTGAGTTTCTCGAACATATTCCACTCCATGCATGTTCTTGAGCAGTGAAGGCTTATGTGGGTTATGGGACATTCATAACCCACATTGGGAAGCAAAGGCACGCTAAGCCACTAAAGAGTGAGTGACTGAAAGGTGACCATATTTATCTTTGCCTTTTGATTCTTTTATTCCATTTTGTTCTTGTTTGGAAGAGAATCATAAGAATTGTAGGCATCATAGAAGCATAAACTTTGGGAATGTTAGTGGATGATAGGAAAATATCTGTGTAGATCAGAGTTTCTGAACTGTGGCTTTGGATTCTGTGAGAAAAAGGAGTGGAGATATTACTGAGGATCCATGGACCCATGTGCAACCCAAGCATTATCTAAACACTAAAAAAAAAAATAACATTCATCTGTTATTCCAGATTTTCAGTATACTAAATTATCTCATTAAAAAATCTGTATCATCAACTGAACAATTATATTTTTGAATTTGTAGTACATTTGTTTGGCTTTTAATGTTTTCAAGCAACATTAATCTACCTACTATTCCATGGTAGTCTGTAATTTTTTTGTTCATTTGTTTGTTTTAAAGGGACTGTCTTTTTTTTTAAATATCTTTATTGGAGTATAACTGCTTTACAGTGTTGTGTTAGTCTCTGCTGTACAACAAAGTGAATCAGCTGTATGTATACATACAGCTATATGTATACATATATCCCCATGTCCCCTCCCTCTTGAGCCTCCCTCCCACCCTCCCTATCCCACCCCTCTAGGTGGTCACAAAGCACTGAGCTGATCTCCCTGTGCTATGCAGCAGCTTCCCACTAGCCTTCCATTTTACATTTGGTAGTGTGTATATGTCAGTGCTACTCTCTCACTTCATCCCAGCTTTCTCTTCCCCCGCTGTGTCCTCAAGTCTATTCTCTACATATGTGTCTTTATTCCTGCCTGCCACTAGGTTCATCAGTACCATTTTTTTTAGATTCCATATATATGTGTTAGCATACGGTATTCGTTTTTCTCTTTCTGACTTACTTCACTCTGTATGACAGACTCTGGGTCCATCCACCTCATTACAAATAACTCAGTTTCAAAGGGACTATCTTCTAATCAAACACCAATTACTTTCTCTTACGGCTGAGGATATTCATGATTATACTGTTAGTCATGTTTACACATCTGGTTAGTCAGAGTCCTGGTCAGAGCCTGTGTTTTCAAGATTCCTTAGAAATTTTATGAAGAAGAGTTCCTAGATTTATAGCATTAATTACTGGTGTTTAACTGAAAAAGTATAGATACCTGCACCTTTTGACCTTGAGCTGTGCCTAGATTGAAAGTTATATTGTTGTATTTTGAAAGTTAACAAGATAGCTCCTGTTTTTATAAAATTGTTCTTAAATCAAAAAAAATTTGGGGGGTCTTCCCTGGTGGCGCAATGGTTGAGAGTCCGCCTGCCGATGCAGGGGACACGGGTTCATGCCCCGGTCCGGGAAGATCCCGCATGCCGTGGAGCGGCTGGGCCCGTGAGCCATGGCCGCTGAGCCTGCGCATCCGGAGCCTGTGCTCCGCAGCGGGAGAGGCCACAACAGTGAGAGGCCCGCGTACTGCAAAAAAAAAAAAAAAGAAAAAATTTTTTTGTACTTTCAATTTAGTAAACTATTTTTGAGGTGGTCCCACTGATTGTTTTGGACGTTATGTTTTAGTTCTAGCCACCATTCTTTGTTTAAATGGGTAGTAAGTCAAGAAGAAAATAAGGGTGAATTTTTGGAGACCTTTGTTTGTTTTCCACAGTTTTTCTTACCAGAGGAAAAATAACTAGATAGGAAGACAGACAGTTCAACAAGAAAAAATAATAATAATAAAAACTGTGTAGCAGGTTTGTGAGAAAATGTGCTGAGTCCATTGATCCGTGCATGTCCTTTAGTGAGCAGGTGGATGTGAGTAAGCCTCAGAGCATCAGCCAGCACTGGTAAGTGTGTGCTAATTCCAAATAGAGATGTGGTGAAAGGAAGAAAGAAAATGTTAACACTCCCTGGGGTATTAAGGAGTTGGGTGAGGGCACAGAGCACAATTAAGAAGAAATTATGATGACTTACTCTCTAGTGATAGTTAAGTCCAATTGAAACCTCTTTGTTCTCATGAAAATATTCCCAAAGCTGTAAAGAATAAGTAGTAAGACAGTTTATGTGGATCTTATGAAAAGTTAGTTTTGGGTGTTGGAATTAAATTTTAATAGTTTAATTTGGAAATCTGTTCATCCTGAAATCTGTCTTTCTTAGTAAAAACAATTCTAACATGGGTTAGAATTATTTTGGTTAACAATTATAGTTTCTGTATCCATCAGGCTATCAAACTCTTATATTCCAAATGATATTAAATTGACTCATTGACTCATCTAGTTAAATGGGAGTATGTTTTTAGAAGTGGGATAGTAGAATGGAAGTACAAGAGTCTACTTGTAATCATAAAGTTGACACAGGGTTTAATGAGTGAATTTATCCTTCTATTCAGGAACATGCGGCTGGACAGAAAGAGACTCATAAGAAATTATCTTGGGTATTCATTTTGGCCTTTTGTTCACAGAAGAAACTAGAATTCAAAAGAAAACAACATTTAGACTTTTTTTTTACATTATGATTATTTTATTTGATTGGTATCTGCAGGTTGCTCTTAATTAGACTATATAAAATATTTGTTAGTGTTTTGTGTTGTTTTAGTTTTATTTGTCTGTGTTTCTTATTTCTTTTAAGTTGACATATTTTACTGTATTTTTACTGTCCATATATAAATTATACATTGCCAGTCTTTAAAGGAATCATATATTCTATATTAAATATTTTTCTTAAAAAGAAAAAACAGGATAAAATGTGAAGAAATGAAATCTAGGAACTACTTTAGAAACATCAGTGGATTTCTACTTATTTAGTAATAAGGAACGTAAAATAAGTTGAATTTACATACCAGAGGAAAAAAAGTTTTCACTGCAAAGTAAAATGTGAAGCAAGAAATGAGTATGCTTATCCATATTTTACCTGAATGTAATGTATTCAGCAAATGACAGTTGAGTTCAAAACTGGTGTTAGAGTCCTTCCTAGGCTCTGAGAATATATTTGCAAACATATTGGTAAATCAGACATTACATTTATAATTGGAAATTTTAGGAGTTCTCTAAGAAGGGAAAGGTCGTGGTGCGTGCAAAGCACAGTTTAGGGAGCTTAACCTAGTCCAGGGAACCTCAGGAAAGATACAAGCTGAGACATGAGCTGAAACTGTAAGGTTGAGTCAGAGCCAGCAAGAGGGAAAGGGTTTGGAGAGAGTTGTAGGTGGTAGGAATTGCATGTTCAAAAACCCTGTAGAGACAGTAACTCTAAACTCAGCACTCTAAAAGATGAGTTCATGATTACTCGAATGGAGGCAGTGAGATGAGGTGAAGCCAGCCAGACTGGAACGATTGAAAAGGCAACACTTGAAATCATCTGATTAAAATAAGGTACTCAGTATAGCCGTAAGAATGCAGGTATTTTAATTGGTGCTCCTTGCCTAATTGCTTAAAAGCATTTTTATGTTTCTAAGTGCTGAATTCATTTTACATATTTTTTAAAGGAAATCATTTATTAGAAACATCATTATAAGTCTATGGAAATGGTTTTACTATTAATCTCCTATTTTGTTGTACTTTTTTTAACATCTTTATTGGAGTATAATTGCTTTACAATGGTTCACTTTCTTATAAAGCAGAAACTAACACACCACTGTTGTACTTTTTAAAGAGCAAAACATTTTAAACTTCCGTCTCCAGGTCTGTTCCCTTAATTATGATCTTTTCTGTCCTTCAGTCCAGGTCCTATAAGGAAACGAGTTTGGAATTTAACTCAACCCTTTTTTACATTGAACCAATATTTTTTCACTGAGAAATAGTCCATAAATTCTTGCTGCTCAATTAAGTGTTAATCTATATAAGGACTTTGGTAGGGAAATTGCTTTTTTGTTGTTGTTCACTAGAATTAGAAAACTACATGTACAAAGGAACCATCTGTGTTTTTAGTCATCATTGTATCTCCAGTGCCCTTCATTGCCTGGTATCTTATTGATGCTGTATAAATATTTGTTAATTGGATTAATACTAAATTTTATTTTTAAGCCCTGCTATTTGATAGTTCCATGGTTTTGTGACTAAGATCTAGGCCCGGGTGAATGAAGTATTATAGTTGATTTGAGTAATCTTTTAAATTTAAATATAAGATGGGAGAGATTATTTTAACATTTTATGTATCATTTAAGAAACTATATGTGAATCTTTAGTTTATGAGGCTCCTTTTGAAATCAGTGTGGGTTTGATATTAAGAGGACATATAGAATAAAAAACATAAAAAACAAGAATTGGATTGTTCATGAATTTTTATATTTTAGTTTTATTGGGAATCAGACAAAGCAATTATATACTTGAAACTACCATATTTTCATTTGTAGGGAGACTATAAATTTTTCTAGTCATATCAAACTCTTAAAAAAATACTTACATGCCATAAAATTTATCCATTGTGAGTATAAAATTTAATAAATTTTTGCAAATTTATGTAGGTTTGCAGCCATCACCACAGTCCATTTCTAGAATATTTGCATCATCCTTAAAAGTTCCCTTTGGAACATTTGCAGTCAGTCCTTACACCCAACCCTAGGCAACGACTGATCTACTTTCTGTGTATATAGATTTGTCTTTTCTGGAAATTTCCTACAGTTGGAATCATATATGGTCTTGTCTGAATTCTTTCACTTAGAATAATATTTTTGAGGTTCTTTGATGTTGTGGAATATATCAGTGATTGGTTACTTTTTATTGTTAAATAGTTTTCCATTGTCCAAATGTATCCTATTTTGTTTATACATTCAGCAGTGGATGGTCATTTGGATTTTTTCCTATCTAGGACTGTTATTCATAATGCTTCTGTAACATTCATGTGTAAGTCTTTATAGGGAAACATGTTTTCATTTCTTTATGTTAAAACCTAGGAGTAGAATTGGTGGGTCATATGGTAAGTTTATGTTTAACTTTTTAAGAAATTGCTGAACTCTTCCGAAGTGGCTGTACCATTTTACATTCCCACCAGCAAAGTAGGAACCTTTCAGTTTTTCCTCTTCCGTAACACTTGATACCATCAGTCTTTGTGATTATACCCATTCTAGCAAATTTGTAGTGGTGACTTATTGTGGTTTTGAATTTGCATTTCCTTAAAGACCAGTGATGTTGGGAGTATTTTCATGTACTTATTAGTCATCTTATGTTTTCTATTGTGGAATGTCTATTCAAATCTTTTGTCCATTTTTTCTTGTGCTGTTTGTCTTCTTATTAATGAATTGTTAAAGTTCTTTACATATTCTGGGTACAAGTACTTTTATCAGATTTGCAGATATTTTCTCCCAGTCAATGGTGTGTCTTTTTGCTTTCTTTATGATGTCTTTTCAAGAGAAGAAGTTTTAAATTTTGATGGTCCAATTTATCAAATTTTTCTTTTACAGATTATGTTTTTAGTATCATATCTAGGAAACTTTTGCCTAGCTCAAGATCAAAAAGATTTTCTCCTATGGATGTTTTCTTCTAGGCATTTTATAGAGGAAAAAGTCTTCAACAAGGAGTGTTGGGACAATTAGATGGCTATATGGGTTTTCCTTTCCTCCAGATAATTTCCTGGTGGCTGTTTTGTCTAAAATCAAATTGTCATAAATGAAAGGCTTTGTTTCTGGATTTTTCTCTTCTGGTGCATTGATGTATATGTTCATCTTTAGACCAATACCACACTGTTTTGATTATTGTAACTTTATAGCAAGTTTTTGAAATTGGGTTGTGTAATTCCTTTGACCTTGTTCTTCTTTCTCAAAATTATTTTGCCTACTTTACACTCTTAGCATTTCCATATATAAATTGAGACCAGCTTGTCAATTTCTACAAAAATACTTATTGGGATTTTGTTAGAGATTATGTTTTATCAGATGAAGTGGGGAAAATATCCACTTTAACAATTTTGAGTTTTTCAATGTATAAACATGGAATGTAGCTATGTGTTTATTTACATTTTCTTTAAATTCCTTAAAGATGTTGGGTAGTTCTCAGTGAATAGCTCTTGTACTTTTGTGGCTAAATTTATTGCTAAGGATTTTTTCTTAGAGCTCCTATGAGCGGAATTATTTTCTTAATATTACTTTTGAGTTGTTGGTGGTATATAGAAATATAATTTACTTTTTTAATTTTTATTGGAGTATAGTTGATTTACAATGTTGTGTTAGTTTCTGTTGTACAGCAAAGTGAATCAGTTATACATATACATATATCCACTCTTTTTTAGATTCTATTCCCATATAGGTCATTACGGAGTATTGAGTAGAGTTCTCTGTGCTATATAGTAGGTTCTTCTTAGTTATCTATTTTATATATAGTAGTGTGTATATGTCAATCCTAATCTCCCAATTTATATTTTTAATATTGGCCTTGTACCCTGTGACTTTGCTAAATGCATTTACTAGTTCTAGTTGTTTGCTTGTTTTTGGAAATTTCTTAGGATTTTTTACATATGTCTGAGAGTACAAACATTTTATTGTTGTGTTGTTGTTGTTGTTTTAAAGATGATTTTGTTTAATGCTAGGATTTCTATTACACCAAACAATTCTTCAGAAGTTGGAGTCACGATATAATCACTATTATATTACCTTATGTTAGTAATTAAATTTTTTATAAACTTTATTTTTAAAACAATTTTAGGTTTACAGAAGAACTGAACAGAAAGTACAGAGTCTCCATCTATCCCATCTCTCCCTGCATAGTTTCTCCTATTATTAACATCTTGCTTTAGTGCAGTACATTTGTTACAATTGATGAACCAATATTAATACATTATTGTTAACATAAAGTCCATACAGTGTTACAACTTTTGCTTTAAATAATTATATATTTTCTTTAATTAAGAGAAGAAAGGAAAAGTTTTACATACTATTTATGTTTACCCATATATTTACTCATACTCTTCTGTAGACCTGAGTTGCCTTTAGTCATTCAGACTGAAGAATTTCTGTTAGCATTTCTTGTTATTCAGGCCCACTGACAATATATTCTGTTTTTGTTTATCTGAACATGTCCTTATTTTACTTTTATTATTGAAGGATTGGACTTCCTGGAAATAGAATTCTTGGTTTCTGTACTTTGCGTTGTTTCACTTTATTTGGCTCCATAGTTTCTGAAGAGAATTCAGTTTTATCATTTTCCCCTTTATCGAATTTCTCTGGCCCCTTTCAAGATTTGGTTTTTATCTTTGACTTTTGGCAGGTTTTTTGTTTGTTTGTTTGTTTGATTTTTTAATAAATAAATTAATTTATTTTTTGGCTGAGTTGGGTCTTTGTTGCTGCGTGCAGGCTTTGTCTAGTTGCAGCGAGCGGGAGCTACTTTTTGTTGCGGAGCGCTGGCTTCTCATTGTGGTGGCTCTTCTTGTTGAGAAGCATGGGCTCTAGGTATGTGGGGTCAGTAGTTGTGGCTCACGGGCTCTAGAGCACAGGCTCAGTAGTTGTGGCACACAGGCTTAGTTGCTCTGCAGCGTGTGGGATCTTCCCAGACCAGGGCTTGAACCCATGTCCCCTGCGTTGGCAGGCGGATTCTTAACCACTGCGCCACCAGGGAAGCCCTTTCAGCAGTTTGACTGTGGTTTTTTTAGTATAAATTTTCCTTGTGTTTATCCTGCTTAGATTTTATTTAATTTCTTGGGCCTTAACCTACTATTTTCCATCAAATTTGGGAATTTTTCAGCCATTATATCTAAGGATATTTTTTTCTTGTCTTTTATCACCTGTCCTGCTAAGATTCCAATTACACATGTTAGATCATTTCGTATTGTCTCATATGAACATCTCTAATGTTCTGATCATTTTACTTTGGTCTTTCTTCTGTTTTACCTTTGGCTTGGGTAATTTCTATTAATCCAACTTCAATTTTTCTGATTCTTCCCCTACCATCTCCACTTTGTTGTGCTCATTTGGGAATGTTTTATTTCAATTACTGTACTTTTCAGGTCTGGAGTTTCCTTTTTTTTTTTTTTTTTTAGCTTCCATTTTTCCCTTGAGATTTCCTCTATATTTACTCACTAACAGCATGTTTTCCTTATATTTTTTGATCATAGCTTCTTTGAATTATCTTATCTGCTAAATTCAGCATCTGAGAACAGAGTGCACCTTTTTTCCTGAACATAGGTAGCATTTCCTGTTTCTTTGCATGTCTAGAAATTTTTGGTTGTAAACTGGACATTGTAGATTATATGGTGAAGTAACTCTGAGTTCTGTCATATTCTTTGTTTTTAAAAAAATTTTATTTATTTGTTTATTTATTTATTTATTTGGCTGTGCCGGATCTTCATTGTGGTGTGTGGATCTATAGTTGCGACACATGAGATCTTTAGTTGCAGCTTGTGGGATCTTTTATTTGTGGCATATGGGCTCTTAGTTGCGACATGCAGGATCTAGTTCCGTGACCAGTGATCGAACCTGGGCCCCCTGCATTGGGAGCGCAGAGTCCCAACCACTGGACCACCAGGGAAGTCCCTGTCATATTATTTAGAGGTCCTTGTTTTTTTGATTCAGTAGGCTTCCTTGAATTGAAACTACAAATGTTGTCTCCTATGCATTATACAGCTTATAGCTTCCCACTAATGTTTTCTTTTTTTAGCCTGAACCCTTGTAGGTCTCCCTTGTGCCTGCAAAATTTGGCCATTAGCCCAAGGATTTAGGCTAAGATGGTGTTCATGCTTTGTATTGTTTCTTTGCTTCTAAGGATTCCCTCCTAAATGATAGTGGCTCTGGTGACTTTGGGCTCTCTTCTCTGACAGTAAAGTCTGTCCAGTCATCTTTTTCCCACTCAAACTGTAAATGATTGATGAATTAACTCAGTTAATAATAGCATTACAAATAAAAATCTGATTTTTTTTTCCTCTTCCTACTTTTTCATCAGGCTTCATGGGTCTCCTATGTTCATGTGTAATTTTGCCATCAACCAGGAATTTGGGCAGCTTATGCTCTGCATTTGGGTCTTCATGCCTGCTGAGGTTGACTTGCTGCCAAGATTTCCTCTTTAAATTTTCAGCTGCTTTTCCAGCCCTAAACTCTAATTTCTAACATCTTTAGCCAGTGTGGCTGCATTTTTTTTTTCTCCATTTTCTGCAGCTGTAGCTGTAGCTATGGAGCTTGGTCAGTGCCTTGGGACCAGTAAGCCATGAACTCTTACCTATTCCACTTTCATTTTTCAAAATTAAAATTAAACTCTCTTCAGCCTTAGATGTGCTTTTGAATACTTTCCAGTGTCATAATTAGTTTGTTTGTATTAATCTTGTATTTTATCACTGTTACCTCTGGCATTTTGTGTGACCACTTCAGTCATCCACCATGACCAGAAGTTGAACTTATTCATCTCTATTGATTTTAATGATACTTTTTTTTTAAAAGCCTCTAAACATTCAGTAAAATATAAGTGAAGTTTTTAGGTATTAACTTATACCTCAGTTCTCCCAGGTTCATGTTGACAGTTTATACTGTTTTTAGGGGACAGCAAATTTATATTTTAGCTGATAGGCTCTTCAGTTTCTGTAAGGTGTGTGTGTGTGTGTTTGCGTGCATGTGCAGGTGTGTGCATATGTGTGTGTTTAATAGTACAATTAAAGTCACTGTTCATTCTTCACATCTGTCGGAGTTTTAGGCATTTGGTTGGGAAATAGTTTGGCATTGAACTTAGTGATGTTATTGGGGAACTTAAAAGACAGTGCAAATATGTTTATTCTCAAAGGAACATTTTATGTTATTATTGTTTTGTAGAACACTTTCTTCTATTGTAATCTAACCAATTTTTATATTTTCTCTAATGGCTAGCATTGTACCTACTAATGTGCAGTCAATTTATTGAATTATTCCCAGTTTAAATCAATAAAAATATGTTACTCTCCTTTGTATTTTATGTGGATTAATACCCCTCTTTACATGTGGGAATGTGCTTTCTCTGATGAAACTGGAACTTTTGTCTCTCCAGCTTTTCTAACATATTAACCTCAATTGTTAACTATTCTAAATATAGTTTCATAAAACTGTTGGGTTTTAGAGCTGGAAGAGAAACAAGTGATTAGTACTATGACCTGCTTACTTTATTGGTGAAAAACTAAAGTACAAACCAGTAAAGTAATACTTTACTTGGTTGATTATTAATATATAGTATCAGAACTAGTTCTTGAACCCAGGTCTCCTAAACCTTACTTCATTAACTATTCTTCTACATCTAACCCTACTCCCTCCTCAAAAAACTTATAATAATGTCACTTTTAAGAAACTTTCATGTCCCTTTCAAGAAACCATCCCACCCACAATTATAAAATTTTCTTACTCAGATTTGATTAGCACGTACAGCTTCCTTTTTTTCTCCCTCAGGTTTCAGAGCATTTATAAGCTGCAAATTCATATTTTAAACTTTTACTTAGAATGGAACATCAATAAGTTTGTAGGTGTGGTTTTTGTAACAACTGTAGAAGAAATTAATTCCAACATGAGTTTTCATTTTAGAATGTGCTTATTTTATGCAAATTATCTGTAAATGGAAAATAAATATGGAGATGGGCAGGTAAATAACAAGAATCAGTTTAGGCATGTTGTACAATGCCTTATCTAGTGTTGTGAGGTATGGTTGGGATATTGGAATGCCCCTAATAATGGCAGGGATTCCCACTCTCTCTCTTTCCCTGTTTCTCTCCCTCTCTATCTTCTTCCCTCCTTTCCTTCCTCCTTTGTCCCCTTTCTTCCTTCCTTCTTCCTCCTTTTCATCCTTCTTTCTTTAATTAGTAGGTTATTTTAAATACTTGTTCTACATCTTAGCTCTTTTTCTAAATGACCCTTTGAGTGTGCTAGGACTTGGATATTTGTCTTGAAGAACTTTTGGTATAATATTACCTTAAAATTATTCAAGGCAGGAACCTAGGATTTGTTCCTTAAGTCCTTTTCGGTATTCACCATTCATTTCTTAGCTTAATTGCTTCTGTCTTCAAATTCTGTCTTGAATCTACCCTCATCTCTTTATATCTCCTGCCACCTATTTCAAAGTATCATCATCCTTTAACTTTATTTACTAACTCCTGCTGGAGCCCCTTTAATCCATTTATACACAGTTTATACACAGTTTAAAGCTGACCTTCTTAAAATATTATTTAGATCACATTACTCCCTGCTTAAAACACTTTTCAGTAGCTTTCTGTTGTACTTAGTATAATATCCAGATTCTTTTCCATGGCTTATGATACCTTGTCTGATTGAGCCCAGTTCTCTAGCTCTCCAGCCTGATCTTTTTCATTGACCACAATCACATTGATGTCCTTGTAGTTCCTCAAATGCTAGTGTTTTTCTGCTGTGGTTTATTTCACATCCTTTTTCATCTGCCTCGAACTCTTTTTCCTGCTTTGCACATAGCTAACTTCTCTCACTTTATCAACTCAAATATTATATCCTTGGAGCGGCATACCATGAGCACCATGCCCATCCCAGTTTATTATTAGTTTCCTTTTTAGTGAACAGCTTGCAGTTATTTTGCCTGTTTTCTTGTATTTTTGTCTGTCTTTCTAAAATTTAAATTTCATGAGAGTAAAAAGACCCTAAACACACTGTCTGGCTCATAATAAGCATTTGGTTTTTACCAACTGCTTGAGTAAAAGTTAAAGTTTTTTGGACAAGTAGTTCAGCTTAAGCTAGAGAGTCTGTGGGGGAAAAAAGGAACTTGTAAAATGTAATTAATTAATTGAAAGAACCTGTAAAATGTTATCATCTAGTCTTACATTTTGGATGTAGCCATAAATTTATTTTGCCACTATTAAATATGGCATTCAGAATGTAACAGCAGACTGTAAATGTGTCTTAAAGATTTAAGTGCTAGTGTTCCAGACTACTTATCAACTGAAATTTTTTTTTGTTGCTTAGAGGTAAAAAATTTATCATTTTTAAATGATTATGCATAAATTAGCTTGACCATTTTGTATTTGGTTTTCTCATTTGTGACATTTTGTGTCATTTATGCTTTTCATTTATTACTTATTTTGAGTGTATCATGTAGTCTATTTCCTATGGACTACAAAAGAGTTTTTATAATTCAAGTGGTAAACAGTTTTCTAACTTTCACTTTTTTAGAAGCTGAGTGGTGGTTGGGTTTGAAGTGTGGTACAAACAGTTGGGCATATTAATGTGTTTTGGTTGTGGGGAGGACCTTGAAGTTGTGGGATCCACACTCTCATTCATTCATTCATGATGTGGAATGTTGAGTTCCTAAGGTTTGAGGGGAAACAAGAGATAAGCCTGATAAGACTTAAGTGATCTTCATTTCTTACCCTCACTCCAAGCCACTTGAATTTGAGGAAATTCATCTTCTGCAGTTATTCTGAAAAGCAGTGACTCTTCTTCGTATGGGTAGAACAGTTGGAGAATTCCAGCATATTATGGAAACACTTTAAGTACTACACAGCCCTATGCAGGGTACTTGAATTCTGCGCCTCCTGGTTAGCCTCAAGGAGACTGAGGACATGGTTCATTGTCATATCCCTTTATTGCTGCTTCTACCCTTGGCTAATGATACTCTCAGGTTTCCACTCTGTGCACTGTCCTAGGAGCTGCCAAACAACGCTTCTGGGGCAGAGGTCCTGCCAAAATGCCCCTAAGCTGCTGCTACCACCACTTACCTTTTATGTAAGGTAAATTCTATGCTCAGTTCCATTATTAATCAAGCAAGTTTAATAATAGCAGCACCTACCCGATAACATTATTGTGAGAATTCTTTGAGTTGATGAATAATAAAATATTTTTCACAGCAGCTAGTACTAGGCAAATATCATTTGTTATGGTTGTCATCATCATTAAGAAACCCCCCCCCCAGTACCATTAAGGATGCTATAAAGACAGTCATAGGGGAGAAGACTACTTTTCTAAGTATTCTGGAATAATAAGTCTATTCTAGGATATGTACTCTTCCCCTAACCTCTATTCTTTTCTAAATCATGCTTAACTTTGTCACGTCTATCAGAATAGAACATTCCCAGAGTCTCAAGACATGTATTATGCCCAACCTCAGTTTCGCCGTGCCTCACCATTCCAGAGACCCACATGCAGTCACATTAATGGTAATAACTCAGTTATTTTGGCTCATGTCCTACCTAAATGATACAAGGCCTCCACCTTCCTGTAAAGTATCCCGCAGTTTATTCTGGTAGTCCCCGGGGCCATATCACTAGTGCACACAGGCTCTACTTGTTCCTTTACTCTTGTCTTCTCATTCAGTTGCATGAGGGCAGACCCTCACCACCACCTCTGTAATGTACACATGTAGCTGCTTCCCTGTTAGAGATGCTGTCCCTTGCTACTCTCACAGATAAAAATCTGGAGTGCGTAAAATGGCATTACATTTACCATAGTCACCCCAGCTGTGCTTGGACTCCATGTTTCACAGAGTCCCTTCTGAAAACAACTTGTGCTATGGGTTCATAGACATAAACATATGTCCATAGACACAGACATTTCCATAGGTCCAGCCTAGTCTTTTCTCTCCCCTCCCCTGCAACCTCCCTCTCAAGTCAGCATCCCTTGGGTTTCCAGCCCCTGTGCAAGTCAGGTCACGCACACAGCTTAGATACGTTACCAGCTTGACTGTAGTATCCTGCTACAGACATCCAGGCACCTTTGAATTCCAGAGTAACTTTCGCACTTATATTCTGTGTTTATTCATAAAAGTAGTAGCTATATGATTGGTTATAATCCCTAATATGATATTAGGAGTTTTACATATAGGCAAATTGCTGATCTTGATAGTTTAAAACATTAAACACTATTTTCAGATTTTCTCTAATTTCACTTCCATTTCACACAAATTCACATTATTTCTGTGCCCCTGGGCCAAAGTCTAGGTAAATTTACTGCCCTAATGCATACTCTATCTTACTCTCTGGCACTCTCTTTTGCCTTCCTGGTTCACAGTACTGGTAAGCAGGATCCGCTTCTATCTGTATTACAATTTCACCTCTCCTTGGCATAAGTTAGAGTGAGACTTTAAAAATATCACTAAGTACTGGATTCAGCCCACTAACAGAAATTTTTTCTCTTTGTCTCAGGCCGCTGAGCCTCTTACCTAATTTTCTCCTTAATGGAGCTTCACACTTTCAGTCAACGTGACTTGGATTTCTTTGAGTAGACATTATTATTCCTACTAATAATTTTAATAACTTCTGGTAAATTGTAATTACCCATCCTCTTTATTCTCCAACAGTTTATTATAAATATTCTTCTATTTCCCTTTTTCTGTCTTTCACATTATCTTTGAAAGACACCTTTAGTTTACATCTTTAATCTGGTACTATCTGCAAAGACTTGTTGTTCAATTCATGCTCCATGATAATTTAACATAGAATACTGCTATCCTTGAAATTCCATATTTATGTTTTGTCTCATATGCCTCCCAGCTGCCAGTCCACTATTACTTGCGGGGAGTAGGGAATGTGACCCCAAATACTAAGACCACCCACTTATGTGATTTCATTTCTGTTATCTTCATTTCCCAAGGTGTTGGCTTCAGGATTTTTTTTTTTAACCTTGTGTTATTACAGGGTTTAGTTTTCTGACTTGATTGGTGATACTGAACATTCACAGCTTTTCACTTTTTCAGTTTATAAGCAAGAAACTTTAAAAGTCACTATCAGTGCCTTTTGTCATGAAAAAGACAAGTAGAAGGAATTAGTCTTTCTCACCCAAGGATGTCAGTTTGTGTATACCAGTGGGAACCAGACAGCATGTCTAGGTAAAATCACTTATCACAATGCAGCTACTTCTTTACTATGGTAATTTTAGCTCAACTAGGTCATGTTATAAATGTCAGCAAGGCACGAAAGGGAATAAAATGTCATCAGAATAATACACATGTGCTTACATTTCAACGGAACTTAAAATCTTTTATAGGAATCAGGATTAGCAGGATTTTTTTCTCATTCTAGTGATAAATGTGAATACAGTTACTGTCACTATGACTCTTAAGTGTTCAATTTGGTCTCACCCCTGGTTTCCTTAAATTAGAAAGAAAATCTCAATTTTGTTATTGGAGGTTAGTACAGATAAGAGTTTTTCAGCTAAGTAGATAACAGTCGTTGTAGTGGCTTGATTTAAAAATACACTTCCAGTTCACCTTTAAAAACTGGGTTAAGAGGAATGAGATATAATGTAAGCCACAAAACCACCATTTGATACTAACATTATTCATATTCTAGGCCAGAGTTTTAAAATTTTTAAAAATAATAAATTTTTATTCATTGTTGTTGATTTTGTACCTCACAAACTAGATGTTAATTTTAATTTAATTTAGGCAGAGTAATTGAAGAAAGGAAATATCACATTTCTCATGTTTATATATAGTAATTTTTTCCCTTACTTCAAGAGAAAGAATTATAGACATAAAAGGTGTAACAAAATAGATTTGTCAAAGAACCTTTAATAGGCTGCTGCTTTTTTTTTTTTCTTCAAAGTTTCAATTAAACCTGAAGAGATAATACAGTCCTGCTGTGATTTTAAATGACTCTTTTCATGGTTGCATAAATTGTGATTTGTCATGAATTGTAGATTGTGAATGACAGTTATGTCTGGATTCTGGTCCTTTTCCTTTTCTGATTCATGCTTGTTAAAACAGGACCTTTAGGATCACTGTGACTATCTCCTTGTTTGTTTCATATTATAACAGCCTTGATTACAAACAAGCTTTAACTACTTCTTAATTCAGTTTAATCTTTCTGCATTTGCAAAGAAAAAATTCTTCACTGCAGTAAATAAGTATTAAGACATACTCTTATATTTCAAAGATTAACTTAACTTGAGAATCATACTTTTGATTTTGACCCCCAACTTGTGATAGGATTAAGGTAGATTATTTTATCTTCTTGTAAAATAGTATAAAATAAATATATGCTTATAGATGTTACAGTGTAAAGTAGAAGAATTTCACTTTATAAGAAACTAATTTGCCTTCACATTGGGCATAAAAATGCCAGTATGTAGAGGACATTTATAATTTATCTACTTTTAAAGTATTTTAATTATTTCCCTTTTTACTATTTTTTTTATTCCCACTTATGGAATGAAAGATACAGGTAGTGAACTTATATTTAAGATTGATCATTTGTTTTGAATCAGGTACAGACTAATAATGACTCAGTCTAATATAATATTTGGGGTTCAGTCTCTAGGTGACAGGTATTCGTGTGTAATAAAACTCACCACTTGAATTGGCATTGATTGTCATTGTTGTTGAGAATCCTGGTAGGAGCAGGATTGATTGAACAAATGTGAAGATTGAATTTGCCTTTTCCTAGCAAGGTGGTCACAGAAGCAGGATGAAGTATAAAAGCTGAATACGACAGCATTAAATCTATTCAACTGTACTTCAGAGAAAAGAAATGGCAATGATTAAGGTTACTGTTCAATTCAACAAGCATTTATTGAGCAATTCTATAGTCCAATACAGTGTTAGCTGCTAATAGATACAAAAGGAGAAGATAGTATGATTTGCCCTAAAGGAGTTTATCATGTAATTTGGGAGACAAATGATTCATATATGAAACAGCTGGAGAACAAAATATGACAATATATAATCAAACAAAATACAAGCACAGTTATTTGTCCAGCAAATGAAAAGACATATCTGTATGATTTGAAATTCTTTGTGGTGACATAAAGTAACATAGCCTGAGGTACTTGAGATTTTTCGTTATTTAAAGTGAAAAAAAAAAGTAATTTAAAAGATGTTTATTTAAACTATCCTTTAGTCCAGTCTAAACACCAGTTACGTACATGATCACTTCATACATGAGACACTAAATGAATTCAAGAATACTTTGCTTCCTTTTAATGGCTGTTTTGCAGTGTCTTCTATATATTCTAAATGCAGTTTATTTTTCCAATGTCCAGGTAGTCTGAATTGTATTTTTTAAAAAGTAGGTCTCAAAGAGCACAGTCATCTGCTTAGCTTTGTGTAAGGAGGCCATGTGGCAAAGCAGCCTCACTACGTTCTGTTTATGTTATTTTTTTCTCCACTGCTTGCTCAGTGGTAATGGTCTAGAAGATTCCTTTTGTGTTGTTATTAATTGTGGTAAGAACAGTTAACATGAGATCTACTCTCTTAACAAATTTTAAGTTTTTAATACAGTATTGTTAACTGTAGGTACAGTGTTGAATAGCAGATCTCTAGAACTTAATCATCTAGCACAGCGGTCCCCAACCTTTTTGGCACTGGGGACCAGTTTCATGGAGGACAATTTTTCCATGGACGGGGCGTGGGATTGGGGCGGGGGGTGGGAGATGGTTCAGGTGGTAATGCAAGCGATGGGGAGCGGCAGATGAAGCTTCGCTCGCTGGCCCACTGCTTACCTCCTGCTGTGCGGCCCCGTTCCTAACAGGTACCGGTACTGGTCCGCGGCCCAGGGGTTGGGGACCCCTGATCTAGCATAACTAAAACTTTATGCTTATTTTATAGCAACTCCCCATTTCCTGAGTCTCCCTCCCCACCCAGCCCCTGGCAACCACCATTCTGTTCTTTGCTTCTACTTGTTTGACTCTTTCAACGACTTAATCTAAATGGAATCATGCAGTATCTGTCTGTGATTGGCTCATTTCACTTAGCATACTGTCCTCAAAGTTTTTCCGTGTTGCATGTAGGAGAATTTCCTTCTTTCTTTCTTTTTTTTTAAAGCTGAGTATTATTCCATTTATGAGTATAGCACATTTTCTTTATCCATTCATCTATTGATGGATATTTTAGGTTGTTTCTACATCTTGGCTATTGTGAATAATGCAGTGAACATTAGAGCAAATGTCTCTTCAAGGTCCTGATTTCAATTCTTTTGGATAAATACCCAGAAGTTCTGTTGCTGGATCATATGGTAGTTCTATTTCTAATTTTTTGAGGAACCTCCATACTGTTTTCCATGGTGGTTACACCACTTTACATTCCCACCAACAATGTACAAGAGTTCCAGTTTTTCCACATCCTCACCAACACTTTTACCATTTGCTTTTTGATAACAAAAAAATAACCATTTTAACAGGTGTGAGGTAGTATCTCATTGTGGTTTTGATTTGCATTTCCTTGATGACTAGTGATGTTTACATCTTTTTATATACCTGTTGTCCATTTGTAGGTATTCTTTTTTTAAAAATTAATTTTTATTTGAGTATAGTTGATTTACAGTGTTGTGTTAGTTTCTGCTGTGCAGCAAAGTGAATCAGTTATACATATATGTATATATATACAAAGTTTTTTTTAGATTCTATTCCCATATAGGTCATTATAGAGTATTGAGTAGAGTTCCCTGTGCTATATAGTAGGTTATTCTTAGTTATCTATTTTATATATAGTAGTATGTATATGTCAATCCCAATCTCCCAATTTATCCCTCCCCCACCCCTTTCCCCCTTGGTAACCGTATGTTTGTTTTCTACATCTGCAACTCTATTTCTGTTTTGTAAATAGGTTCATTTGTACCATTTTTTTTAGATTCTACATATAAGTGATATCATATGATATTTGTCTTTCTCTGACTTACTTCACTCAGTATGACAATCACTAGGTCTATCCATGTCATTTGTAAGTATTCTTTAGCAAAATGTCTATTCAGGTCCTTTGTCTATTTTTTAATGAGTTATTTCGGGTTTTGGGGTTTTGTTGTTTTTTATTTGATTGATTGTTTTTGCTATTGAGTTGGAAGAATCCCTTTTATATTTTGGATATTAACCCTTTATCAGATATGTGGTTTGCACATATTTTCACCTATTCTGTAAGTTGCTATTTTCACTCTTTTAATTCTTCCCTTTACTGTACAGAAACTTTTTAGTATGATGTAGCCCCATTTGTCTATTTTTGCTTTTGTTACCTGGGTTTTGGGTGTCCTACCAAGAAATCATTGCCAAGACCAATGTCACGAAGTTTTTTCCCTCTTCTTTCTTTTAGTAGTTTTACATTTTCAGGTCTTACAATTAAGTTATTACTCCGTTTTGGGTTGATTTTTATGTATAGTGCAAGATAAGGGTTCAGTTTTATTCTTTCACATTTGGATATCCAGTTTTCCTAACACCGTTTACTGAAGTGACTATTATTTCCCGTATGTATTCTCGGTACCCTTGTTGAAGATTGGTTGAGCCTATATACATGGGTTTATTTCTGGGCTCACTGTTCTGTTCCATTGGTCTATATGTGTGTCTTTATGTTAGTACCATGCTGTTTTAATTACTGTAGCCTTGTCATATATTTTGAAATCAGGAAGTATGATGCCATCAGCCATGTTCTTCTTTCTCAAGATTGTTTTAGGCATTTGGGGTTTTTTATGTTTCCATATGAATTATATAGGATTGTTTGTTCTATTTCTGTAAAAACTGCCATTAGTATTTTGAAATGCCATTGAATCTGTAGCTCACTATGGGTAGTACAGACATGTTAACATTATTAAGTGTTCCAAGCCATGAACATGGGATTTCTTTCCATTTATTTTGTGTCTTTTTAATTTGTTTCATCATGTTTTGTACTTTACAGTATACAAGTCTTTCACCTCTTTGTTAAATTTATTCCTAACTATCTTATTCTTTTTGATGGCATTATAAATGGGATTGTTTTCTTAATTTCTTTTTTGGATAGTTCATTTTTAGTATATAGAGATGCAACTGATTTTTGCATGTTGTTTTTTTTTTTTTATCTTTCAACTTTACTGAATTTCTTTATTAGTTCTGTCCAGTTTTTTCTGTGGAATCTCTGGAGTTAAGTGTATATGAGATTATGTTATCTGGAAACAGAGATAATTTTACTTTGTCCTTCAGTAAACTCTTAAAATACTCTTCAGATTCAGCCTTGGCTGGGAAGCTTTCTCTTTTCTGTGTCTCTCCTTAGGTATTTCTTCACTGTACCTCCAGACCCATTGCACATCTATCATGACATATGTCATTGTATTTTAATTTATTTTAATAAATTCATTTGTCTGATTCACTAGATTGGCATTTTTACCGTATCACCAGGACTTCACATAATTCTTGGTGCATTGCAGATTCTTAATAAACACTTACTGAATGAATAAAATATATGAATTTGTTATATATCACAATACTAGTGAAAATTTGTTATTGCATTTAGTTCTTACAATAAACGTGGGGTACATCCTATCATTAAGTGTCCAGTGGGTATGGATCTTTAAGATCCAGTGATGTATACAAGTTTAAAATTTAAAAGTCTACCTCTTTTACAGCCCCGCCTCTACCATATAATTTTCTCTGAAAAAACTGATACGAAAAGCTGTGATGTTCATTTCTCCACACCATGAACAGTTCTTAAAGTTGCTTGAATCAGTCCAAATATAGATGTGATGTATAGATATATTATGGGTGTGTACACACACTCATCCTCCTTAGAAACAGCTTTTCCAATGTTAACTGACATTGCCTTCCTCCCAGTTTTCCACTTGACTTAATTATTTCAGATACAGTTTTAAATTGCATTAATTTTTTTTTTTTAGCATTTAGTCTCTGTTTATTCTTTTTTAAGGTTATTTCTAAGGCTGGCTTGGAGTAGTTCAAATCCAGAATAAATACAGTTTGCTCCCCGTCACTCCATACTCTTAAAATGGTTTTGCTAGCTTTTAGAACCTCTTAGATACTTATAAAATAAGGTCAAGCTGATTCCACAGCCTATCGGTGGTATATATTAGTGCTATACTTTTGGCTAAATGTAATTGACATGAAATACAATAATTAATACAGTTAATAAACTTATTGCTTGTTCACCTGGAATTTTTGGTGTTGCAGTTTTTCATAATAGAGTTTTTTAATGTCATCTAGTTTATTTTTGGCCAAACTATATTTTATTTCTTAAGTCCTTAAACCCAGACTATTTGGAAAATCATATACTCTCTGACAAATGAGAATTCTTGTATTTTATTGATTTGAACTGTTTTCTTCAAAGTCATTATTTCAGCAATGAAGGTATCGAAGTTTTCACTTCTGTAGGTGTTATTTCTTGGCAGTGAATACAAGAAATTCTCCAGTTCAGTTTAAAAGAGTAAAATTTGAAATTTGTGGTTTTGTTAATTAGGCTTTCCATGAACACCTGGTTTTTGGCTTTCTTGTAACTATAGTGTAGTAGCCTTAAAAGCACTGAAATCATATCTAGGATTTTATATGTTGCAGAATGTAGTAGCTACAACTGCACTTTTCTACGTTCATACATAGTATGGTCAGTATTTATCATAATTTTTAAATGTGACAAGTTTTTTTTTCTTCTTTTCCTGTAAGTAGTGCTTCTTGGACATCACAGTCACTTCAGGCTGTGCCCTTAATTCCTGTCCATAGCATTATTTTATAAACATAAATGAGAGGATTAAAGGAAACATTTTAAAAACAAACATTTTAACTAGCATTTGAAAATTCAAGCAGTTTCATCAAATGTGGCTCCTGATAAGTTACTTCAGTTTAATCAGAATTTTATCAACTTGTTAAGGTCCACCTCAGATGGACCTTCAAATATTTTTTAAAGGCTTTCCATTCTTTTCTCTCTTCTTCATTCTGTTTTCTTTTTGCCCTCCTAACCTCTCCTTTCTCTTCCCATGTTTTTCTCCACTTATCTATCTTCCTATCCCCATGTTACCTCTTCCATTTCCTCCCCTATTTTTCTTCATTCACCTGTATTCAGTTCCTTTCTCACATTTATGTGCTTTATCCACTTGCCATTCTGTCTTCCCTTTATACAGTCTAAGAAAGGACACACCCTGGCTCATATAGTGATTTCCTGTTGTCTGCCTGTCCTTCCTGTGCTCATTTTTATGAAACAAACTTGAAGGGAAATAAGAGTTTGGATGGGCGAAATAGAGGTTCATTTTTAAAAATATTTGTTATTAACTCCAACAAATCTTGTGAGGATTGTTGATTAACTACGAGTGTATAAAATCTACTCTGATCTTAGTGTGAAAAGAGTTATGTTAGTATAGCATTCTTGGTTGAAAGCCATGATTCAAATTGAGTATACGTTTGTGATTGGCATTTAAAAACAAACTTTGCTGTTCCCTTCTCTTTAATTAAAGAGACAACAGTGAAGAACATTGATCCCTTCAATAGAAGACATATTTATTAAAAATCAACTTTTTGATGCAATACATTGCTATAGGATGCTAGAATTACTTTAAGCTTGAAGCAAAACCAAAACCCAAAACTTGGAAAGCTAAGTGCAAAGGCTTCAAAGCAGTTTAGGATCATCCAAATTGTTAGTCTAAATAATTGAAGACATTAAACAGATCCATATTTGTAAATGACAGAAATGATTACTGGTTTAAGTATTATTCAGTGGTACTTTATCAAAGCAGAGCCCCCTCACATTCCTGGTTCTGTGCTTTGCTGGACTCATTCTCTGGGAGTTTGCCCCATGTAATAAGTTTTGGTTTTCATATTGTTGCCAGTAGAAATGGGTTTTTATGGCTTAAGGAGAGTTGATATTGTTTGGTTGAATATGAACGCCTAGGGAGCCTACACATTAAAAAAATTTTCAAAACCAACTGTTAGATTAATGTTGAAAAACACTACTAATCCTGTTACAGTATAGTGGGTACTTACTTATGAGGTTCTCAGAGTAGAATCTTGAGGTTTCTTGAATAAAACTTAATGGGAATTTAAGCTGGTTTGTAACTATTAACAAATGTAACTTAGAAACATTTTCAAATTACTTTAAACTAGTTAAAAGTGGTCAGGACAATCATCAAAGATTTGAAAGTTGCTCAAGTTAGGTTCATTGAAAACTCCTGACTTTTAATCTCTTAATCATAAAAATGTTCTGTTCTTAATTGTCATGTGGTCCAGTAAGTATGAGCAGTTTTTCTATGTCACCAATGCTGTGAACAATCAGGCTGACGATTTCCTGATAATGTTCTATTACGGTGGTCGCAAGTAATTCTGGAAATAGTGTTTTAAGAAATGTCTTGCTCAGAAGCATCATTTCTTCCAGGAAATAGCCTTTCATTTTGGTCTAGAAAGTTCAAGGATACGGCATCCTGTTGGAGCTCTGGGGTACTACTATTTTCAGACCTTGTTTGTGTGCAACATGAGCCATATTGATTTCCAGATAATATGAATTTATTCAAAACAGGAGATTGTAACATTCTAGGAGCAGATTGTTTTTAGTTTTATTAAATTTACTTTGATTACAACCAAGAAAATTGCTTTCAAACAACTAAGACATTATATTCTGACCCCATAGCTTTGCTGTCATTTAACCTTTCCCAAGGTTTCTACTGTTATCCTAACTCTTCTCAGTAGGAGATGATGGTATTGGTACAAATCAAGAGATGTAAGATTTAACATCACTGTTGACTTAGCGAGAAATGCAAAATATATTTAATCAATTTTTTTCTTAAATAAATACGACCAAATGAACTTTGCTAAGTAATAATTTGACCATATAATAAAAAGCAGATTAGAGATAACTACTTATATGATGGGAATATTTTCTAAGAGTACTTCAGCCTCAAATATTGCATACAATTTTTGTTCTTGTAACATCTACAAGTTAGAATAAAAGCATGGTGTGGTATTGGTTTTTTTCAAAATTTCTGAAATTATGATAGAAATAAAGTAAAAATAAATCATGTAATTTTTATGACTGGAACATTAAATCTGTTTTTTAGTAATACTACCAATTAAAGGGGGAAATGCTCAGATTTAACTGTTACTATTCTACCATGCAAAGGCTTCCCAGTTTACAGACTGGGGAGTCTCTACATTAGCCTACAAAATCCTAAATGATATGGCCCCCTCCAGGTTTTCTCTCTGATCTTATTTTCTACCACTTTCTCTCCCTCACACAGTTCACTTCAGTCACACTAATCATCTTACTGTTCCTCGAACATCCCAGGGACTTTCTGCTTCAGAGTCTTTGTACTAGTTGTATCTCTACCTGCAGTGTTCTTCTCTCAGATGGCCGTGTAGCCTTTCCTCAGTGCTCACATGTCAGCTTCTAATTAGGCAGGCCTGTGTTTGTCATCCTATCCAAAAAGCCTTCACTCCCCACACTCCCCACAGCACCTGAACTAACTTACTCTGCTCTACTTTTTCATTTTCAATAGCATCTCTCACTTCCTAACAAACTATAAAATTTGCTCTTATTTTTAAAGAACATAATGTGTGAAATATTAACACAGAAGTGTGTTCAAAGGTAATGGTGTATGTGTAATACAGAGAGGAAGTTCAGGAAATAATAATTACAGAATCACAAGACCTGAAGAAAGGTATTAGTCTTTGAATGGAAGGGCTGAGCAAGTATCAGGCAGAATGAATGAATGTAAAATACTCCCACGTAAATGCATACTTTTGGCATTTCAGTCCCCTGACCATAAAGAAGGAAATCCTGAGATTCCAAAGAGGAAAAAAAAAAGTTACCAACGGAAAAACATGAATCAAACTGGTATTACACTTCTTATGGGTGACCCTGAATTCTAGGGTATAGTGTAGAAAATGCTGTTAGGGTTCTGTAGGAGAATGACTTTGAAACTAGAAGTTTATATTCCAAGCAAAACTGTGCTTGAAATGTGAAAGCAAACAAAGATAACTCATACTTGAAAGAACTCTAAAAGTGCATCTCCAATAAAATCATAATAGATGAAGAGGTGAGAGTTAAGAAACAGTGACTGTAACTCCAGAGTGTAATAGTATAGTGAAATACCCCCAAAATATAAGTGAGAGCTTCGCAGTTATCCAGGAAGGCAACTAATTCAAATTGGAACTCAAAATCTAACAAACAAGCAGCAGTCCTACAATTAGCAGTCAAAGGGAATTACAGCTTTTATAGTTCTGAACCCTGAAGACCCAGAAAGACTCCTCAAAGGAATTAAAACGTATTCATTATCAACCTGTTCTCCATTTAATCTGTTTTTAACTGATGAGCTTCTTCTTATTAGCCCACACTCTCTCTTCTTAATTGTATCAGTGTTCTTCGTTTAAAAAAAAGTAGATGAGTAGATTCTGGCACATTTCACAGATGGAAAAAACTGCAAAATATGTAGGAAAAGCACAGATCTGCAATTATAGAAATGACTGACTTCTGTGTCCTCTTACAAATAGTACCTTCAAGGTGGAAGTTCATAGGTAGGATGTAGACTGTTGGATAGACAGGGTGAGGGTTTTTCCAGCAAAATGAAAAGTCTCAGACCCTCCGAGACTGCTCAGACCCAGACTCTTTTCTGAGTGACTGGTTAGGAGAGCTGTTGCTCTTCTTCCCCCAGCACTCCTGAGGCTCCACATCAGCTGCTTCCTGTGCTCTGCCAACCATTTATACTTTAAAGGATCTCTTCACGAAAGGGACTCTGAGACCCTTTAAAAATCTGACCTTGGAGCCAAAATTATCCTATTGGGTATGTTTTTAGAACTCATACTGTTTTTTAGCTAGTTCATAACTCGATCTGTGTGTAAATTATTTACAGATGAATGCAGTTCCAGCCAAATTGCCTTATTTAAATGTATCATTACGGACACTTCAATAGCTTCTACATTTGAACACTGAATTTTACTTCATTTCAAATATATTATAAACTGCATAAGCAGTTTATATCATTCCTTACCATCCATTTTACAGTGTTAAAGTAATAATTTTACCCATCTTCAAAACCGTATACATTAGATTATTACTACCATGAGAACTTATATGTGAACTGTGGGTATTTTTTCCTCTTTATGTGACCTTCTTTTAATGATTATTACAAAATTGAAATTGTTTTCCTTTCAGCGCTATCTAGTACTTTTTTGTTTGTTTTCAAAGCGGGCAAGTCTTTTAAGTGCCTGATTTGCAAGTGTCTGTTAGCTAGCAAAGCTGGCTAGTTGATTGGTATTGCTGTCCAGTGACATTCTCTTGTCTTTCCCTGTGAGTATTTCTGTGAGGAATTCATTATATTACTCTAATACTGCTGAGAATTTCCCTACCTTCCTTTGTTATGTCTGCCTCCACTGTCACTTTGGCTTCCCTAATAGATGTTAGTTCAGATCCCATTCTTCCCCACCACAATGCCGGTGAAAATTTTAGCCTCTTGCCACTTCCTTTCTCTCTGCCAATAGAGACCCCGACCCTTCAGAAATGGTAACCTCACTGATTACAATCCTCCTCTTTTTGTTTATTAATTTCATCTCTTATGTTAATGCAAAACACTTCTCCAGTTACCACAGATTCTTCTAGAACCCTTAAAGCCCAAAATTCTTTGAAGTTTTGGTTGTCTGTGGGACTCCCTCAAATGGCTCCCCATCTGAAAACAATAGCCAAGATCTAACAGTGGCTTTATATAATTTGTCCCACTACTACCTCTCTTTCTTAATCATCTACTAATCTCCCTCTCACTTACTTTGTTCCAGTCATACTGTCTCCTTGTTATTTCTTGAAGATACCATGCACAGTTTCTCCTTAGGAACATTGTACTTGCTGATTTTTCTGTCTGGAACGTTCTACTCCCAGATAGTCTCATGGTTTACCCTTTCACTTCTTGCACATCTTTACTCACATTTCACCTCATCCATGAGACCTTCCCTTTCCACCCTAAGAAATAACAGGGTACCATATTTCCAGCATATCCCATGCCACATAGCTTCAGACAAGCTATCTGTTTTATTAGACAAATTATGTATTTTACTTATTTATTGTCAGCCTCCACCAAAATGCAAACTTCCACAAGAGCAGGGAACTTTAGTTTTATAAACTGTTGAATTCTGAGCCCCTAGAATAGTGCCTGGCCTGTCATAAGCATTCAATAAGTATTTGTTGAATGAATGAATATTATAAATGCGACTCTGTTCAGTATTTTATACGGGTATACATTTTAGCTAGAGTTGACTGGTCTCTCTCATTATGAGCATGAAATTACAATCCGATTGCCTGGGTTCAAATACCATTTTTGTTACCTTGCACACAAGTACTTAACTTCTCTGTGTCTCATCCTGTATCTCATAGGTTGCTTGAGGATTAAGTGAATTAATATATGTAAAGCAATTTTAACAGTATATGGCACACATAGTATTCTACAATTTGATGTCTACGGAAATGTTCAACATCATCAGATTTGCTTTAGTCGTTTCTTTCAGCTTACTGAGCATTGTTATTTCTGAATATTTATGCTAAGGTTCTTTTGAGGTGGAAAGTACAAGCCCCAACACCATGGATTGAATTTTTTTCTAATTCATTTGTTTATCTTTTTTTAATCATGGTTTTGATACTTTAACATAAAAAATACTTTCTTTAGGACAGAGATATTTAACTTGTATGTGTACAGTATTATATATACCTACTTCTGGGTCCCCACTTGTAACAACATCTCAAAGCCCTCCATTTCTGATCAGAGCTGCTTTGGTTTAACCCAGTTTGGTTCAATTCAAACCAGTATGACAATGGATAAATCACAAAGGGCAGCTTAAGCTTACTTGCTGCTGGTAACAAAACAAATATGCAAATATAACCTGTACTTCTGAAATATAGCGTACAATCCTGACATGCTACGTAGTGTCAGAAACAGGGTTTCTGACCTTCACAATGTGGCAGTGAAGCCTGTGGCTCTCCAGCTCCCATATACAATTCAGCTCAGTATGAAGTGGCTCTTTAGCCTGACACAGTTGTGTATCACTGATTAAGATAACCTCCCTACCTTGGAGGGAGTGTGAAGTAGTATCCTTCGGTTCAGAAGTAGTTGTTTTTCTGCATATCTCAAACAGCTCTTTAAATACAACTTGACTTTTCTTTTACGTTAAAAACATTTCATTTGTATCTTCATCAGTTAGTTTCTGGATTGTACGGAAGTAATTACTCCAGTATTCATGTTCAACTGTTATTTCCCAGTTGGTTTCTTTGAAGCCTTTTAAGTTTTCAGTGACAGTTACATAGAAATTAAAATAAATAATACATTTGCTAATGATGATTTTAAAAGAATGAGGACATTTTAGCTATTACACTAAAATAATTTTTACCCTTCTTCTTAGTCAGTAGGATTCTTTGGTTAGGAGAAAAATTGGCCCATGTTTAAGAAAATAATAAGTTTATCTTCAGACTAAAGCCGCTAAAGTTAGTCTTTGGTCTCCATATGTTTTAAAGAAGTATAACGTTTATACAGTTAAATGAGTTATCACAAAATGAACACTCCTGTGTAACCACCAACCATTGGAGAAGGAAAGTGTTATCTGCATCCCCAGAAACCCTCTTACTGATTCCTAACCACTGCCCCTTTCCTGCTCCCCAAAGTTAACCACCCTCCCACCTATTCTAATATCATGGGTTAGTTTTGCCTTTTTAATAAACTTTGTATAAATTGAATTAGTCAGAATATACAGTTTTCTCTCTGGGTTTTTTTTGCTCAACATCACATGGGTGCAATTCCTCCATGTTTTGTGTTGCAGTACTTTTGTTCCTGGCTGCATAGTATTCCATCATATGACCATACCGCAGTGTGTTAACCATTTTTCATATGGATAGAAATTTGAATTTGTACTATGATTGATGCACATGCATCTCTGTTGAGCATATACTTAGGAATTGTTAGATCACAAGTTCAATTTTAGTAGATAATCAAGTTTCCCAAAGTCACTATACCAATTTGCTTTCCATCAGCTGTATATGAGAGTTGTGGTTGCTACGCATCTTCTCCAAAACTCTGTATTGTCCTTGTTTTTAATTTCAGCTGTTCTGGTGAGTTTGTAGAGAGGCATCACATTGAGCTTTTAGTTTGCATTTCCCTGATTATTAGTGAGTTGAGCACTTTTTGACATGTGTATTGACTATTTAGATATCCACTTATAATAGAGAGCTTTTTCAAGTCTCTCGTCCATTTATCTATCGAGTTGTCCATTTTTCATATTTATTTGTAGATATTCTAGATACCAGCCCTTTGTTGACTGTATATGTTGAAATTATTGTTTCCTACTTTGTGGCTTGCTTTCTGTCTTAAGGCATTTTTGGGGGAAAAGAAATTTTTAATGTTAATATGATCTTATTTCTCTGATTTATTTCTCAATCTTTTCCTTCATGGTTTCTACTTTCTGTGCCATACTTAAGAAGTAATTACATTCTTATGTCATGAAATATTTTCCAGTGTTATTGTTGGAAAATTTTATTGTTTTACTTCCTGTATTATATAGCCTAGCAATAAAAATTTAGGTGTATGCACCCTTCTGTATACATATAGTTTATTTATATGTATCATATGTGTACAGTGTACTCATTTTTACATAAAACAAACAAAAAAAGAAAATAGAAAATAATTAGATAAGTATGTAAGTAGATAAGTGTCCTTTTTGCACACCCCAGTATTATGATACACCCAGTATTGTGCATTTTCCGATTTATACACACTACATTTTATGTCAACCTTTTTAGAATCAAATAATATTGTCAAGTAAATTACTTAAACTGTCAAGTAGGAAACTTAACTCATTGATAATTCAGTCAGAAAGCTTTTATTTGGAAATTTTCACTTGATATCAATTTGAGAAAATATGTTTTCTATAAGGCAGAAGTTATTCCCACAATTTTCACATACTATAATTTAGGAAATATCATAGTCTCAAATTAGTTAGGCATGTGACTGTCAGCAAATACTTGATTTTTTCCAAAATGCATATTTAATCATTTTATTTCCCTACTTTAAATTCTCAAATTTAACAAACATCTCCTTACGTTATATATTTGTCTGAAGATTTTCTTTTTCTTATAAGATTTGCTCAAATAGAGAAAAGGCTTGAACTAATCATGAAAAGTTAAAGAAAACAAATTGCACAGTTTTCCTTTCTTTTTTATTTAATAGCTAAACACAGACTTTTTAAAAAAATAATTGTTCTGGTTTTCAGTAAATAAGTTTGTGGTTTAAGATGGCTTTAGTCACTAAGCCCAGCAAATATCCTCCAACTCTTTCTCTCCCTCTCAGAAAGCTTCTTATATGTGAGATCAGCAGTCCCCAAATTAGACCATTTAAATGGTGTTTTGGAATAGGATCACATATTTATCTGTTTTCTGCGAGAATTGACATATTTTAAAAGAAATCTTCTCTCAGTTCAAAATAAACTCAGATTTACCTGTTTATCTGACCTTCTAATCTATTCATAGCTTGGACAACTTAATTTGGAATCTTTACCGAAAAAATAGAAAATAACGGGTTATTTATGACTCTAAAATTATTATCCTTTTAATGTTGGAGTATTCCTCTGTGTCAAAAATAAAATCTTATGAACTTTTTCCTTAACCTATATGTGAGGGTAAGGTCCAAAGAAAAACAATTTAAAGAATATCTTCCTATTAATTAGGTTTCAAAACAATCAAGAATGAAATAGGTTTCCTGGAATTATTTAAGCATCTGGTTTCCCAATAACCTCCACTATGTAGCCGTAGTTTTTAAAGGTGGTTACAGGGACTTCCCTGGTAGTCCAGTAGTAGAGAATCCACCTTACAGCACAGAGGACATGGGTTTGATCCCTGGTCAGGAGACTAAGATCCCACATGCCGCGGGGCAACTAAGCCTGCGCGCCACAACTACTGAGCTCACACACCTCAACTAGAGAGCCTGCATGCTGCCAACTACAGAGCCCACGTGCCTTGGAGCCTGCACACCACAACTAGAGAGATAAAACCTGCATGCCACAACTAGAGAGAAGCCGGCGCGCAGCAGTAAAGAGCCCGCATGCCACAACGAAAGATCCCACATGCCTCAGCAAAGATCCCGTGTGCTGCAACTAAGACCCAACACAGCCAAAATAAATAATAAATAAATCTTTTTTTTTTAAAGGTGGTTACATAGTTACCAGAAAAATTGAATTCTGATGAGGTGCAATTTTAATGCATTTGAGCTAGAGTAAAAAGTTTTAGGTTTGGATATAGAGCGGACAACAAAGGCAAAAGTCTAATGTAGTTAAAATTTATTGTACTAAGGGCAACTTCTAGAGTATAATGCACTTTGTTAATATGCATACACAGACTGAACGTTGGTAAATTGTGTATGTTAGCGTCATAAGATCAGTAGTTGTTATTAAGATAGTCAGTGAGCTTACTAATTGCAAAATAGGTAAGAAATTACAAATTACTAAAGTAAAATGAAGTCTGTTTGAAAAGCATTGTATTTTTTAAGATGTTCAAAAATGTAAACGACAATTGGAAACATAAATTTCAAACTGAACCGCAATGCATCTAACCACTTCTAGGCCATGTAATCTATTTAAAGAGGAGTACCATGAAAGGCCACTGCTAGAGATCCCCTGTAATAACTGATGAAGCCTTCATTATCTCTGAGAGATTGCTTTTGTTCAAAAGATTATCATTTTTTTTTCCTTCAGATTGTTGAGTTCCAAACCAACACATTTTGGGGTACTGAAATCTGCCAGGTATAAACTGATCTGTCTTTGAATTCACCTGCACAGCTTTTCACCAGAATCTCATGCTTTTTGTCATGTGTTGCTTTTCATGAATAAAGGATTAAAAACCTCAGTATTTTTCCCTATTCTCTGTACTACCGTGTGCTCCCGTCAGAATATTCATTAAACAGTTATACCTCTGTGACCTTGAATTCTCCTTAAATAAAAATTTAGAGTGCATAAATAGACTTCAGTGTAGCTTTGGGGTAACACTGAAAGTTTCAGTGATACAGATGAACTACAAGGCGACCCTGTGAGGAATAGTTAGAAAAAGTATACCACGAAAGTTAGGTAAACTGGATGACGAAGGATGGAGATTTTTACAACAAAGACTTGGGAAAGTTAAGGGAAGAAGGTAAGCTGTGCCAGGTGTGCCAGATCCTAGTTACACATCAAAATAGCCTTTTGCGGTTTTGTTTTTGTTGATGAAATTTTGCTTTGTTTGTTTTAATACAGCTGCCCTGGCCTCAAGATTCACAGAATCTTTGGGAGTGGCTCTGAGGATAGAAATTTTTTTTTTTTTTTTTTTTTTTTTTGCGGTACGTGGGCCTCTCACTGTTGTGGCCTCTCCCGTTGCGGAGCACAGGCTCCGGACGCGCAGGCTCAGCGGCCATGGCTCACCGGCCCAGCCGCTCCACAGCATGTGGGATCTCCCGGACCAGGGCACGAACCCATGTCCCCTGCATCGGCAGACAGACTCTCAACCACTGCGCCACCAGGGAAGCCCTAGAAAAATTTTAATAGAGGTCCCTGTTGGTTCTATTAGAGCCAGAGTTGAGAACTACTGTGGCATGGCTGTGCAAATCATCTTATTTTTTTTACTTTCCCACTGATCTTTTAAAACAACACTAAGATAAAAACTAAAAATAGTACAATATCCATTATTACAATTCTATGCTGTGGTAAATTTCAGTAATGCTGTCTTTAGCAATTTTTATTGTTTTTAGTGAAGGAATATTTAAACTAATTAGTTCACTTCAAAGCATGGTTACCAGTTATCTTCTTCCTTTAAAGTCAAAATTTTTACCATATATTCTATTTACCTTAGTATATTCAGGACTCCTGTGATTAGGGCTGTTTCAAATATATGAATGAGTACAAGTAAGTATTTACTTTTTATTGAAAAATTCTTTACTTTTTGTTTCATGACAACAGGTAGGTTCCCAAACATTATTCCAGTGATTATTGTGCACTAGCATTGGTATCTTTCATCTGTCAGACATGTGGGTAAATCAGATGACCTGGCCATGGCAGACTGCTGAGTCTGAGATTCTAGTGTTCATTTGTCTTAATGTAGGGTTTTAATTCTAAACACATTTATCTAATGTAGGATTCTGAAGTTACTGTGATATAAATGAAAAGCAACTTTTATTTGTAATGGTAATAAAGTATTAAAGTATTAGTAAATAAAAAATTGAGACTGTGAAATTGACTAGAGAATTTTGAAATGAGAAAAGATAGTTGAGGTCAGTTTATCCCCTCTCCCTACTTCTACTATGGCCCTCCTCCTCCACTACATAAAGTTTGAATTCTAAAAGATTAAAAGATAATGCCAGCATGGCTGAGACGTTCTTTGGGTTTACATCAAGTAAACTATACTATTTTGTAATTTTAAAAAACAGTTTTCTCTTTCTGTAGTTAATTAAAATCTTAACGTGTATAATACAGTGCAGATTTTAAGCTGCCTTTAGTTGACTTGTGCTTCTTATTATATTTGTTTCTTTGGGGATTCTTGGCTTGAGACCAGTTCCACATCTGATTTTTTGAACCAGCAATAGACAATGGCAGTAAAGTAATAAATCAACATAATGATTCAATTAATTGTGCTTCACATAAGTCACTTAACAGTCATATTTGTTACTCAGTGGTATGTTTGTCACAAAGTTAATATCTGTTTCCACAGTTTTTAAGGATTATATTATTGCTGTTTTTTCAAATTTGATCTTATGAATAATAATAATTTATATTCCCCCCAAACTTCCAACTATTGTAGTTGATCCTTTTTACTCATGCCTTCTTTGGGGGGAAGAAAAGCAAATTCTTACTTTCAGACATCTAGTTTTCATTATCTTGCAGCTAATTGATAATTATTCAGTTGCTGAGATAATTGGAAAAAATACATTTTATCTTTTAGTTTGTAAGGAATCCTTTGAACTTGAAACAGAAACTGAATCTTTTTGAGATTCACTAGATGGATTAGGTTTTCTTAATTAAGCATTGGATATCATAATAGTAACTTTTTATCCTTCAGGTATAAAAATAACTGATTTCCCATCCATAAACAATTTATATTAAATTGAAATGCTGAGGAGTTTTAAATTTTGTGTAGATCTCAGGAAAGTTAGCTGTTCTACAAGTTAGCAGGTAAGATTTTTGTGTACAGTTATATGCACTAGATGGTAGTAGACTGGTTAAAAAATTTAGAAAGTTATCCCACCTGGTGTAAGATGGAGGCTTGCGCATACATGTTGATTTCTTGTCCCTCCTGAGACATCACTAAAATAGAAGCATAGAAGCACATAATAGATTGATGCAGCAAAGAAAATCAGAGAAAACTTGTAAGTTTTCAAGAAATTACTGGGAGAAGGAAAGATGGGAGTGAGAAGACTGATGAAACAAGCTGTGAGGAGGTGAGAGGAAACTGATCGCCTATCTGAACCCGAAAGAGCCTCTGGACTGAGAATCTGCCAAGTATGAAGTAAGGGAGGAAGATGTAGAGCTGAAACAGGAGGATTAATTAAAGGTCTGTCCCTGAAAGCAGAACAGTTGGCTCCCCTATCCCACTTCTCCATCCCCAGGCCAGAAACCAGAGCCTCATCTCAGAAGAAAGGCAGTGAACCATATGGGAGGGAGTAAGGTTTCCGTTGTGCATCTTGGCACTCTACAAATAAGTCTACATTATTCTGGCCTTTGAAGGGTTGCAGCCTGACAGCTGGCTTCCTGCATGCTCACTACAGCTCTTGTCTAAAGTGAAGCTTGCCTATGTCCAAACATACCAGTGTACACAGAGATCTAGTTAATGCTACCAAGTAGACAGATGAAACCTATTTTCATTATTATGCTTGTCTATTGTTTCTGAAGCCCTCATATTATTACAAATGCCTAAATTTCTATTATGTTCTTATTATCATTTTGATTGTTCACTGAGTATTTGTCCCCTATTTGACAGATTTTTCATAAATGGAAGCAAATTCTGTTTTCAAGGGTAATTCATTTTGGTAGCCCAATCTTAGGAATCTACCAGAAACTGTTTTTTCCTCCCAAGGTGTTTTCATTTGCTAATGTATTAGTGGGATATGATTTAGGAACAATTAGTCTTTATTATTCATAATCTTAGTTTGAATTTAACCATAGCATAAGCTCACCCTGATATTTAATAATGTACACATATGCTAACTGCAAATTCAGATTTATTTAGCCTCTTGGGTTGTATCTTTTTTGCCTGTAAGAGATACAGAATGCTTTATTAAAGCAGTGAGAAATGTTATCTCATTAAGTGGAAGAGAAGAACATATTTCTTGTCTTTAAAACATTTAGTAATGTGAATTGAGTTGTAGTGTTCAGAAACATTGCAGTTAGACACAACCCTAATTTTTCTCTCGTTTCCTTACATTTTCATGGATATGCATGTGGAACTATTTTTGTATTTATTCTCAGCTAAATAAGTTAGTCCAAATATGCATGACTGAAATTACCTTCCATAAAAATTTCTGAAAGCATTTGAAAAATTTCCCAAGGGTGGCAAATCTATAATATTTTACTTGATTTAAATGCTGTGCCTAGCTTCTGGATGGATATATGATCAGAAGAACAAATCTAAAATGTAATGAAAGTTAACCAGACTGTTGTAAAGTCCAAAATGATCTTGTATCACTGAATGAGACTGACCTTGGAGACTAGTGGAAACTTCAAGTGGTAGTTTCCAACTTCTATTCATTTTGGAGTTATTGAGTATATGAAGAATATATTATACCTGTTCCTGAAGGTCAATAGCATGGACATGATTATGCTGAAGTATATTTTGGATATTGGTTTTAATCTATAAAAGACTTTCATATTTTGTACTTTGGGTTCTGTAGAAATTACCATTCCCATGCATCCTTATGACAGTTGAGATCTGAAAAGTCTTAATTAATGGTCCTTGGTTTTGTGTTTCAAGAAGTCAAAGGATGGGCATTTCCCCCCCCCTCTGTCTCACTTTGATATTAGAGACAAGATACAAACAAGCTTTTTAGATCTTGTAAAGACCCTTTATAGATATCTTAAATATACAGCTTATTATTGTCTACTGAGTAGAAAGATCGAGTTCTTTTTTCTTCTATTTAATATTTTAAACTTCTGTATTAACCCATTTCCAGATGCCTTGTGCTGTAGAAATATTTATTTATTTTCATCTGAAATTTATGAAAGGAATGTGCACAAGAGGGCATTTTAGCAAAACAATGAAGACAGAACAGCTTTTGATACTTGGTCTGCCCTTAATGAGTTCATTGTAAATTGAAGGCTCCTTTAGACCTTCAAAATTAACTTTCATGAGCATTCTTAGCAGCAGGCCTTCTGCCTGAAATCACGGTGCCAGTTTAGGACTTAATGTTCTTTTTTGTAAATACCAGTTCTTTTCAAAATTAGATAAACTTCTCAGGAAAAAAAATAGACATCAAACTTATTTACTGAACAAAATGAAAACTATTGTGGTTCAGGTCAGTTCTAATTGGAACATTGTAAGAGATAGTTTGAATATTCTCATGTATGGACTGTTTTTACATAATGTAACTCCAATATAAAGCTTCTGTGGTCATCTGAACTTTGGGGGAAGTAATTTTCCAAGAATTAGTACTGAAACTTTCTGAGTTACAAATTCATATACCTGATTTCATTATTTGGTTCCATTCCATATGGACATTCAAAACTATATGTAACCATTTTTGTCTAATTAGTTTTAAAGAGCATTCAGAACCTCTAGGAACAGTGCAGTGGTGATGTTTACACACCAGTAAGGGTTTATCGATGTACAAGTGTGGGTATATGTGGAGAAAAGCAAATTCATATTAAGTCTAAAGGTGCAGAAATCAGATCCTTTTTCCATTGTCAGGCATCTCTTTGTGTAAATGAATGAAAGGAATATTTTGAGGACATCCAAAAGCTTTTCTCTTACTGAATGTTTTTATTCTTTTCTAAAAATGTCTAGAGTTTTTTTAGTATATATGTATTTCTTCCTCCCTGACAGTCATTCTAAAATACTTTTGTACTTTATTTTAGATTGTTATTTCCTTTTAATATTATGCATCAATGATGATATAAATTTAGTTTTACTAAATTTAATTTAGTAAATTTAGTTTTACTGCTTTTGGACATCACGATTTCTTTTATTTTACATCTTCCTCACTGTTTTTTGTTTGTTTTACTAGAATTGATCATTTAGTAATTCTTTTAGATTATACCTGAAGGTGTTGAACTAGTCTGAGTCTTTTCCTGACTATGTCTATTTAATCTCTCACTTGTTTGCTAATTGGGCTTGACAGAGTTCTACATATAAATAGTTTCACCTGGAATTTTGAAGACTGTGCTTTATTTATTTTTAAAATATTTATTTATTTATTTGGCTGTGCCGGGTCTTAGTTGTGGCATGCAGGATCTTTGTTGCCACGTGCGGGATCTTCAGTTGCAGCATCTTCAGTTGCGGCCTGCGGGGTCTTTTTAGTTGTGGCATGCAGGATCTAGTTCCCTGACCAGGGATCAAACCCAGGTCCCCTTCACTGGGGGTGCGGAGTCTTAACCACTGGACCACCAGGGAAGTCCCTGTGCTTTATTGGCTTCTGTTATCTGATTTGCTTTATTGGCTTCTGTTATCTGATTTTGCTAAAAAGAATTCTGATATAAAATATGATTTTCATACCTTTGTAAATAACCATTTTCTCCCTCCCTCCATCTGTCCCACTGCAGCCAAAGATTTTGAAATGTATATCTGTAGAGTCCTGATATTATACTAAGATGTGATTAAGTGTCTGTTTTTAATTATTAGTGTTCTTCTGGTGCCTCTGCCCCTGAATCTATCTTCAGCCAAGAAGGAAATTTTCTTCTTTTATTTCTCTGATTACTTTTTCATCCAGTTCTTTCAGTTTTGTCATTCTATTAGGTAGCTACTGGAACTTGTAAATCTGCCTTCCATTTCTCTTTCTTTATGTTTTCCTAATTTTGCATTGGGTTATGGAGAGTCTCTTGTCCTTCTTGTCTAGCTCAATAATTTTTTCTTTAGCTGGTCCCTTTAAATTATCAGTCCATTTTTTTAGGTTTTGTTTTATCATTTTTTTTATCAGGCATGTTTTTAATTTTGTAGAACTCTTTTTCAAAATAGCCTGTTATTTTGTTGTTGTTGTTGATGTACTATCTTTTCATTTCACTGAGAATGTCAATTATATTTAAAGTTTTCTTTTTCTTCTACTCTGCCTGAATGGTATTTCTTCAGTTTAAATTCAGTGGCTTTGTTGCTAATTTTTCTTCAAATGATTGGTGATTCTTGGTTATTAGTATGTATGGTTGAAAACATAGATGGAGGAGTTTTCATGGCTTGAAAGTATTTATTCCCCAGCCCAGGTGAGACTCCACCCCTCTTGGGGGTAATAAGATTCTTATTACAGAAGCCTTCATCCAATGACTGCATGGCAAAAGGAGGGAGTACCGCTGGGCAGGGTGTTCCTTGTTGCAGGATTTTGTCCTCTGGGTTTGGGAGTCCTTTCCCATAAATTGCCTGTCATCTTGCTCTGTTTCTCTCATCCCCGTCGACTCCAGGACTCTCCATAGATATAAATCACATTTGAGAAAATATACAACTGCTTTTGTTGACCATGAGCTTTATGTTTCTCTGGGCCTCTACAGCAGCTTCTTCTTCGCTTGTTTAGATTCAGTTTTCTCATTTTATTATTACTTTTTAATCAAATCTCTGATTTTTAGTTTATAGAGCTTCCTCAGATTTTCTGGCCTGCAGTGTTATTCTTTCTTATTTTCCTGCACTGTTAATGTTTCTTCTTTTAAAAAAATGTATTTTTTGTGGAATTTGAAGGGAAGGGGAAGAAGTAAATGTGTCCTTATTTGCCATCATGATTCATTTTGTCTTGAAAGTATAGATTTCAGGGGCTTCCCTGGTGGTGCAGTGGTTGAGAGTCCGCCTGCCGATGCAGGGGACACGGGTTCGTGCCCCGGTCTGGGAGGATCCCACATGCCGTGGAGCGGCTGGGCCCGTGAGCCATGGCCGCTGAGCCTGCGTGCCCAGAGCCTGTGCTCTACAACGGGAGAGGCCACAACAGTGAGAGGCCCGCGTACCGCAAAAAAACAAAACACACAAAAAAGTATAGATTTCATTAAATTAAGAGAAACTGAAAAGATGATGAAACTATTTAATGGAGGTTTATCAACATTTTAAAAGAAGGAAAGTGTGCTGAATGTTTATAGTATGTAATGAGTTTATAAAAGCTATTTATTTATCATTAACCTTCCTCATGAGTTCATTTTTTTTCCCCCAAGAAAACAAATTGAAGCTACTGACTTTGGAGCAATTTCTTGAGCAGTGTTTATTGTTAGTCATCCTATTTAAGAAGAACTTGCTTAAGTGGTATTTTTATTTCATGGTAACGAATGGATTATTTTGATATATTCAGTACTCAGTATTGATCCATTTTATTAAAGTAGACATGTTATTTTCAAAAGTAGCATGTCAAGTCAGCATTTTGGTTGGTAAATTTTAACTTAGCAACATTAAAAGAAGTAAACCTTAGGTACTTTAATGGGGATTATAAAATAACTTCACTGTCTTGTTCCAGGCAAGATTCAGTAAAAAGCAAAAATCAGATATTATATTAATAGTCATACAAAGCAATAACCAATCTGTACAAGTAAATTACCTACCTGCTAAAATGGACAAATTGATTTTTTTATAACCTCATTTTAATTAATTACATTTTTTGAAAATGAATGCAATTTTAAATTAGACCCTAGGCTTGAAAGTCATATTTTTCATAATTGTATTTTGAAACAAAGTTTGCTAATAAGTGTTTAGAAGAGAATAAGGAAATATTGTCATTTACGTAGTTCTGGTTTATTTATGGTGTAAGTACTATATGTTTTTTCATTAAACTCTTCAAAAATAGGGAGACACGGAACAACACATTCTCTTTGTGAAAGTTCGAAATTATTAACAAGTCAGTAAGATTGCTTTTGTACATGAACTGCTTCATGGAGACTTACAAAATTTGATTTCGTTTTTGTCTTTTACTTTTTTCTAGAAAAACCAATTCCTACTTTAGAGACATGAGTAGCCCCTAGAAATTTGTTGCTTTTCTTTTAAAAGTGCACCTGCATCCAAAACTGATTAAAAACATACTGAAAAAGAAAGCTGCCATAATGAATTATATTTCTCAGTGCTACCTAATTTGCCAATATGACTAGTTTTGATTAAAAAGAAGTTGATTATAATGTTCAAAACTGTTTATTGAATAGAAAACCTGGATGCAATCAGAAATCAGAGGTGTACCTATGGAGTTACTGATTCTGAAAATCTTGATGTGACAATTGCTGTTTCCTTTTAAGGTTTTACTGATCTTGCCAGGGTAATACTAAGTAGTTCTTCTACAGGCATCAGGAGGATTTTCTTGTTGGGGTGGGGAGATGGTGATGCTTTTATTTTATATTTATTTTTTTTAGTAAGGTTAGAGTGATGTTACAGTGTATTCTTATCATATTTTAGTAAAACTCTTTTGTCAAATTGATCAGTATAACCTGTAGCTGGGTATTTCTAAAAATACATTATCATGACTAGAAGTTTTCATTTCATTGCATTTATTTGACATCTTTCTGGTTATTATTGACCAAAACACCTGACTCTTGCCTCTTCTTCTCTTCTTTCTGTGTGTCCTTTTCTCATTTTTATTTTGCAGCCTTTTGTATATGTCCATATCTCTGGCTTCTTCATTCCTATCAACCAGCACTAATTTTTTAGTGCCTGACTTTTATCTTCACTTATCAACTAAAATTGTTCCTGTTTATGGTTTACCAACAGGCTCAATTTTCCTGTTCTGCATCTTCTTGATCTCTCATCAACCTTTGGTATTACTGGCTAGCCATTCTTAGTGTTTTGACTTCAGAAATATTCTTTTTCCTTAGTTTTATAATAATTTTAGGTAACATTTATTGAGCACTTAATTTGTGTCATTCACTATGCCAAGCACTTTTCATGTCATATGATCTTTACTACAATCCTGAGATTAGTTACTATTATTATTCCCATTCACAGAAAAGGAAAGTGAGGAACTGAGAGATGAATTACTTTGTGTGAAGCCACACAACTATTAAGTTATGGAACCAGGATTGAAACACAGGCAGTCTGACTCAAGAACTGGTACTTGCAACTTCTAGATGCTACATCGCTTTTCTAATCAGTGTTTCCTCTCATCTTTTTCAGTTTGAGTCTAGGTTTTTATGTTTTCCTTTGGCCCACTCTTACCTAAATATTATGTTAAACATTTCTGTATTCCTCAAAACTGTCCAAGTATCAGTTAATGTACTTTTCAACCCACTAGGAGTTTAATACATGTTATGGACAAATTTCCTTTTGTTGTCCTTTGAAATTAAATTTAAGGAGAACAAATCATTACAGGGTTCAAAGTTAGACCTAAAAGGATGTAGAAGTGACCTACATAGGTGTTTTTATCTTATCCATAATTCTTCAGTTTCCTAATTGCCAATACTATAAGAAGACATTATTATACTTGGATTTCATCATTAACAATTAAGATATGATTTTCTTAGAGTTTAAGACTGAATTTAAGGCCAGTTTTTTCCATGTTAATTATTTGAAAATGTGTAACTCTACTCATTATAAAACGGATTATTGTCTATGTATTGGTTGTCAGGTCCTAGTCTATGCATTCCCATGTCTTTTTACTCTAATAACTAAGCTAAAGATAAAATACCTATGAATTTTGTTCTTTACATTTTGTACCAGCAGAATGAAAATAATTTTTTAAACTTCAGTACTCATTTCCAAAATAATTTGAGGTACAAGTTAGGCCCATTTGTACAATATTTGGCAGTATTTCTATGTCAAATATTGTACAACCTTGCATTTAATATGTCCCATGTATTATCAGGAGCCATTGTTTCCTTTTTAAAAATGAGTATAAAATTAATAAAAAGTGCTTTGGAAATTATTTCTTTAGTGACTGTAATAGGAATAGTTCATCTAGCAAAGGAAAAAACTTGAAATACGTTTTCCTATTTGCTTGTCATGACTAAAAATTTCTCTGGTTTTATAGAAGTTTAGTAATATAAGCAAGTTTTTATTTATACGCACATGTTTTAGAAAGTGAATAGTTCCTGTTTTGCTCTTTGAGGACTTTTCTTTAAAACGTGTTAAAAACTAAGATGTATTTGACTTGCAGCAAACCATAGTTCCTGAGACGATTAAGAGTTAGAGAGAGCTGGATGTCATCCATAGTGTGAACCTGTACCCTGTTGTTTAAAATGCCAGCTTGAGAGCCTTTAACTAACAGTGAGGCCCCTACATCAGATGAAACTGTTTCAGGTCCAAACCACCTCCTGCCGTTCGGGATCCATCTGGCCCTGCTTTCTCAGGTGTACATTTTCCTTAGATGAATCCTAGTGATTAAAATGCAGGACATGGTGCTGGGGGAAAAGAAGGGTTTTATTTTGCAGATTTATTCAACAATAATTCAGGTCAAATTTTCAGTGTATGTTTGAAACCATGATATTGTTTAATATTCTAGTTCCCTTTAGTATTTAAAAAATTACTGCTTAGTTAAAGTTCAGCTAGTCAGAATATTCCTTCACTAAAATCTAGCTCTGTCATTTTATAATTCATTCCACAGCACCTCACATCACTGTTACCTCCACCATAGCACTTAGCATGCAGAGATTTGATTTTCTACAACTCTCAGTTTCCTCTCTTATCAGGAGATAAGAGGGCATTAGCTACAGTGCCATGTAAAAGACAAATCAAGGTTTAATTTGAAAACAGAAGCCTGCAGTTTGGAGGCCCACCTGTTGACATAACAGAGACAGCATTGTGATCTCCTTTATGACTTTTGGATCTGGGCCTTGCATCATATTGCTAATTTCTCACTGGCCTTTCTTAGCATGTTTTTTTTTTTTTTTCCTAGTTAGGAGCTTGGTGGAGAGAGAACATTTCTGTTAGATTTTGCACAATGTCTTCAGTTCCTTGAAAGACATGTCATCTAAATGCAAAACATGGTCAGTCCTTTTAGTCTAAGACTTGGTTGAATTATTTGCCTTGCCACTGAAAAGAATATTTACTTCTTTAAAGCAAGTCTATACTATGTAAATGACACATAGTGCTTACCATACATGAGTTCATGTCCTGAAAATCTAAGATACTATGTTCAGAGTAGTTGGCATTCATTTTGTGTCACATATTCATGAAAAAGAGTAGTGAAAATATTTCTGATACTAATATTATGTTTTAATCTCTGGATTAGGTCACCAGTGAAAATGGACCTAATAGACTCATTCTATTAAAGACATTTTATCTACTTCACAAAATAGTAACATACTTCTGCATTATTTGGTAGTCTGCGCACAAAAGACATTACATCCAAAAATAGCTGGAAGATGCAGTTTTAGTGTGAAGCAGTGTCATGTGGGAAAGGAAACCAACCCTCTGCATGCTCTCTGCCTAAAACATAATTCTCTACTTACTGGCTTTTTTTCACTGCCTTGGAAAGTCAGGATTTTTCATGCAGTTCTAATAGTACTATTGAAATGGACCTTCATTATAGTACAGTTGTCTCTTGCTATCCGCAGGGGATTGGTTCCAGGATTCCTTGTGGCTAGCAAAATCTGTGGATGCTCAAATGCAACAGTCTGCCCTCAGTACCCGTGGATTCCACATCTGTGGTTGGCTGAACCCGCGGATGAGGACCCTGCAGATACGAAACCTTCTGATCGAGAGGGCTGACTATATTTATTTAAAAAAATCCATGTATAAGTGGACCCGCTCAGTTCAAACCCTAGTCATTGAAGGGTCAACTACTGTATTAACTTATGTAAATGTATATGGAAAGGCCCTCTCTGACAACCCATAGGTATGAAAACACTTAGCTTTCAGAATCGTAACCCACATTTAGCTTAGATCTAAAGGATGTTACATCTTTTCTGGAAAGTAATTTATTTAGGCAACATTTATATAACTCTTTGTATATAATTATTAATCTACTACTTGCTCATTTAAAATGTTACATTTAAGAGAGATTTTGTTTATGGTTTTCCCTGCTCAGTATTTTCCATGCGGCTTTATTTTCCACTTGATTTGAAAAGCCAAAAAAGATTCTATTCAATTTACTAAGCATTTATTAAATATTTGTTATGTTCATGGCCATGGGCTAGGTACATGTGGAGCATAAAAAATGATGACTATGATGATGATGACAAGGATTGTAAACACTTGCAATCATTGATTACTTACTGAATACCAGGTCAGGCAGCTGGCCTAAATGCTTCTACACATAATACCTATTTAATCCTCCTGTCCCTGTCAGGTAGGTGCTATTATTATCCCCATGTTACAAATGAGGAAACTGAGGCATAGAACATTTCATAATTTGTTCATGACAGTGACTTGTGAAGATGGGTTTAAAAAACAAGCAGTTTGACACTCAAGATCCTACCATAAAGAAGCTTGCGTCCTGCTAGAAAAATGATGGTATATTCACAAGGAAAATGCAGTACAAGGTAGAATATATTAAATGCCGGACTACTAGCTGAAGTGTGGGAGATATTGGAGCTCAGAAGGAGACATGCATTTCTTTGGGGAGATGGGGGAAGGCCTCATGGAAGAGGTGCCTCAGCTGAGCCCTGAAGAATGGCAGGGTTTTGCCATGTGTAAGTTAGAAGAGTACATTCCCATTGAAGGGGGAAGTGGGAATAAAGGCATTGTTTTGAGAAAATACAGAAGTGTTCAAGGGTAGTAATAAGCAAATTTGTATAGCATCCTTCTAGAGGTAGCAGGGAGAAGATAATTCAACTTGCATTGTAGAAGGATTAAAGTGGCAACCTGGGGAATTTAAACTTCTGCCAGTAATGAAGAATCTTTGAAGGATCTAAACTCTAGAAAAAGAAGTTCATGATCAGAATTGGATGGACTGAAGGGGGAAGAGAAGAACGGCCATGAGACTTTTTAAAACTTGGGCAGAGAGCATATTTAGTAATTGCATCAGATATTTAAAATATATTTTACTCTGTAACTAATGAAAACTAGGATGGCTGAAGTTAATTTGAATACATGGAAAAGAAAAATCTTCGTGCTTACACAGACCCTTAAATATGCCTAGGTTTTCATTTAAACTTGAAAACTCAATTTTCTGGTATTATTATAGATTCAAATTATAGATTATTTAAAAATGGAATTGTTATATTTTCTTTTTTAACTATAGGAGACTGTTTCAGTGGAAAGGGATTATCCAAATGGAATCTGGGCAAGGTTTAACATCTCTTTCTTATCAAGATGTTATAAAATATTTTATAGATTTTAATGTTTTACATCTAATCTTAGAAGATATCCTCTTAAGCTGAAGTAATAGGTCTGAGTTGATGCAACAGAAATAAATCTGTTGATACCTTCTAAAGAACTCCTCCTATTATTCTTTCATTTAAATCTCTTTCCATAACCTGACAATATTTAAAGTACAACATTAAAGAGAGTTGCACTCAAAACGCAATTTCATTTTTAGTCATGTGAATGGTTACATGTGAATACCTTACTTCATAGCACTGAAATAGTATTCTCTGAACATAGTATTTCTAGAGGAAAGATTTCCTATCATGGCTGCCAGGGGAAAGCTGATACACTTGGAGAAATTTTGGGCCACTCACCAAACCTCTGATTTCCTAACCCAGTTTGTCAACCAAGTTATACTGAGGTCATTATGCAGGCTGTGATTTCTCCTTAATGATTTTCATATTTTACTTCATAGGTTATGTTGACCTTTGGATTTCAGGCAGTAAATAAAATTTAAAAATCTTAGTTTAAGTTAGAAAAAATTTATTCTGTACCATATTTGTTTTTACAACTTTATTGGAGTATAACTGCTTCACTGTACCATATTTTTGTCCAGTATCTTTTTTCAGGCATTTTCATGTTCATGATTTTTATATAATAAAGTGATATATTTTTAATTTTAGATTTGTCCCTTGTCCTTTTCTAAAAACAACTCTAAATATACTGATTCTTTTTGGTTATTTTAGCCTCTTCCTAATAATCACCTCCCTCCCAACTTTCCATGCATGTGCTATGTACGGAGAATGATTTTTTTTTTTTTTTTGGTACGCGGGCCTCTCACTGCTGTGGCCTCTCCCGCTGCGGAGCACAGGCTCCGGACGCACAGGCCCAGCGGCCATGGCTCACGGGCCCAGCCACTCCGCGGCACGTGGGATCCTCCCGGACCAGGGCACGAACCCGTGTCCCCTGCATCGGCAGGCAGACTCCCAACCACTGCGCCACCAGGGAAGCCCCCGGAGAATGATTTTTAACCATTATTTTGGTTCCTTAGATTGTAAGCCGTCTTAGCTTACATACATATAGGTTATTAAAGAAGACAATGGGCTCTCATGTCTTCTGATCTGTGCCTTGCCAGTCTTAGTTCTTTATCTTTTATTAGAGGAATAAGGGACAGACATGGGAGAAGTAGTGAATACTCTTTATCCCATTTCTGCATATTCAAATCCCATCTTCAAACACTAGGTCTAGTTTTACCTCTATTACAAATTTGAAATGAAAGTAAAAGAGATATTAGTTGCCATTTTTTCCTTTTATTTTCAACTTTCTAATCTAAGGTTAATAATTGGAGGGCATTTAAAAAATCATTAATCTTGATGTAGTTAAGAATGATATTTGTACATTTTTAAGTCTTTTGTTTGTTGTTTCTCATTTCCTTCTTTGAATTTTTATTTCTAGTAAATCTTTATCCTTCTACTAAAGGGAAGGAGACAAGATGAGTGGTGGCAGACCTAACTGTATTCTTTATTTACTCTTTTTAAGGACAAAATGTTAACCTGAATTATATCTGGGTATTGGGTTACATGCGTGTCAGCTCTGTTAGTCTTTGTAAATTTTTAATATTTTAAATATTTCATAATTAAAAAGGAAAAGGTAGACTGGGAGAGGTTTATGGAAAGCTTTGACTTCTAGCCAAAAGAGGTAGAACTTCAATTGTTGGTAATGGAGGAGATACTATTTTTAGTAGAAAAGCAACTTGATGAAAGTGGCACTTTAAAAAACTGAATTTGGGGCCTCCCTCGTGGCGCAGTGGTTAAGAGTCCGCCTGCCAATGCAGGGGATACGGGTTCGTGCCCCGGTCTGGGAGGATCCCATATGCCGCGGAGCGGCTGGGCCCGTGAGCCATGGCCGCTGGGCCTGCGCATCCGGAGCCTGTGCTCCGCAACGGGAGAGGCCACAACAGTGAGAGGCCCGCATACCGCAAAAAGAAAAAAAAAAAACTGAATTTGGCATCTGTATTTAGAAGAATCTAGAGAATAATGAGACTGAAGAAAAGAAATTTAAGCAAATTCAGCATTCTAATTTTTGAGGAATTTGTGCTTAGGCCAGGGGGAATAGGAAGGAAAGGGCAAGAGATGCTGCTTTGTTTAATAGTTTTGGTAAACATTCCCAAATGAAAGCGTAGGTGTATTACTAATGCTGCATAATGCATTTCGTGTGCTTGAGAGCCTATCTCAGATCTAGTTCCTGCTGCATAACTACTAGTGCTCTCCATGAACTAGGCTAACATTTCAAACTAAGACCAAACCGAGAGCATGACCAGTAATATGGTTCTTACTCCCAAGCCACCCACGTGGAAGATCATTTTTTAAGAAGGGCGTCAGTTAGCTCTGTTACCAATAATACTGTTTTCCAATTAGTCTGGCCCATCTAGAAGTAGCCTTTGTCTATTTGGAAGAGGTCTGATTTGCGACATAGTCATTGGCTGCTTCTACAGGTTTCCACAGACTTTTATTTTAAGCCAGTATCTTCATAAATGGCTAAAAGAGAAACCTTTAAACCATTATTTCACCCCACTTTAAATAACATTGCTCCACACAAACACCCTGTATTTTTACAAAATGATTAACTTTTTCCAACTCCGTGACACAACTGAGTAGTTTTTTCACAACTATTTTGGGTAAATCCCACCAACCTTATCAATTTTATATTTGTTAACTCAGATGTGACTTGAAAGCAAAAATTACTTGTAATCACTTTGGGGTTACACAGATTTAACCTGTTCTTAAATTAAGTTGTATTCCAGTCATCTGTGGAATAATCTATGTCTTAATTCCCTGTTACCTTTATCTGATTTTAAAGCAGCCCTATGTGACCTAGAATCAAAGAGTGATGTTTGATGGATACTTTTACCATTCTGTCATTTTTTTCCCATCCAGGTTAGGAAATGTATTGGAAACCCTTGTTTATTTTCTAGCAATGTAAAATGCTATAAATTCTATAAAGCAATTTCAAGTTCAAAATTATTATTGACAACTTTTTAATAGGTTATTTAAAGATTTGTTTTATTAACTTGGCCTAGGTCACAAAACTCATTAATATTAATGACTAGGCTAGAGAGGCTTATAGCCTCTCTAATCATCAACAGAAACAAAACGTTAAACCAAATTGTGTAGCTTTATTATGTTATGAGTCATTCTAGGCAAAGACCACATATAACAAGCAAGAGCTGAACAGTCCAGTTTTAATGTTTCTGATTCAAACCTTTGGCTTTTTATTACTCTTTGAAGAGGAACTAGAGTTTTAAAATTGACACGCAAACAATTTTTTATGGACTTCGTATGAATATATAATTCATTAAAATAAAACACTTGGAGCTAATCATTCAAAAAAGTATTTTTTATTAATAAACTTCAGAAAAAAGATAAAGCTTGAGGCACAATTTACTTTTTTAAAAATACCAATTTTAAAATCACATTTTTCTTCTCTTAAAGAAGTTTGCATGATATAAGGCCTTACTATCGTTTGAAAATTTATATAAATGTGAGCTGCTAAGTGAAGTATTCTGTTTATTCCAAAGATCTAACAGCCTCTGCAGCTGTCTCTAGGCCTTTCCTGTAAAACAGCAGTGCATCAAATGATAGTGAAGAGGGCCTGAAATTTCCACCTTGACATGAGTATTTATGCTGTATTCAAGACAGCTGATTTTACTTACTTCCACTTACATATAAACAGCAGGTCCTTTTAAACTGGTAGTAGTGAACATAATGTGCAATATGAATGCTTATTAGGTCACTTTAGTTAAGTAGAACTAATAATTTGTGATGTTTGTGTACAGTAGGGGTTGGCAAACTTTTTTTCTGCAAAGGGCCAAATAGTAAATATTTTTTAAAAGCTTCCAGGCTGTGCAACTCCACTATTGTAACACAAAAGCAACCACAGACAGTACATAAACAAATGAGTATGTCTGTGTTCCAGTAAACCTTTATTTATGAACACGGACAGCAAGCCAGGTTTAGCCTGTGGACTGTAGTTCACCAACCCCTGGTCTACATTCATTTGAATTCCTCACTTTCTACTCACCTTTTTAATCTACCAGTATTGGCTTCTCCCTACCAACCCACCAAAATTACTGCTGCCATTGTCAGTGGCATTCTCCTTGTCATCTAAAATAAAAACTTACCAGTCCTTTTCTCAGTTGGTTTTGGGGAGCCTTGACACTTGAATCACACCTTCCTTCTTAAAACTCTTTCTTTAGGGTCTGTGATAGCACTTGTATAGTTTTTATCCAACCTCTCCAGGCATTCCTCAGGTTTTGTTTTTGCAAAGCTCCACTTTTTTTATAGCCTATTCCTTAAATATCAGTGTGTTTGGGCCTCCCTGGTGGCGCAAGTGGTTGAGAGTCCGCCTGCCGATGCAGGGGATACGGGTTCGTGCCCCGGTCTGGGAGGATCCCATATGCCGCGGAGCGGCTGGGCCCGTGAGCCATGGCCGCTGAGCCTGCGCGTCCGGAGCCTGTGCATCCGGAGCCTGTGCTCCGCAACGGGGGAGGCCACAGCAGTGAGAGGCCCGCATACCGCAAAAAAAAAAAAAAAAAAAAAAAAAAAAAAAAAAAAAATCAGTGTGCATTAGGGATCCATTTAAATTTTATATTGTTTCCAGAATAGGCAAATCTATAGGCACAGAGAGTAGGTTGCTGGTTGGGACAAGGAGTTAGGAGGGTTGGTGGATGATAGTGAAAGGGCATACAGTTTCTTTTTGGGGTGATGAAAATGCTCTAAAATTAATTGTGGTGATAGTTGCACAATTCTGTGAATATACTCAAAACCATTGAACTATACACTTTAAATGGGTGAATTGTATGGTGTATGATCATCCTCATAAGGCTGTTAAAAAAGTGTAAGTTAAATTCTCCAATGTCAGTATTTTTCCTAAATTAAAAATCAAACCTACATTCCACCCTTTACTCAAGTACCATAGTACAGACTGAACTATCTCCCAGTGCTGTTCTGAATTCATAGTAGCATGACCCAGACACTACGTTTTAAATGTAAAATGAAAATCTTATTTATAAGCTCCAGATATATTCAGAATTATAGAAAAATATCAACTTGTTAGAACCATTTGTTTTTTAGAATATGCATTATTAGTTCATTTGATGATTCCAAGAGGAATTTGCAAATTATAATCAGGTAATTAGGTTAGCAGGGAACTAACGTGGATGGAGAAAATGAGCTCAATCTTCATCTGTCACCATTACAAGTTAAAAATTTGTAATGGAACAACATGATTACAAGTTAACAATTTCTTCTAGATGGTTACTGCCTTAAATTAACCCATAATCAAATTAGTATTATAGCTGCCTGTCTTTAGGATTTTGGGTCCATGTGTGTTGAGGGTGAAATAGGGAGTTCCCTATTATTATATTGCAGGTTAACAGTGGATTTTCAGATGCCGCTTACATGATAAATTCAGTGCCCTCCAGAACATGGAGCAAATGTTGAACTTACGCTTTTTATTTTGCAGAAACAGAGCTTCCAGTTAGCTGATAAGAAGTGTAAATTGTAACTAAATTGTGAAATTAATACTCATTTAGGTGCACATATTCGTTCTCTTTTCCTTGAAGACTGACCTGACAGCACAATATGGAAAAAAATTAAACTGACTTATGTTTTTAATTGGTTTTTTCTTAACACTGCGAATTACATTAGGCTGTTTAGTTTATGCAAAGTTTAGGATGCAAAGTACATAGTGGCTCTTGAAAGTACACACACACCATCCAAATTTCTATGAATTTACCATGAGTACAGTAATGTGATTTTATGAACAAAGGAGAAACCCAAACTTGGACACTGAGCTCATAGTCTTTAAAACTACGCATTGAAAACAGAGTATGATTTCAATTTGCTATCTGTAGTTTACCCAGAATCCCTCAGCTGGGATACTAACACATGTTTTGAGAAGTTAAGTAATGCAGCTATTCCTAAATCTGTAATGATAATGCTTCAGTAATCAGATAAGTATTTATAGTTAGAATGAAGTATAATTTTCAGAAAAAGATAGCATCACTTATAATATTTATACAGGAAAAAACTCCATTTTTTTGCTGTCAGTGCTCTTCTTAACATAATTTCTTACTATATTTAAGGAGCTTCATGTAATCATATTCAAAACCTCTTATCTTGCTGATTATATTCAGCAACCATAGCTAAATATTTCAATACCAAAGCTGAAAATCATAATGACATATCAGCATACACATAATAAATTATAGTTAATGAATACTACAGAAGGTGCATTTTGATTGGCTCCAAGTTTGTGATCTGCTCATGCATAGCACACTGTTAATTTTTAAAAGGACAGAAAATATGGTGATGATATGACTGCCAAGCACATTGTTTTGTCTACGCAAGAATAAAGTAATATTTTAGCCAGAATGAAAAGAGCGTACACAGATAACGGAGTAAATGTTCTAACAGCTGAAGTATATATCCCAGATTAAACATATAGTGACAATACTTCATACACACGTTTACACAATTTTTATATTGAATAAAGATTTCTGGCCAAAAGTGGTTTATTGTTATGTTGACAGCCACAACTACTCTATTTTTAGCTAAGTATGTACAACACCCCGAATCTTCAGCTTTCACCAGTTTGAGGCAGGCACCTTCAAGTATGAGAAGCCATTTTTCAAGCTAACTAGAGAATCAATACTTAGAGTTTAATTTTTGTTCTATTTAGCCTACATATTTACTGAGTAATAAGCAAGAGTTACAAGACCTGTAAAACTACTGTCAGCATTGGGGCAAATGCTATAGAATACTTTGAAAACATTGTCATCAGACAAAATCCATTTATTCTGATACTTTCCATATATAATATTTTTCCCCCAGTGGGGTGAGAGGGAACATATTTAAATTTACTTCTTAAAATTAAGCTCAATAACCACATATTGTTATTAAGTACTATGATCAAGTACCATACTAGGCTATTAGACTACAATAAAGAAAATAAAGGCTAGCCCCTCCCTTGAAGAGCCTACCATCAGTGGAACAAATGTAAGTAATTCCATACAGTATAATAGGGAAAAGAAAAGATAGAGGTATGCAGCGGGTGCCGCAGTGGCAACTGAGCTGAGTATTAAAGGATCTAGCCAAATGAAATAGCTGGTATATGCGCATGTGTGTATGTCCATGCACACACAAGAGCAGTTGGGAGCATTACTGGGAGAAGACAGGGAGCAGCATGAACAAAAACCTGAAGTATGCAGAATGCTACTGGTACTGCTGGTGCATGCAGCACATTAGGAGGGCATTAGGAGATGAGGCCATAGGTGGAGTCATGGGCCAGGTATTGGAAGTCTTGAGTGCCATGTTAATGAGCTAGAAATTTGCTTTTGCTGTTTATGTACTGCCTGTATTGTTAAACAGATAAACATTTTGTCAAACTGTACTTTTCAAAGATTGAAAAAAGACAAGTTATAATTTGGTTGATTTGACCCCGGGGAAATGCCTTTTGTGGCTTGTATTTGTTGCAGTCATCTTTTTATAACGTCTATCAAACTTTGACATAAGCTCAGGGTTTTCAATTTGCCCACTGCCCTCCTCAAACAGCAGGGCCAATGCCTGTGAGGTTTTGGAGCCTGCTAGGCTAGACAATGTTTTAATGAAGAGCTTTTGGAATCATAGGGCTTGAGGGAGCAACAGAAATCAGCTCCATATTCAGGTGAAAGTAGTAATTTTCTTGCTCCGTTTCTCTGTATGATGTAGTATATTCATTGGGCTAACAGTTTTGTTTATATATTTGGAATTAGAATTTTAAACATGGCAATTGTATTATGTTAACCTTTGTGAAATTTTCACAGTAGCTTTTTTTAAAAAAAAATTAATGTAACTGAGACAAAGAGAGTTGCTTATATTTTTTTCTGAAAATTTTTGAGAAATTTAAGACCTTAACCTGACATTTTACATCTTTTATTTGGCATCTCATCAGCCATATTTATCAAACTATTTACCCTCAGCAAAGCTTTTATGTACTTCTGTGTATAATGAGTTAGAGAAAGGGAAGCAATTGTGCAAATTTATGGGAAGAAATTTTTTTCTATAAATTAGCTTGATATGCAGGTGAAAGTGTTGTTTTATCTTGAGTTACCATAATAATGCAGTAGAAAGAACAATGACTAGTTCCACTGCTGTATACTTTATATGAGTTAGTTCATCTTTGTAAGACTAGTTTTCTCATCGGTTAAGTAAGACGGTTGAACTATGTTATTGCTAAAGCTCTTTCTTACTGGCATTTTGTGGTCCTCTAACTCCCTCAGTTCCCCAGTTTACTTTGCTTATAGAGGTGTCCCTTTCAACATCCTTGAGTCATAGAATTGAAAAGAACCTTGGGAGATTGTGTAGTCCAACTGCCTCGCAGAAAAATGGAAATTTGCTCTTTCCCTCTACCTAGAATGTTTTGCTTGCACCTTCTCAAGCTAGCATCCTCTGAATCAGAGCTGGTTGTAACCCCTTTTGTTGCTAGGATTAATTCCATTGATCTGACAATAGGCGGAGAATCCCTTCTTTCTCACTGTTCCATGTACATTCTTCTTATAGTTGGAAGCTTAGCTGTAAAGGACAACCTGCCTACCTAGAAAAGGATCTTTCTTTGGTCAAGAGTGTATGGCTAATTCATCTCTGTATCAGTACTGTTTAGATGTTTATTGAATAACTGAATGTTATTGGGTGGCAGAAATGGTTAATGTTCATGTACATGATTAGAGTTTCACTAACTATTCAATAATAGTGAAGATAGTCAACAAATAATAATAGAAATACTGGAATATTTTTACAATGATCTGTAACTGTATATAGGTACAGTTGTAGATAATATAAGTTATAGATGTATTGATTTAATAAATGGTGCCTAATGATTTCTGTTTTATAAACCCATTCAGTAGAACTTGAAATATTATTTAAATTTTGTATCTATCCTTCATTTCTGTAAGTGAAAAGGAGAAACCTTCCTGTCTAAGTCCCTAACAAATTATTTTTAGATTTAACCAGATTTAACCAGGATTCTTTTACTGGAATCCTCTACTCCTGATTTTCTAGATGAAAAGATAATTGTATGATTTCTAATTCTAATATCCTACTTAATTTTAAAAGCTAAGCAATGTAAATTTGGTTTAATTCTTATCTATTTATATCTATGTTATTTAGAGGTTATTTCTGCTTCGATAATTTGTGATGAGGTTAATACATTTCTCTCTTGGAAAATGTATATGTGTTCCTAATTTCTAACTAATGGGAAAGCAGACGATATTTTTACTGTCAGCTTTCATCAAGTTAGACCTCTCTGAAGACCTTACTAAATTCTATTTCCATGGGAATTTTGCTAATGGGTATTTGCAACATTATCCAGGTGCTCACAGACAGGATTACAAATTAAAAATAAAAGAAATGGGTGAACAAATACATCTTTCTTCTCTTTTAAGAAATTGGCAGAATGATAATCTTTGGACTTTCATTTTCACTTGGCAGTGTTTTCAGATAGGGTGCAGAAAGTCTGTGTGGTATTAATGCATGTGACCAGCTTAGACAACATAAGTAATGAATTTCCTAAATGGGTTCTTGGTTGCAATCTTATATGTATAAGGCAGAAGAGAGTAAATCTTCTAGTCTGTGTATATTTAGTTCACAATATTAATGAGTTTAATGGGTCTTACTGGAAAATGGAACATTGAAGGCAAGCCACCCAGTTTTATTGCCTGTGTGCCAACTTACTAAACTATTTTGATTCATGTCATAAATGCCATACATTTCCACATACCATGCAGAAAACACTTATGGACCTGGTGATACTCATCATTTATGAAACACCTACTTACCCTAAATATTGGAGTTCCGCAGGGTTCTGTCTCAGGCTGCCCTCTCTTCTCATACTGCATTCTTCTCCTGGGCAGTCTCATCCAGTTTTAAATAGCAATATATCAGTAACTCCCAAATGTATATCTCTTATCTAATTTCCTTTTCTGTCTTTCCAGACTTATTTCACATATTTTCAGGGAAATATCACAGACATATCAAGCTAATTGTGTCTGAAAGTGCACTTTTGATTCTCTTTCTTCGCATCTACCTCCTCTAGTTTCCTATCTCAGTTGCATCCATCAGTTTCTCTTGCCAGAAACTCGAGAGTCATTCTTGACTCCGCCTATTCCTTCACCTCCCCCTCCAACTCAGATCTTTCACTAAATGCTATCTCTTCTACCTCTTAAACCATTTTTCAAGTTTTTTCACTTTTCTCTATCACTGTTGCCATCACGTTAGATCAGGTCACTATCTTTTGCCTAGACGAATGCAATATAGCCTCCTAACTGGTTTCTCCACATCTAGGTTGTCCAGCTCTAATCCATTTACAAATAAAACCCAAAGTGACTCATTAATATGTAAATACAATTACATCATTCTTAAAATTCTCCAGTGGCTTTCCATTGCTCTTAAAGATCTTCTCTCCGTCCCAGAAGAGATGATGGGGCCTATTGTTTGCTGGGACTGCCATAACTGTACCACAGACTGGGTGGCTTAAATGACAGAAATTTATTTCCTCACAGTTCTGGAGGCTAGAAGTTTGAGATCAAGGTGTCATCAGGATTGGTTTCTTCTAAGGCCTCGCTCCTTGGCTTGTAGATGGCCATCTTCCTCCAGTGTCTTCATACAATCGTTCCTTTGTGTGTGTCTGTGTCCTAATCTCTTCTTATAAGGACAGTAGTCATATTGGATTAGGGCCCACCCACATGGGTTTGTCTTTTTATTGTTGAATTATAGGAGTACTTTATATATTCTGGGTGCTATACTCTTATTAGATAATGAGTCACAAATATCTTCTCCTATTCTGTGGGGTTTTTTTACTCCTTTACTTCTTGTAAATCTTAACTCAAATGTTATCAGCTCAGTGAGACCCTTTTTGACCATCTAACCTTGAATCTCCACCTACCTACCCCCAAACACACATTCCCCCCCGCTTTATTTTTCTTTCTAGCATTTATCACCAACAAACATTTCTATATGTATGTTGTGAATTATGATGATGATTTTATTATTATTGTTATTATTGTCTTTATTACGCTTCTTGTTTATTGTCTGTTTTTTTCAACTAGAATATGGGGGATTTTGATTTCTATTGCTCATTGCTCTTTACGTAGCACCTAGAACAGGCCTGTAGGCCTTTAATAAAAGTTTATTGAATAAAAAGGAATGAATTTAACACATAACAGTGCCGGATTTTTTTAATTGGGGAAATATAGCACACATACAGAAAAAGAGCACAGTAATTTGTCAAAAAAAAAGGGCACCCTTTTACCTACCACCAAGATCAAGAAATAAATTATTGCCTAATTTATAATAACAATAATAAGAAATCAGAAGCCTCTCTTATGCCTCCTCCCAATTACTGCCTCCTTTCTGCAGTCACCCGGAGGTGATCAGTATTTTGGGATTTCTGGTAATATTTTTGTTGCTTTACTTTATACTTTTACCACCTAAGCATTTGTCTCTAAAACCTTTTCTGTTGTTTTTTTAAATATTCATATGCATGAAATTAATCATACATGTTGTTCTGTGCCCCCAGCCCTGACGTTCAACTTTATTTTGTTAGTCATGCATGATATATTGTATTTGGCTGTAGTTTATTTTCATGTCTGTATAACATTCCATTGTATTACTATACTACAACTTACTTATATATTCTTCTGTTGAAAGAAATTTTGGTTACTTCCATTTTTAGCTTTTTTTTTTTTTTTTTTTTTTTTTTTTTTTGCGGTACGTGGGCCTCTCATTATTGCGGCCTCTCCCGTTGCGGAGCGCAGGCTCCGGACACGCAGGCTCAGCGGCCATGGCTCACGGGCCCAGCCGCTCCGCGGCATGTGGGATCCTCCTGGACTGGGGCACGAACCTGTGTCCCCTGCATCGGCAGGCGGACTCTCAACCACTGCGCCACCAGGGAAGCCCCCATTTTTAGTTCTTTTTTTTTTTGCGGTACGCAGACCTCTCACTGTTGTGGCCTCTCCTGCTGCGGAGCACAGGCTCCGGACGCGCAGGCCCAGCGGCCATGGCTCACGGGCCCAGCTGCTCTGCAGCATGCGGAATCTTCCCGGACCGGGGCACAAACCCATGTCCCCTGCATCGGCAGGCGGACTCTCAACCACTGCACCACCAGGGAAGCCCCCCGCCTTTCCTTTTTATCCTACACACCTAAGCTCCATCCTTACTTCCCTAAACCTAAAAAACAACTGTCACTGGCCACCCCTTAGGTAAACATAGATTCTCAAAATTTAGGATAAGCTCTCTACACATAGACATGAAACACTTAAAACCACTCCCACACTCTTTCATATTCTCATGGTCTTCTCTAAGTCATTCTGAGTTGAATGGGAAATGATAATGATAATAGCTACCAGTTATTGTGTCAAACATAAGAAATTTTATATCAGGTATCAGTTTTTTTCCTTCGTGGGGCTAAGTATTTCAGTAAAGTAAGACACTAAATTTAGTTGACCTTTGAACAACACAGGTTTGAACTGCACAGGTCAATTTATACTTGGATTTTTGTCAATAAATACTGTGGCCCTACTTCATCCACGGTTGTTTGAATCTACGAATTCGGAACCACAGATCCGGAGGGGCATTTATGGGACTTCATCCAGAAAATTCAGTATCCACAGTGGGTCCTGGAACCAGTCTCCCGCAGATACTGAGGGATTACTATTATGGATGGATGGATAGGTGTGTGTGTGTAAAATAAACATATCCATATATATGCACACACTCATGCACACACACACATTATTTTAGCTATTATTTTAAGAAGTATTTTTTTAAAGTTACCTTCTTTCCCTTTCCTCAGTGTAACATTTTAGAAAACACTACCCTGAAAGAAAGCAAAGCAAAGCAAAATACAGGAAACAAGAGGCTAGCTTGGCTGCTACCTCTAGGGGTACATCAAATGAGCTGTTCACATACTGATTCAGTCTTCAGTCTCTCCTAACTTTCGGCTGGGAAGGGGGTGGTAAAGAAATGAACTTGCTTTGCTTTTCCCTAGGGTAAACCTAGGCTTATCATTCCCCTTTAACTGCTGGAAGGAAATATAGCACTGCTAGATAATGCCGATTCAGCCTTTGAAGGTTTCAGGATATGTGCCAGTTAACCAACTGATTCTTCTAATATGATTTGAAAAATTCATAGTTTTTTTTATCATTCGTAAAGGATAAGGCTTTAAAGCTGGTGTGCTTCTTCATTCATTTTAAAACTTACATGGGTGTATAAGAGAAAACAAAGAAAGGAATTTGAGACTGTGCTTAGGCTTCATGGAAAGGGAGGTGCCATTTCTGAGCAGAGCCCCACTGACTCTCCTAAGATTAGGAGAAAACTTGTTTTGAAAATGTTGGCTTTGTGAATGGAAATGGAATCATTAAAACAAAGAAAACAAAGAAAAAAGTGAGCATAGAACCTGAGAAATAGAATTAATACAGTGTTGGAAATGACCATAGGCAATTAAGTGCATGAATCAATGTGTTGCAACAGTTTTCCACTTCTTCAATTCATGGTGCCTGTTGTATGTCACGTGAGCATGACAGTATGGTCAGAGCGGGTGACACATTCTTGGTATTCTCTCCCCATTAACTTTCACTTCCCAAAGGTACGTTGAGTAAAATAAACATGTTTGAACAATTTTCAGAAACAGTGTTTCCTCAGTTTACAAAATCAACCAAAAGCGGATTGGGGTGGGTTGGGTTAATGTCACACTTTACTGCACTATCATGCATACGTACACAATATTACTTAGCATCTGTAGCATCCATAAAGATTTCTCTATTGCATTTGAGGTGAAAGGAAGGAGCAGGTTTAAGTCCCAGCTTGGAAGATGTTGTGTTAATTGTTAACTTGTGCTGAGTCTGTACATTACAAAAGGTAACAATCTCAGCATGTTAAGATCATAACTGTTAGATTAATGCTTGGAGGCAGCAGCTGTGCTGACGTGAGGCATTAATGGCTGGATGAGTTCAATCAGATATGCTGCCTCCAGTGTCTTTGTGTAATGGTATTTACTAGATTCCAAATGGACTGCTGAGAAAGATGAAATATAATCTCATGTATTATCTCTGCCTTGAAAAAATACATAATGAAATTGTTCTCTTGTTGGAATATATTTTATTAACCTTTGTGGAGTCAGCTTAAAGAACAGATACCCCTATAGAGTTGAAATCTTTTGCTAAAGTGGAGTGTTATTAAATGTATTTTTGAGTTCTTGGAACAATGGGGTTGAGTAGAGGAGGTAAGTTTGGTTTGTTTGTTTTTTTTAAACCACTCAGAATAATATGGCATATTCTGAGGCTAGCTGGAGAGGGAAAAAAATGCAATGTAAATTGTACACAAATTATTTTCTTTCTTTCTTTCTTTCTTTTTTCTTTACAGAGCCTGAAGAAAGTTCTTGTGGAATTCAGTCACAAGGAATTGTTTGATTTCTATAACAAGGTCTGTATTTTTTAAATAATTTCTGATAATGTGGGGTTTTTCACAATGTTTCCTCTACTTTATGAATTCTTATTTTTAAATGCCCATTACAGAGTTGAGTTCTTTAAACTTCCCTTATAAACATCTTATGTTTCACAGTAGGAAGCATTGCCAAGATGAAGAGACTCTGACAAACTAAATCAGGAAGAGAATGGATATGGTTTTAATTAAAGCAGTAGGATTGTTGTTTTAATGTAAAGCATTAAATAATAAACTGTGTGGTATTTAGCCACACTGGCACTTTAGAGATAGGTAATGTTAAATATTTTAATTTCTGGGCCCAAGGGAAAAGGCAGATACCAGGCCTTTAAAGATTTATCTTTGAGGATATTTCGTGTTTCTTTGTAAATACTGATTTTGCAATCCAGGAAAATGCACTGCCCCCTCTACCACCCTCCCCCCTTTAAAAATCTAAAATGAAAGAGCTGGGTGCATTTTAAACAGTAGTATTTAGAAATCCTCTTTTACAAATTTGAAAACAGATAGCAAGCTTGAATTCTAATATCCACATAAAAAGAAAACTTTTCTAAGTGGTATATTTATTGCTTATGTGAGTGCATTTAAAATACATAGTTACCAGTTACATTCTTTTCTTTCATTTGCATGTTTCTAAACAGCACTTCATATGAATTTCTCTCCCTTCACCAACTTTCTCTTTTTATTTTTTTTGTCTTTGTAAATAGCTAGAGACCATACAAGCACAGCTGGATTCCCTTACATGATGTTCTCAAAGACTGGTTTCTCTATCACACTCCTGCCACCTCATTGTTTTGCATTGAAGATAAACTGCCAGGTTGTGTTTTCTGAAGGATTCATTAGCTTTCTTCTTGTAAATTATACGGTTTATTGCTTCTTATACAAATAACAGCCAAGGAAGATCATTGTTTTGAGTACTGAAGTTCTAATATACATTCTCCAGTTCTGTGAGCCAACAGCAAGCAATTGTTAAGAACATTTTTGGGTTTTGTGTGGTTTTTTTTTGTTTTTTTTTTTTTTTTTTTGCGGTACGCGGGCCTCTCACTGTTGTGGCCTCTCCTGTTGCGGAGCACAGGCTCCAGACGCGCAGGCTCAGCGGCCATGGCTCACGGGCCCAGCCGCTCTGCGGCATAGTGGGATCTTCCCAGACCGGGGCACGAACCCATGTCCCCTGCATCGGCAGGCGGACTCTCAACCACTGCGCTACCAGGGAAGCCCACATTTTTGTTTTAAGGGGAACAAAAGTGAATATCATATTGTTTTTATTGTCCTATTTTTGCTTTATTGCCTGACCTGTTTATTTTTTACATACTTGATGATACTTCTGTGTATCAAGAAGGGTCCATGGATACAAAGTGTAATATGTATCTTAGAACACAGAACTTCTTTAATTACATTAATAAAAATAAGAAAGTAGCCACATTCAATTAACTACATTATGGCCTTTGTTTCCTTTAATATAATGAGTGTATTTTGCTTGGGAAATAATATAGGAAAGAAATTTTAGATAGAGCTAGTACTAGTACATCAGCCAACTCCAGTATGAGCATCTCTGTGCACTTTAATTGTTTCTCTGAGTTTAATGATTTAATAACAGTTCAGGTTTTTGTGTGGTTTTTTTTGTACTGAAAATTAATAATGATTCATTTCAAGGTGTGGGAGACAGATTCAGATCATGAATAAAAATAGTTGTAATGAGTGCTAAATGATTATCCTTAAAATTTTAAAACAGAATGTAAAACAAATTTTATGTTCTCTTTTTGTAAATATGTTAATTTCAGCCAAGAAGATTTTTATGTCTTAGAATTAGTTGAACTGAAGTGCACAGTATTTTATGCTACGGATCTATATAAATGTGAGTATGGTTGCCTGCAGAAAATAATATCAGTTGAATTTTTTATGAATGAAATGTCTGCACTATATTATTTCCAGCGAGAAAGACAGAGAGTGAGGGAGGAAAGGAGAGAAAGGGAGAGGGGAGGGGGGAAGAAAATGAGAGAGAGAACAGAGAGAGACAGAGAGAGATTCAAATATGACTTCACATGAAAGACTTTGATTTCAGAAATATCCTATAGTTAAACAGAACCACTGGATTTAAATCACATTCTTTATATGAGGTATCTGAATAATATGAATGTTAAATGTCTCCCAAATAAATGTTCAGTATATGGAACTTATGCCCTTACTTATTTATATGTGTGCTTGTATGTTGTTGCTTAGAAGGATTAGGTGTTTGGATTATTTCAGAATGTAAATATTATAGTGGCTGTCCATACTTGGTTGATTTGAAAAGTTTTTAAACTCAAACTTCGATTGATAGGATATCTAGAAGACGTGTTTATAATATAATGGGATTTGTTTCTATATGTAGCTTGTGGGATCTATCTTATATTTTTACACTCTGTTCTGCTGGTCCCCAGAGGAAAGTACCTGACTACTGTAAACATTTTGGTAAATATTCTTTCAGACTTCTTATGTACAAATAAACATACATCATTTCAAGTTGAATTTGTTGGGCCTTCCCAACAGTGACCATATGAATAGGTAGAAGTTTTCATTGGTTTGATGCCAACTTAACTCCCAGTGTAGGTATCTAAGTTAAATGTGACACTTCATAATGAAATTTCCTATTTGTAGCTTAAAATAGTGGTAAATAGTTTTCTCTCCATCAATCTAGTTCAGGAAAGTCTGACCAAAGGCATTGAAGGAAGGACAAGTAAGTAGTAGGTCTAATTCTAACTAAGAACATAATTATTCCTGAAATATATTTAATTCCAGATAATTGTGTTTCTTAAGCTACCACCATTGTTACGATACACAAGTAAAAGAAGATATCATTCCCAAAGATTATTAAGGTGTGTGTTACATTTTCATAGAAATAAGGTGGGTGGAGCCATAAGTGGGAACTGAAACCTACTGTCTTAGCAAATAAACATGTTTTGTATGAGTGCTTGTCATGAGGATTGAATAAAAATATAAATTACTTGTTAGAAAGGAGTACTACAAATAATATTTGCAATTCTCCAATTATAAAATATGATTATTTTTAAGTAGGAAACACCAAAAAAGTCATAAAGGAGTAACCTAAAATCATGGACTCTCAACATCCAGAAACAGCCGTTAATGACATTTTGGTAGATTTTATTGAAGGTTTTTTTTTTTTTTTCTATTCATATATCTTTCTCTACTATCTTTAAGTAGTCCTTCATTTGAATGAGTTACACTTTATTTATTCAATCTGTTGTTGGACATTTAGATTATTTCTAGTTTCTTAAAATACTAAAGAACTCAACTGGTAAAGATCATTATAAATAAACCCTAAACCACATTTCTCATTACTTTATTAATACAGGTTCCCAGAAGTAGGATTATTATGCCAAAAGTATGAAGATTTATTTTCTGTTTTTACTTTTTTTTTTCTTTTTTTTTGCGGTATGCGGGCCTCTCACTGTTGTGGCCTCTCCCGTTGCGGAGCACAGGCCCCGGATGCGCAGGCTCAGCGACCATGGGTCACAGGCCTAGCCACTCTGCGGCATGTGGGATCTTCCCGGACCGGGGCACAAACCCATGTTCCCTGCATCGGCAGGCGGACTCTCAACCACTGCGCCACCAGGGAAGCCCTGTGTTTTTACTTTTACTGGGATTTTATTATAAATATAAAATTGCCTATATTTTTTAAAAAGTGTTTTTTAAAAAGTCTATTTTGCTCTCTTACTCCCTAGAAATACCTACCTAACTAGTTAGAAGCATTTGGTTTATCTTTTCAGATATCTCATGTAAATTCAAATACACACACATCCCTCTTTGTATATGTTTTTATTTATTTACTTTTATTTATTTATTTTTTATTTTGGTTGCTCTGGGTCTTAGTTGGGGCAGGCAGACTCCTTAGTTGCAGCATATGGCCTCCTTAGTTGTGGCTAGTGGGCTCCTTAGTTGTGGCTGGTGGGCTCCTTAGTTGTAGCATGTGAAGTCTTAGTTGCAGCATGCACGTGGGATCTAGATCCCTGACCAGGGATTGAACCCGGGCCCCCTGCATTAGGAGTGCAGAGTCTTAACCACTGTGCCACCAGGGCAGTCCCTATTTACATTTATTTTAAGGCCATTTTTGTATATTGATAAATTGTTTTCTCAAAGGTTCATAACAGTTTATACTCTTACCAACAATAAATGAGAACTCACCTGCCTCAAGCCAACTTCATTACCCTCTTCCTCCTACTGTACATTTTATTCTCAACATTTTTTAAAATCTAGGAATGGGTTTGGGAAGAGTGTGGAGTGAGAGTGGGTTGGAGATTGAAGCATCACTAATTACTTGGGATATGTTATGTTGATAATTCCAGAGGGATAGAAGAGAAAAATTTCTTCTAAAGTCAGCAAATGTGAAAAACAGTTGCACAGTGTTTAAGCGTAAAAGCACTGAAGTCAGACATTTACTTCCTCAACAAATATTCAGTGACTGCCTATGGTGCCAGGAACTGTGTGTATGCTAGACATTATGTTAACAGTGATGAGCAAAATTAATATAGTTCCTGGCGTCTTGAAGTGTAATGTGTTAGACAGTTAAAAAACAAGCAAAATGTAACAACCTAATTGGGAAAAGAATTTGAAAAAGAATAGATACATGTATATGTATAACTGAATCACTTTGTTGTACACCCGAAACTAATACAACATTGTTAATCAACTATACTCCAACATAAAATGAAAAGTTAGGGGCTTCCCTGGTGGCGGAGTGGTTAAGAATCTGCCTGCCAATGCAAGGGACACAGGTTCAAGCCCTGGTCCAGGAAGATCCCACATGTCACGAAGCAACTAAGCCCGTGCGCCACAACTACTGAGCTTGTGCTCTAGGGCCCGCGAGCCACAACTGCTGAGCCCACGTGCCACAACTGCTGAAGCCTGCGTGCCTAGAGCCCGTGCTCTGCAACAAGAGAAGCCACCGCAATGAGAGGCCCGCACACCACAACGAAGAGTAACCCTTGCTCGCCGCAACTAGAGAAAGCCTGTGCGCAGCAACGAGGACCCAATGCAGCCAAAAGTAAATAAAGTAAAATTTTTAAAAAATGAAAAGTAAAAGAAAAACAAGCAAAATATAATAAATTGCAAATAAGTATGGGATGAAAAATAATTGGATTCTCTTAAGAGAAAATAAAAGATAGGACGAAACTTAGATGGTGCATCAAGGAAAGACTCTCTGAGGAAGTGAGATTTGGGCTGAGTCCTGTAAGATGAGTTAGAATGAGGCAATAGCAGAATACAGTGAAAAGCATTCTAGATAGAATGGCCAGTGCAGAATCTCAGAGATTGGAAAAGGCTTAGCGCGTTTCAGGAACCAAAGATCAGTGTGGCTAGAGTGTCATGAACAAGGGAATAGTGGAGTGCTTTTCAATTAGAGAGGTAGCCTGTCACTTCTACCACCTAAATATCTTGCAAATATATCTCTAGGATACTACCTTTTCCAAGCTACCATCATCTTTGCCCTGGACTACCTTGCCTCCTCTAGCCCCACTTCAGTCCAGTCTCCACACAGAGCTAATATTTTTAAAACATTAATCATATTAATTACACTACCTCCCTGCTTTAAACCCTTCAAAGACTTCCCATTACACTTCAAATAAAATTTAAGTGTCTGGACCCTCAGGAAAGACTAAGAGTCATATACTAGTTCTGCTGCTTTTTGTGTTGCTTAATTCGCTAAAGCTCAGTTTCCTCATCTTTGTGGTGGGAATAATAATAATCTAAATTACATGGGAGTGTTATGAAGGTTAAATGAGGTCATTCATGTTAAACATTTAGCATAATTCCTGATTTGCAATAATCATGTAAGTGTTAGCTGTCATTTTCATAATCACTAAGAAAATGACCAGGTTTTCTGTTGAAATTATTCAAGGTAAGGTTTGAATTGAACTAAAATCGGAGAAAGCTTGCTATGAAGCCCCTTCACTTTGAATTTAGTTAGAGTTCCAATAACAACTCTATTTTATGATAAATAAATTCGAGCATAATGCTCATCTATCCCATTCTTAATTTTTCATTAGCAAGGTAATAGGTGTATTATGGGATAGGACCAGAATCTGAAATGCATTTTTTCTATGACTGTGTTTCTACAAAGCTCCTCTGGCTCTGAGGGTTCTTTTTCTCTAACTCTATTCAATTAATTTTTATCTTTTCTTACCTTAAACAATGGCTTCTACACCTTATTTATTATGCCAGGTGTCTGTAAACTATGGCCTGTGGGCCTAATCCAGCCCACCAGTTGTTTTCATAAAGTTTTATTGAAACACAGCTCTGATGGACAGACTCCCAATCATCTGTCAAAGGTAATGGAATGTCACTCCCGTGACTTACATTATGTGAAATTCTGTCATGCTACCAAACTCACTCTAGAGACTTTCTCCCCTCTTGGCTTTGAAGAAGCAAGCTGCCATGTTGTAAGAGGGCCTGTGGACAGAACCACAAGACAAGGAACTACGGGTGGCCTGTAGGTGCTGAGGGCAACCAGTAGCCGCCAGGAAGCTGAAGCCCTAAGCACTCTGCCCTACAGCCACAAGGAGATAGATCTGGAAACAACTTGTGTGAGTTTGGAAGTGGATTCTTTCCCAGTCAAGCCTCCAGAAGAGAACACACTCCAACTGACTGTGACTGCAGCCTTGTGAGATCCTACGTGAAGACCCAGACTCCTGACCCATGGTAATTGTGAGATAATAAATGTGTGTTGATTTGAACTTCTGATGTTAGAGTCATTTGTTATGTTGTGATAGATAACTAAAACAATAGCCATGTTCTTTCCCTTACTTATAGTCATACAGTCTGCGGCTGCTTTTGCACCACAACAGTAGTTGCAAAAGAGAGCATATACCCAGGAAGCCTAAAATATTTACTACCTGTCTCTTTACATGAAATGTTTGCAGACCCATTCCTTATACCGTGCTGCTCTAGGGCACCTCTAGAGAAATATAGCAGTTGGTAGATACATAAATCCATAAGACAGGTGTGGTATATATTTCTGTAGCATCACCTTTATTTTAATTTTTGCCAGCCACATGGCCATCCAACTGGAAATTATATTTTTCCATGCTCTGTAGCTACTGCAGCCATATGACTAAGTCTCACCAGTGAAATATGAGTGAAAATTATATTCATCTTCACTTTTCTTTGCCCTTTCTATGACTGAAACATAGATTTGAAGCTAAGTTAGGTTTGACTGAGCAGATAAGGATAATGCCTTAAGGGTTAGAGAGCAACAAGATGGAAGGAAGCTGGGTCCTTGATTATCCTCATGGAGCAGTACTGCTGATACACCCTTGGCAAGCTGCTGCCTCCAGACCCTTACATGAGAAATAAAACATCTTGTTTAATGACTATATTTGGTATCTTTTTAATATAGCAGCATAGCCTATAGCCTAACTAATATGGGGGTAACATTTTAATTAGCCAGTAATTTAGAGCATGTATATTTCTAAAGAGAGATGAATATTTTACAACATATAGTTGGAAATACATATAAAAGTCAAAGAGAAAATGGGAAACTTCAAAAAAAAAAAAACAAAAACAACACTGTGCTTGCAGGCTGCGACTTCAGGCTAAACTCCCAGAGCTACTGAGAGTATATATGAATCCCCACCCCCAGTGTTGCTACTTGGAAGGGAAAGTTTAAGAAACCATAGGTGTATGTTGTAAATTTCCCCCAACATCTTTACATACTGTCTTTTCCACTGTTGAGGACGAGGGCCAGGATATTTCTGACTTGTTCAGGCTCATTAGTCAGAAGCTGCTCAGGAATTAGAATTTAAGTTTCAAATGAATCAATTTTGCTTCTCTAAAACTTTGATTTTTGTCGTCATTATGCAAATAGTTCTACTCAATACACCGGCCTCATTTAATGCTAAAATTAGAAACACATTAATTTGAGGGATTTTATAGTAAAGCTTAATGGCATTTATAATTTGGGAGAATTTCAAGGATTTTATCATTGCTTCCTTCCCCCTCCCACCCCCCTTCCCCTGTCATACATACTCTTGAATCTTATTAAAGGTCTTTTGCTTTTGTCTGAAGTGTGAGGTTGTACTAGCTGACCGAAGACCTATGATCCAAATCCAAGTGATGGCTGTTCTCAAACTTGCTTTGTTTTATTTGAAATAGAAAGTTATTAGTTTTTATTTGAAAAGAAGTAGTCTGCAAAGACAAGAAAGTTGAAGCAGGTCCAGGCTATATAACAGTAAGGAAGAGGATGCTACAGGATTAGAGAAACTGTTTTAATCTCCAAAGCAGGAAAAATAATGAATATATAATAATGTTCCCTTAGTAAAACTAGAGTTCAGTCATTTTTAGCTTCTTTTAATGGGAGTATGAGAATCTCATTCTATAAATGACTTGGTTTTTTTTTTCAAAACGGATCTGTTTTATTATTTTTTTCCACTGAAGTAAAATTGCTATACAATGTTGTATTACTTTCTGCTGTACAATGAAGTGAATCAGCTATATGTATACCTATATCCCTCCCTCTTGGACATCCCTCTCACCCCACCCCCCATCCCACCCATCTAGGTCATCACAGAGCACCGAGCTGAGCTCCCTGTGCTATACAGCAGGTTCCCTCTAGCTATCTATTTTACACATGGTAGTAACTAATCTTCCAATTCATCCCCCGCTCCCGTTCCCCACCAGCGTCCACATGTCTGTTCTCTACATCTGTATCTCTATTCCTGCCCTGACAATAGGTTCATCTGTACCATTTTTCTAGATTCCACATATATGCGTTAATATACAATATTTGTTTTTCTCTTTCTGACTTACTTCACTCTGTATGCCAGACTCTAGGTCGATCCACATCTCTACAAATGACCCAATTTTGTTCCTTTTTATGGCCGAGTAATGTTCCATTGTATATATGTACCACATCTTCTTTATCCATTCATCTATTGTAGGACATTTAGGTTGTTTCCATGTTCTGGCTATTGTAAATAGTGCTGCAATGAACATTGCGGTGCATGTGTCCTTTTGAATTAAGGTTTTCTCAGGGTATATGCCCAGTAGTGGGATTGCTGGGTCATATGGTAGTTCTATTTTTAGTTTTTTAAGGAACCTCCATACTGTTCTCCATTGTGCCTGTATCAATTTACATTCCCACCAACAGTGCAAAAGGGTTCCCTTTTCTCCACACCCTCTCCAGCATTTATTGTTTATAGACTTTTTGATGATGGTCATTCTAACCTGTGTGAGGTGATACTTCATTGTAGTTTTGATTTGCATTTCTCTAATAATTAGTGATGTTGAGCATCTTTTCATGTGCTTCTTGGCCATCTGTATGTCTTCTTTGGTGAAATGTCTATTTAGGTCTTCTGCCTATTTTTTAATTGGGTTTTTTTTTTGATATTGAACTGCATGAGCGTTTGTATATTTTGGAGGTTACTCCTTTGTCCATTGCTTCATTTGCAAATATTTTCTCCCATTCTGAGAGTTGTCTTTTCATCTTGTTTATGGTTTCCTTTGCTGTGCAAAAGCTTTTAAGTTTCATTAGGTCCCATTTGTTTATTTTTGTTTTTATTTTAATTACCCTAGAAGGTGGGTCAAAAAATATCTTGCTGTGATTTATGTCAAAGAATGTTTTTCCTATGTTTTCCTCTAAGAGTTTTATAGTGTCCCATCTTATATTTAGGTCTTTAATCCATTTTGAGTTTATTTTTTGTATGGTGTTAGGAAGTGTTCTAATTTCATTCTTTTACATGTAGCTGTCCAGTTTTCCCAGCACCACTTATTGAAGAGGCTGTCTTTTAATGGGAGTATGAGAATCTCATTCTATAAATGACTTGGGTTTAAAAAAATTTTTTTTCTTCAAAGGAATCTAGGTAAATGAAAGAAGGGATATAGTATTATATCCCTTCTTTATAGTATAATATATACTATATATATATATACTATATATATTATTACTATATATATTATAGTATACTATAATATAATATAGTATTAATAGTATTTTTAATAGTTGCATTTATTTCTGAAACTGAGTATTAAAGAACACAATACATCCTTCCTGCATTGTTTAAGGAAAAGTCAATAGTAAGGTTTTTCTCATCTTTAATAAATGTAGATTTGCTGTGAGGCGTGGAGCTCAGTGATGTCTCAAGGTCTTTCCCCATGTCTCTTTGCTTCTAAGATAAACAGATGTTCTTTGTGCTCTCTTTCTAGTCCACAGTTCAGATTCTTCCTGCAGGTTCAACCAGGCTACGTATGAACAAAGCAAAAAGCTGTCCCCAGAAACAGGCTGCTCTCACACTTTAGCATTGGAAGGTTCAGTGTTTCTCCCCATCCAGGAATGCAGTTTTGCTTTGGCAGCAGAGCACAGGAATTTTCCAAATGATCAGAGATAGTAGTGACTCATAACATCCCAGACCATGTGCTCCATTTTGCAGTCCAGCCTCTCTGTTATGTGCTGATGTAAGTAGTCCTGTGAACATCGGGGTATTTAAGAAATATTGGCTGAACGAATTAATGGAGTACATTAATAGTTTTTCTCCCTCTGCTTCTTTTATTTGCACGGTACCATCTGAATTCTTAAAAACAAAACCATCATAAACCTAGATTTCAAATGGCTTTAGGTGATCCACTGGGGAGGATCACCTAAAGTCACTGAACCTTTCATTCACCAATGAAAGGAGATATATATGAGTAGAATAAAAGCCTGATAACCTGCCAGATTTCTTCTATCCAGAATGCTAGAGCCGGTTCTCCCACTGCTGTGAGGAGATTTATGGTGGTCATGAAGTTGACCTAGATATGCTTCTGGTACTGATGCTGCAAAGTCTGAAAAACAATCACGCTCCTACCAAATTCAGAGTCGATGTATGTGACAGGGTCAAATGGAGTGCTCCAGGAAGGCACCGGCAACATTCTGATATTGAGATGTATGTTAAGTATGGATAGATTTTGTGAGCTCATTACCCAGGTTTTAATTTCCTATTGAAAAAGTTGTCTTGATTAAGATACACATATAGGGCCTCCCTGGTGGCGCAGTGGTTGAGAGTCCGCCTGCCGATGCAGGGGATACGGGTTCGTGCCCCGGTCTGGGAGGATCCCATATGCCGCGGAGCGGCTGGGCCCGTGAGCCATGGCCGCTGGGCCTGCGCATCCGGAGCCTGTGCTCCGCAACGGGAGAGGCCACAACAGTGAGAGGCCCGCATACCGCAAAAAAAAAAAAAAAAAAAAGATACACATATACACACTGCCTACAAAGAGGCTTTCCTTACTGATGTGGGTAATTCAATGACAAAGTTTTAGAAAGAAGTCTCCCCTTACATGACACAGATTGTTCCAAGTTAGCACGCGTATACAGCCTGGACAAAAATCTGAAAAAGTTCACATAGATAATGCAAAATGCATTTAAAAAAACGCGTGTCCTATCCAGCTCCTCCGTGAGCCCACACACCGGCCCCCCGACAATGACTCACCCATGCCCCCTGCCCCTCCAGTTTGCCCTTCTGACACTGGGTATCCCAAGCCTTCTATGAACAGTGGCATTCCCTCTGAACTGGACACATCTGGTCACTGGCTGGAGCTTACCTACCTGCCAGAGAGTTGCTTCCTGCTCTCCCAGTGACTGTAGACCAGCTCTGTCTTGGGAAAACCAACAAATTTCTCTTCCATCCAGTAGACTTCAACTACCTTCTCTAACCAGGTATGAACCCCAGCCTTGAGATGGTGGGGGGATCCCCTTCCAAGTTCAGTCTTCCTTGGGCTCTCCCTCAAACCTGTGGTACCCTATAACGTTTTTTGAGAAGTAAAAAATCCTCCTGTAATTAAATAATTACTCCTTATTTCATCAGCTTTCTAAGACTAAATTACATGTGTTTCAGGCTTTCCTAAAGAAGCCACGTCTATTTCATAAGCTTCTCTGTATAGGATTTCAAATAGAGCATGTTTGTGGGAAGAGGGTGAACGTTTCATAGGGGACGGAATGTTTCTATTTCTTTACCTACTTTCCTACTGTCTCCCTTTCTAGCTCCCTCGCATCTTTTAAGGGAGAATGATCTGCCATTCTGTTTGGTTAATTATAAAATATTGGTTGATGTTTACCGATGAGCAGAGTGCTACAAAAAGCCCACGTTTGTGCAGGGGTGACGCTCTCTTGCACTCCCTGCTTTTGCTCCGTGGGTTGAACTTGCCAGAAGCACCAGGGGAAGAGAGCCTAGCCATCTTTCTCTGCCTCAGAAAAGCATCACTGCTTTAGTTTTGTGCCATGTGGCTGGCAGCGACTAGGGATGGTCCAGAATTTGAGCCGAAGCTGATGTGTGTGGGGTAGGAGGGTCCTTCTCAGGCCTTAAGAGTGAACCTCGCACTCTAACCCAGCCTGATCAGGCTCTGAAAGGTAATAATAAAGTGTTACTTTGTTTCTCATTTGCTATCAGTCTTTATCCAGCTCCCTTGGGAATGTCAAGGGTTGAGGAGTGATTGGCAGGACAAGATTTGGGTGTTTGGAGGTTCTCTAGTCGAGTGCCATTAAATGCAATCACAATTTCTCCTCTGTCCCTTTTCTTAGCAAATCTGTCTTATTTTTCTGTGGTAAACATGTGTAGAGAGCTATGGACAGAAATATCAAAGGCATCATTCATATCTCAACTCTCAAATGGGCACTGAGTAACAGAAGGCTTTAAAATCAGTGACTGGGCTTCCCTGGTGGCGCAGTGGTTGAGAGTCTGCCTGCCGATGCAGGGGACATGGGTTCGTGCCCCGGTCCGGGAAGATCCCACATGCTGCGGAGCAGCTAGGCCCGTGAGCCATGGCCACTGAGCCTGCGTGTCCGGAGCCTGTGCTCCGCAACGAGAGAGGCCACAACAGTGAGAGACCCGCGTACCGCAAAAAAATAAATAAAAAAAAAAATTAAAAATAGAAAATAAAAAATAAAATAAAATCAGTGACTGACTCTCTCTGAAGAAGACCAGCTTGACATTCTTAATAAACAAAATATACACTTCTGTGAAAACAGAGGGGAGCCGTTGCTAAGTCAATTTCAAAGGCCACAACAGACCGATGAGACCAGTTCAAGGGAGGATGGAAATTGACCTCACGTTCACCACTTCCTCTATTTTTCTGAGAACTTGAACTTCAGCCTTTCCCTCAAGCTCCTTAGGAAGCTAAAGAGGTATGGAATGTACCTTTGATAGACTGACATGATTCTGTCTTTTGATCATTTGCTGAATTTGTGGAAGGAAGAGAACGGTTGAAAACTGGCCTCCTCTCTTTCCAGGCTAAGCGTTGACAAAGCAACACAGCTAAGGAGGAAACTGAGAAGAAGAGAGGATGAGATATTAATTGACTGATCAAGTTACCCTTACATGCTCCAGTAACAGATGTCCAAGCCACTTCAGGGCTACCTTTGTGCCTCCTTTTCTAAATGTGTTTAGTTATCTGCAAGTGGGGCTGATTCACATCATATGAAACCCACAGGATTTGCTTCAGGCAGGGGGATGGTTGAATTAAAAGCTTCTTCCATATGTTAGTTTCACCCTGAAGTATTTAACCCATACCAGTGTGAATCAAAAGCAGAACAAACTGATTTTGCAATGCCAGTTGTTTCTGCCTCAATTAACCACTACCTTGTGCAAATTGATGGAAGTGCTTATTGGCTGAACCTCATCCACATTTAAAATGTGTTATAGGCAGGAGAAAAAAATTTTCTAATTATGTTAGTGATGTTTAGTGTTAAAAAGCATGCAACACAGTGCTTGGTGTCAGTTTATCTCTTGTAAAAATAAAATACAGTGTGTGTATGTGAAAAAAAAAACCCACAAAAAACATGCAACCTTTCAGTTCCGTGCAGGGGGCTCTGAAATGTCCCAGGATATGTTCAGAGTAATTAAACTTGCTTGCCTTTTTCTGCTTCTTCAGGACTGCCATTGTGGGAGAGGAGAGGCTGATGGCAGGAAGTTCCTCTCCCAGACCAGTCAGCATGTCCTCAGATTTCATCCCCTCCAGTTGTTCCCAGCTTCCTCCCCACATGGATCTGTAGCAGCCCCAGGGTAGGCTGAGTGGAGCCGCAGACCACCAGGAGCTTACCCTTTATGCAGACAGAGACACCTCAGACAGACTCAGACCTCACACAGCAGTGCCCAGTGTCCAGACAGAGCTCTGCTCTATTCTGTGGGGGTTCTGCTCCCAAAATACAATAAATCGATGAGTCAATTAGCAGTTGCTTTGCATGCATACCCAATTTCTTCATTTATTATTTTTTTTAAAGGGAGTAATGGAGAAAGGAATGGACAAAGGATTGTGTGCGTGGGTGTGTTTTAAGGTGTTATATGTAACAAAAAAATGGATTTTAGTAACCCTATGGTTATCATACTCATACGGGCAAGACCTTAACTGGGCAACTCTGCTTTTTCATTCATTCATCTATACATCTGTTTATCCACCAACTGGATAGGCCGGCAAGTGAGGTCCTCTGGAAGCTCCTTGAGTTGATAATACCATAAAGACATTGCCCCAGGGCCTCAGGAAGAGGCTGATCAGGGGGCCAAGGGGCTCTCCCTACTGACTCCTCTGCAGCTTTCTGGCCGAAAGATGGGGAAATACCAGTGGGGCCTCTTCTGAGGAGCTGTGGTCTGTCCTTGCTTGGTCAGACACATCTTTACCTTAGGCTTCAGCTCCTCACTTAATGTGACTGTCAGTAAGTAAGTAAAAGAGTACAGGTCTGGTAATAAAGACTGATTAACTGCCTGCTTTGTGCCAGTTCGTGTGCTAGGTGTCATGGATTCAAAAGAAATAAGACAAGGTCTCATGTCTTCGGCGTTAATACCAGGGGAACATCACGCAGCTTGGAGGGACAGCACATGGAATACTGAATACAGCTAACAGCCATGCCCATTGGAAACGTGAAGTGCTTTACAGTTTACAAAGCCCTTCATACTCCTCATCTTACTTGATCCTCACAGTATTGTTATTTAGTAAATTGGACAAGTATCATTTCCATTATGTAGGTGAATAAGCTGAAACTGAGACATCTAAGTCACTTGCCTGAGAGTACACAAGTTGTGCTCAGAGTTCTGACGCCTGGTTTAAGGCTCTGTTGATGTCCATTTTGGCCTCTTGGCAATAATGGTTGGAATTCCTTCCAGTTCTTCTTCTCTGCAGAGAGCACCATGTTAAGCTTTCTCAGTGGAGGGCACTGGGGGGACAGTGCAGGAGGAAGAGGCTTCTGCAGGTCCCACCAGCTGCCCCATCGGTCACCGGTGTGGGTGTGAGGGCATCTGGTGGTGCTGTGCCCCAGCCAGGGCTCCAGAGCACCCAGGCCCCCGGCAGTCTTGCAGCCTGGTGTAGCCTGGTGAGCACTCTCCCGTGGCTCTCCCAACACAGACACTGCGTGTCCTATCCAGCTCCTCCGTGAGCCCACACACCAGCCCCCCGACAATGACTCACCCATGCCCCCTGCCCCTCCAGTTTGCCCTTCTGACACTGTGGGTGTCCCAAGCCTTCTACAAACAGTGGCATTCCCTCTGCAGCTGGACACATCTGGTCACTGGCTGGAGCTTACCTACCTGCCAGAGAGTTGCTTCCTGCTCTCCCAGTGACTGTAGACCTGCTCTGTCTTGGGAAAACCAACAGATTTCTCTTCCATCCAGTAGACTTCAACTACCTTCTCTAACCAGGTACGAACCCCAGCCTTGAGATGGTGGGGGGATCCCCTTCCAAGTTCAGTCTTCCTTGGGCTCTCCCTCAAACCTGTGGTACCCTATAACGTTCTCATATCTTAGAGTTACTGTTTTATCACAACTTCATAATTCTTTATGTTAAACTTCCCCTATTTAAATCACTGTTTGGTTTCTGTCTCCTGATTGGACCCTGACTGACATACTCACTAACTGTTGGTGTGCGGTCACAGACAAGGTACAGGAAATAGTTAAAGTTTCTAAAGTGTCTTATGGGCCGGATCTTGTCATCTGTCTCTGATCACTGCAGGCACCTGCCTACTTTGATGCCTGACACATAGAAGGTGCTGAATAAGGACTGATTAACTGAGCACAGTTGAAGTTAATTTGAACACCCCTGTTTGACAGAAGTAATAGCAGCCCACAGAGATACAGGAAGGAGCCTGAATTTATTTATGCATGTGGTTATCCACTCGTTTGTTCAATGAAATTGATCAAATGTCATTTGGGAACAGCAGCATTGACTCCAAGGGCAGGTCAAACAGCAGCATTGACCCTTAACTGGGAGACCAAGTAAATGGTTGCCTCAAGAGGACAAGCTAAAGAACATTCTGGAAGACTGAATGAAAACATTAAAAGACCCAGAAGGAACTAGGGAAATACCAAGTGTGAAGCTCAGAGAAGGTAAGTGACTTACCTAAGGTCACAGGGCCCCTTCTTGGTAGAGCCAGGAGCAGAGAGCAGGTCTCACGGTCCTCAGTCCAAACCCTTAACCATTACATTGCATTGCTTCTTCAAGTGGGGTGGGAAGGGGTGGTGATACAAACTGCCATCTCGGGAAATGGGGGGAAAATGCCCCGAAAATGGTTGTCCCTTACCTAGTAGTTCAGAAGAGTCTGTTTGGGGGATCCAAAAAATTCTCCTGCTCATGCTGTTACCTTTGGAAAAGCAACTAGCAGTTTCTCAAATATGTTGAGTTTGGGGTTTGACTCCCGTGAAGGTAATTGGCCACCTGTTAATCCACAGCATCCCAGGCTTTGGGGGCAAAGCAAAATCTTCTTTGTCCTACCCTCCTCAAAGCATCACTGGTTTCTCTGAGGTGGTCTTACACCCGCACATAAAGCCTCTCCATCACTCCTCTCCAACATCTGCTGCTTAATTGTCCTAAAGATCTTCCTTTATCATGTTGGTTTACTTAGCAGGACATTTTGCTATTTCTGGTCAGATGTTTGTCCAGGGAACAAGGTATGGAATCTTTTATTAAGTGAGGGAGCGCCAACAGAGCCTGTTCCACGTGCTCCTCTGGAGCTTCCCCCAAAGCATGACTTCTAGCTTGAATACTGCAATGAATGTATGGGCATATGTGACATACTGTGTCATTAATTTTTCACCAACAGATGGGTCACATATGAGCCAAGGGGGAATGTGGATATAGCAAGAGCTGTGTGAGTTAAGTCAAGCCATGTTTAGACTGTCTTTGTTGGCTGTTATTGGGAAGGAGCCCATGCTGATTAATTGGTTTCGGATGTGCATACACCTCTGTGGTGGGAAGCAAGAGAAAATAGGCCTGCCTTTGAGAGTCCTGGGAGAGGCCAGGTTCTCTGCAAAGAGTAACAGTGAAATGCGAGTTGCACTTTGCAGGCTGGCCCTGGCTGGAGATGCATCTTGCTGGGAATTGCAGGTACCCAGGAAATAAAATTTTCCTCACTAGGGGCTCTGTTACAGTGAGGATGGCTCTATTTACCTGGCCCAGTGAAATCAGTGAGGAAGGACACTGCCAGGATTTACAAATGCTTGGGTCATGCACCTGGTTGTACGCTTCATAACCTGGGCTTGCTCCAAGAGCCAGTACTGAGGCGCTTCCTGGCTTGATGGTTTCCTTCAAGGCCACTGTTTTGCCTCCCTCTCTCCACCCCTGACTCCCTCAGTCCTTGCATATGTACTGCTCTAGAGATCTAGGCTTTCCTCCGGGAATACAAGCATCCCTCAGAGGTATTGTGGGTTCACTTCCAGATCACCACAGTAAGGTGAATATCACAATAAAGCGAAGCACACACATTTCTTGGTTTCCCAATGCATATAAAAGTTACATTTACACTCTTCTGTAGTATATTGTGTGCAATAGCATTATGTCTAAAAAAACAATATACATACCTTAATTTTAAAATAACGCTGTTGGAAAAAAAGGCGCCAATAGACTTGCTCAACAAAGGGTTGCCACAAACCTTCTATTTGTAAAAAAAAAAAAAAAAAAAAACACAAAACAAAAAAACTGTGAAGCACGATAAAGCAAAGTGCAATAAAATGAGGTATGCCTGTACTCTTCTTTTACTTTTGTCTTATTTATTCAATCAAGAGGCATGTGCTAAGCTCTAGGAATACAATAGCTCTTCATGGGACTTCTTTGTTAGCCAAGTCTTCATCACCCTCTTCTAACAGCTAGGATAGGATTCTATAAACAGGGACATTCAGAATAGTGGACTTCTAGACCTGGGATGTTACTGTTTTTGAAAGGAAGGTGGTCCCAGGCCTCTGGTCCAGCAGCTGGCTAGAGTTCAGGCCTTAGAATGGCATAGCTTATTCCATTGCAATGTGTCATTCTGGATGTTGAGATCCAGCTGTCTGAAAACTAAATATAAAAATAACCAAGAGTTATATTTTTAGTCAAATTTGTTGAAATTCGGTTTATGTACAATAAAATATATTTATTTTAATTGTACAATTCAATACATTTTGATACATGTATACACAAATGTAACCACCATTACAGTCAAGATATAGAACATTTCCATCGCCCCAAAAGATCCCATGTGCTCCTTTGCAGTCAATCTTTTCCACCTCTGAATCCAGGCAACCACTGATTCCTTTTATGTCATTATAGATTAGTTTTGCCTATCCTAGAATTTCATGTAAATGGAAAGCATACAGGGTGTACCCTTTTGTGTCTGGCTTCTTTTGTTCAGCATATTTTTTAGGTTTATCCATGTTGCTGTATATATCCAAAGTTTGTTCCTTTTTTTTTTTTTTTTTTTTTTTTTGCGGTGTGCAGGCCTCTCACTGTTGTGGCCTCTCCCGTTGCGGAGCACAGGCTCTGGATGCGCAGGCTCAGCGGCCATGGCTTACGGGCCCAGCCGCTCCACGGCATGTGGGATCTTCCCGGACCGGGACACGAACCCATGTCCCCTGCATCGGCAGGTGGACTGTCAACCACTGCGCCACCAGGGAAGCCCAGTTTGTTCCTTTTTATTGCTGAAGAGTATTTCATTGCATGGATATGCCACAAAATGTTTGTTTATCTATTGATGGGTTTTGGACTAATTCTAGTTTGGGGCTATTATTAGTAAAGCTGCTGTGAACATTTGTGTCTGTTTGGGAGAGCACATGTTTTCATTTTTCTTGTGGAAATGCCTAGGAACTAATGAATTATATGGGAAGTGTTTGTTTATAAGAAATTGCCAAGTTGTTTTCCAAAATAATTGTACCATGTTACATTCCCACCATACATCTATGAGGATTGTCATTGATTCACATCCTCACGAACACTTGGTATTGTCAGTCTTTCTAATTTCAGCTTTTCTAGGTATGTAGTGGTTTTAATTTGCATTCCCATGATGACTAAAGATACTGAGCAATTTTTCATGTGCTTGTTTGGCCATTCATATATCTTCTTTTGAGAACTGTCCTTTCAAATATTTTGCTCATTTTTTAAATTAGGTTGTCTTTTTAATAAGAGTTCTTTGTATTTTCTGGAAACAATTCCGTTGTCAGACATATTTATTGCAAATATTTTCTCCCTGTCAGTGGCTTGCCTTCCAAAAGCAGAGGGCTTAATTTTTAAAAAGTCTACCCTTACCGATTTTTTTCTATTATGGTTTGTGCCTTCTGCGTCCTAAGAAATCTTTGCCTTCTTCAAATTCACAAACATTTTCTCCTGTACTTTTCTTTTTAAAGTTTTTTAGTTTTAGCTTTTATGTTTAAATCTATAATTCATTTTAAGGCAATTTTGATAAATGATGTGAGGTAAGGGCCAAAGTTCATTTCTTCTCTAAATAGATATGCAATTTTGCCAACATCGTTTGTTGAAAAGAATACATATCTTTTCCTCATTGAATTATCTTGGCACCTTTGTCAAAATCACTTGACCATTGATTATGAGGGTCTATTCTAGACTCTGTTTGAAACATGTACGTGTTTATCCTTACACCAAACCCACACTGCTTGATAACTGTAGCTCTATAATAAGTCATGAAATAAACTTCATTATAATTTTTCAAGACTGCTTAAAATATTCTAGGTCCTCTGTATTTCTCTCTAAATTTTGGAATGAACGTGTCAGTTGCTACGAAGGAAAAAAAAGCCAGTGGGATCTCAATTGAGACTGCATTTAATCTATAGATCAATTTGGGAAGAAGTCACATCTTAACAATAGTGAATTACCATTTATTCGGTTCTTAAATTTCTCTCAGCAATGTTTTGTCATTTTAAAAGTACAAGTTTTATATTTGTTTTATTAAATTTTTTCCTTAGGATTTCATTTTTACTTCTATATTAAATGGTGTTTTTTGTATTCCATTTTCTAATTGTTCACTGCTAATATATAAGAATACAACTGATATTTGTATTTTAATCTTGCATCCTATAACCTTGATAAACTCACTTCTTAGTTCTAGTAGCTTTTTGAGTATTCCTTTGTGTTTTCTGCACATGTGATCATGTCATCTGAGGAAAATGACAGTTTTTCTTCCTCCTTTCTGATCTCCACAATTATTTTCTAATTGTACTAGCTATGACCTCCAGGACAGTATTATCTAGAAATGATGAGAACAAACAACATTGCCTTTTTTCTTATCTTTCAACCATTAACTATGATGTTAACTTTAAATTTTGGTATATGCCGTTCATGAGACTGAGAAAGTTCTTTGCTGAGAATTTTAATCATGAATGAATGTTCAATTTTGACAGGTGCTTTTTCTGCATTTATTAAGAGGAAAATATGTTTTTATTTCTCCCTTATTCTGTTGATATTATGGATTACATTGATTGATTTTTGAATGTTCAACTAAATGTACATTTCTGGGACAAACCCAACTTTGTCATTGTGTAGTGTATAGGATTAATATATAGTGCTCAATTCATAGAACATTATGGGTTGACAGTTTTCTCTTTCAGCCCACTTAAGATCTTACTTCATTGTCTTCTTGTTTGCCTGGTTCCTGATAAGACATTGACTCTAATTCTTATCCTCGTTTCCTTATTGATAATGTGTCTTTTTTCCTCTGGCTGCCTTCAAGATTTTCTCTTTGGTGTTTGGTTTTCAGCAGTTTGACTATGATATGCCTGGGTCTGGGACTTTTAGTTTTTATTTTAATCCTGCTTAGTCTTCTCTGAGCTTCTTGGATCTGGGTTTGGTGTCTGTCATTAATTTTGGAAAATCCTGCCATTATTTCTTCAGGTATTTACTTTGACCCATTCTCCTCAAGGGATTCTAATTTTGCACCATTTAATAGTGTCCCACAGTTCTTTGATGTCTGTTCTAGATTTTTGTTTTTGTTTTTGCTTTCCATTCTCTTTTGTCTTTGTTCTTCAATTTGGATAAATTCTATTTACTTATCTTCAAGTTCACTGATTTTTTTTCCCCTCAGTTGTGTCAAGTCTACTGATAAGTTTATTGGAAGCATTCTTCATCTCTTTTACTGTGTTTTTTATTTCTTAAAGTTCCATTTATTCTTTCTTGTAGTTTCCATTTGTCTGTTGAAATTATCTATCTGATCTTTTATGGTGTCTACATTTTTTATTACAGCATTTAACAGCATTAACCATAGATGTTTTAAATTTCCTGTCTGGTAGTTCCAACATGTGTCATACTTGAGTCTGGTTCCAACCATTACTTCCTCTTGGTACATTGTGAAGAGACGTGATGTGTTCATGATGAACAAAATATTGCTGAGTTTTTCATTTGCTTCACATTCCAATATAGCTCAGAACGGCACTATTACTGATCTGTCTTTATTTAAAATTTTGACATTTTATTCATCATGAAATTTTCACGTTAATTTTGATTTTTTAAAATAATGCATTATAATATGATTTACCTCAATTGCAGAGTCCCCTTAAATTTTGTGCCTGAGGAAAGTGCTTCACTCAGCTACCTCAGTCCAAGGACTTTTGCTCTCTATATCTTGAAGCTGAAAAAATTGAAATTTTAATAATTTACATTGAAATAAGTAACCCTAATATCAATGCAGAGGGATTTTAGGATGAAAAACATTCTGAAAGTTTCTATTTTAGACAAAAAAGCAGTAAAGCACACACTCCACCAGAGCTCTTAGATCAAGGAAATGTGTGCCTCATTGACTTCTCACAGAAGGGCCTCATAAAGTTTTATTCCACTGTCTCCCAGAGTCTGTGAGTGAAGGCTAAGCTAGGTATAGTGTACTGTTTTTAAAGATTATCTATTAGCTTTCATTTGAATACAACTAAAAGGATTCTGGGGCCTGTTCCCCATAGAAAAAGGTACCCAGGGCTGACCAGGTCCTACAGTTGAGAGTAAAAGAACATAAAGAAGCCACTACTCTGTGGCCACTTGAAGGCTTGAAAAGGTACCCCTTTTGAAGAAAGTGCTCAGCATAGTATCTTCTCAGCTCCTTCCGGTGAGGGGAACCAGGAGGAAGAAATGAGACTGAAGGCACTTTGGTGTCTCCTTTCTCTGACCTCCATGAGGTTGCCAGGCTCTCCCTGCATTGTGGGAATCACACAGAGGGATGGGAAGGGCCTGTGTGACTATGTTCCCCCAACCCCCAGAGGTCACATTTTTAACGGGTGTGTGCCGTCACTTATTATTTGGCTGTTTTGCTTTAGCACTGTAAATCTCAGTGTGATCTTTCTCCCTTATAATTCTTTGCGTTAGAGAATGCTCAAAGAGAAAAAAACACACCTTTTGTGTGTCGGTGCTGGTGAGGTAACTGAAAAGATGAAACTGAAAACTGAATCTTAAAGATACAGGAAGTGAATCCCAGGACGAAAAGGCCAAACGTCTGTTTATGGTTTGATCAAGGATTCTGTAAACATCATGGTTCTAGACACTGTTCTGGGAGTTCAGAGGTAAAATGACTCTCCCCAGCCTCTGGCCTCTCAGTCAAGTGGCAAGACACTTTGGGTCCAAAATACAAGGCTGCATGACTAGAGGATTTAAGGGGTATAGTTAAGATTTCTTTTCTCCTTAAGTGACATTCTCTATCATTAAAAGCTTTAAGTTATAGGGACAAACTTTCTAGAGCCTGATTAACTCTTCCTGTGCTTTAGGATTGGTGACTCTCCCCACTGAATGGTGATGTCTGTGGTGGCCAAATAGGCACAGGGCTTAGGCTTTCCTTAAGAATTAGAGGGCTTCCCTGGTGGCGCTAGTGGTTGAGAGTCCACCTGCCGATGCAGGGGACACGGGTTCGTGCCCCAGTCTGGGAAGATCCCACGTGCCGCGGAGCGGCTGGGCCCGTGAGCCATGGCTGCTGAGCCTGTGCGTCCAGAGCCTGTGCTCCGCAACGGGGGAGGCCACAACAGTGAGAGGCCCACGTACTGCAAAAAAAAAAAAAAAAAAGAATTAGATTAGCTATTTTAAAAAAAAAATTTATTTATTTAGGCTGCATGGGATCTTTAGTTGCTGCATGCGGAATCTAGTTCTGTGATCAGGGATTGAACCTGGGCCCCCTGCATTGGGAGCATGGAGTCTTACCCACTGGACCACCAGGAAAGTCCCTAGATTAACTATTATTTAAAGTATTTTCTACAAAATTGTTTACTATTTACTCAGAATGTGTTTTTGGAAATACATAATTTTCCCTGATCAGAGCATGCTAGAGCAAAATTCAATATATCCCCTAACAAAATGTTAACTCTTTTTACCAAACGTTGCTGTTTGTTAAAATACATCACTTACCTCAGTACCTCCCAAACATTTTTTCACATCCTGCTGCACACAGAAAATACTTGTCTGTTGGAGTAAACTGTAGAGGATTTGTGAACCCTCAACTAGGCTGCTTACTGCTTGAAAAGTTGAAAAGATGCACATGTCAGTGGGAAAGAGCTACATCCATGAAAGTATAGGAAGTTTTCACCGCAGTTAAATACGTGAGAATCTGGTTAGTTGTCAGGTACTTGCTAAATAAGTTGCTGAATCTTGTGTTCCAATCCACCAAAGAGGGAGCTTAATGCTTGCTGGGCTTCTTTGGATTCTGCAAGCAAAATTTTTCTCATTGAAGTGGCTGCTCTAGCCCATTCAATAGCTACCTGAGGGCTTCCATGGTGGCGCAGTGGTTGAGAGTCCGCCTGCCGATGCAGGGGACACGGGTTCGTGCCCCGATCCCGGAAGATCCCACATGCCGCGGAGCGGCTGGGCCCGCGAGCCATGGCCGCGGAGCCTGTGTGTCCGGAGCCTGTGTTCCGCAACGGGAGAGGCCACAGCAGTGAGAGGCCCGCGTACAGAAAAAAAAAAAAAAAAAATAGCTACCTGATTAAGACCTTTAGATGACCTAAATACTGAGAAGATTTTGCTTCCCTACTAAGTAATCCAAAATAAAATTCCAGCTTATGAAAAGGCACAATTAGGATGTTTGTTAAAATTAAGAATTTCTTTGTAAATTTTCAGATTTCAAAATATCAAGATAAGTTCTTTGAAGGTGAATAAATCAATAGCCCTCTCTTCCTCTGTCTCTCTCTTTCTCCCCCTAAACACATTCTTATTCTACTTAGTGGATAATCTAGCCTTCATTTCCCATGTGGCAAAAAAGCTGTGAGGTTTGAGTAGATCTTAAGGAAAAAGGGGCTCTCCAGTGGGTCCAGGCACTGGTGCTTATGACCCAGCAGATTCCAGAAGGGCTTGTGGTATCTGCAGCAACTTGGAGTATTGTTTCGATTCTGTGGTGAGGCCATTAAGATTTTGGAGCAAAGCCTTTAACAGGTAACTGTTTTCCTTTGAAACATTGCTTCTGGCTCTTTGCTGGGCTTTAGTGGATTTTGGACATAGGGCACTAAGTGACCATATGATCCAAATCACCCCCCTCCATGAATACTATCTGCTGTATCTGTAATGGTGAGCAGGCCAAGAAACATTCCATTATTGGATGGAAGGGATGTTTATGAGGCCAGAGCCCACCACATCCATGAAGCCTCATGGAGAGTTCCCTATGACCAGGTACCTGAGAGGGAAAATTAAAATTCAGACCCAGTTGCAGGTGGTTTTGCTTGATATGTTGGCAGCTGCAAATGCTGGATAGATCAGCTACAGTATAATGGTCCCACTCAAGGTACCTTGAAAGACAAATGGCAGGAAAATCCGGTAGACATAACTTTGATTAATACATACTGTTGTCCACTTGTTGGAAAGTAGATGTGGCCTGAACCCAGGAACACAATTTATGTGGATTCCAGCAAGAATTTTGAATCTTGCACAAGGATTGAAAATAATTGGAGCTCCTCCTTTATACGTATAAAGTATTTGAAGGCCCTGGTATCCATATAGCCACTATTCATCTACATACATAAGCCTGAGGGATTCCCAGTCAGGAATTATGGGTGACAGATAGAAGGAAAAATATGTCCTTGGAGGGAACTGGGGTGAAGTCACTGAACCTTACTCCAAAGGCCTCAGATAAATTCAATTCAGTGGTCATTTGTGAAGCAAACGCTTACCCTGGGTCAAGCACTGTGCTAGCTGCTGGGGATCTGGCAGCACACAAAGCATGGTGCCTGTCTCAAGACTCTGTGGGATATCTCCCTCCCACAGTCCAGGAACTGAAATAGTGTTTTCTACGAGCCCAGGCCAGGTCTCTATTGCATATTTATATCCTGCTAAGGTAAGAAATGGGCATGTGGGTAAGTACAGAGAGCCAGATCAGTGTGAAAAGTAGTAGGGGTTTGGGAAATGACAGATCAGTTAATGCCTAAAGCTGTATTTCTGAACCCTCTTTCCACAACTGGTGGTAGTTAAATTCATGAGAGTCTCAACAGACTCCTGTTAATGATTCAGATCCTGTGATAATCCTGACAGCCCCAGTTGAAGCATGATTTTGAGCTCATTCTGACCTCAAGAGCTGGAACAAAGGGGATCATACTCATTAATAATTAGACTCAAATGGCATACTGTCTTGCCTGGGGTGGGTGGTGACTTCGTTCTCAATTTAGTTCTCTAAGTTTTATCTACAAGCTCCTACCAGTTCTCCCCAGCATGCATGATACATTGATCAGTCATAGACTTGGACTAAGTTTACACACAGAATTTAGGTGTAATTCTCTCCAACACTCTCCTTTCTAAGGTTCCCTCTTCGTTCTTCAGTGGCTGTGGTTTTCCCATGCATCTAGCCCTGCTTTCTCTCGACAATATGTTGATGGCTTTTCCTATTGGAGTTTTAGTGACCCGGCAATGTTGCCACCATGTCTGTGGTCTGCCCTCTGGGTAAAGTGACACAAATGGAATTCATTCTGTGCCGACCACTTTTCTAAGTTTCAACTCCTTTATAACAGGCCTGTGTTTTTCAATCTTCAGAGCCTTCAGATAGTTTTTTTTCCCCTTTGTTTTATTTTTTTTCAGGACGTATAGCTGTTATTTGATGGAGGATGGGGTTTATTAGTAGCTCAGTCCTTCTAAACTAAAAACAGAGCCTCTGAGATATTTTTTTGCAGTTCTAGAATGCCAATTTGAGTCTTTTTAAATAGAGATTCAAATTCTTTGTTATAATGCTTCATTGTTTCCATTCAGTAGTTCCATCCTTCTTCCCATTTTATCTTTATATTAATCTTATTTATTTTGAAACCCTTGTCTACAAACTTCAGTGTCTGGTTCATTTTTCAGTCTGCTTCTAATGACTGTTTTATCCCTTGATTGTCAGTCACTTCTCTGTTTCTCAACTCTACTTTTATTTTATTGTACACTAGACATTGTAGATTTTAAACATTTTTGAGGCTTTAAATGATATTATCTTTCACTAGAATTAATTTACCTTTTCCTTTGTGAGGCTTACAGAACGGGGATTGGTCCAATCAGGGACTGAGCTAAGAAAATGCTTACTTGAGATTTTTGTCAGTCTCAGTCTGCCTCTGGTTCATCCCTACTCCTAGGGTATTGTTCTCTAAATCTTTTCTGGTATGGTCATTGATCCCCCCCCACATCATGGTAAGTCTTGGGCTCTATTCTTTGTTTCTTCATCACTGTGAGAGCACCCCAAAGTCCATTCTGTTTTTCAAAAACTTTCTGCTTAGGCTTTTTGGCTCACAAACTTCAGAATTTGGCAGAAGTCTTTGGGAAAAACTGGAGGTGTTTTGAAGCCACTCAGATTTTCAGCCCTATGCAACTGCCAAAAAATTCTTCTGGTTCCTCTCACTCTGCTCAGGTAAAGCCTGAATCAGGTGCTTGCCCTTTGGCCAAAATCAACAAATGCCTCCAGAGAAAAAGAAGTTACAGAAGGTTAGTTCATTTCTCTTCAGTCTTTCTCCAGAATCTTAACTCCTGTAATCCCCTCAGATGTCTTTATACAAATGATTTCCAAAAAAAAAAAAAAAAGTATGTGGCCTTTTGTTACAGGGGTTATCTGTTATCAGTGGGAGGCTTAGTATGTCACAAGCTAAAAGCCAGTGTATGGGAAAAAGTAATAGATGTATAAATGAAACGAGAGAAACCTGAACAGACCCATTATGATAGTATGCCATGAACATAGGACTATGATTCACTCTAACCTCTGCACTCACTCTTGACAGCTGAAACAGGAAAGAAAAGAGAAAGAGAGATACAATACTGTTACAAACATTCTACATAATCTCATATCTCCCTACCTCATAATGTTCCTTCTTCTGGAAATATCCCAGCTTTCACACAAGACATGAAGACAGGTAAACACAATTAAGACTTCACACTTTGACCATAAAGGTAAAGGATGAGTCTATGAGGGAAAACGTGTCTTTCAGAAGAGGTAGAGTGAGTGACCCATCCGGGTCCATTTTTGTCTCTTGTCCATCACTTCAGCAAGGAAAGAGGGAGCAGCACATTTTTTCTCAGAGAGGGGGCTCCCCAGGGCTCTACCACTGATCATGTATTACGTATTATGCTTCTGCTCTACCCAGCAGTGCCCTAGGCACTGAGGATACAGAGTAAAACTGAAACACAACTCTCTGCCCCAAAAGGAGCTCCCAATGCCTCATCACAGCTTTTTCTGCATTTTTGAGGCCCTTGCTAGCAGTTGCTAAGGGAAGAGTTTTAGTAATATGCTCAGTGAGATATCCTTTGTTTCTCCTCCCTACCGGTATCTTCTGCCAATTTTCTATCTCTCCAGCTAAGCAGGCATAAACTTGTAAGCAAGAGAAATGAGAAAGTGTTGTACTTCTCATAGCTTGAAACTGACCCCACAGACCACTATCCTCTGCTAAACATTAATACTATTCTCAGAGTTTTGCCACTGTGTTGAAAATGGGAAAGGAAATCTTTTATAAGGATTATTATATCAACCAGATACAGTCATGGTTGGATTCTTTTTTGATAAGGCAGATGGGAGATTACTATCTAATGGTTTCCAGATAATAATAAATTATGAATATGTATCCGAATAAAATGTTAACATGACTGGCATGCAGAGGTTATAGAAATGTAAATTGTATCAGTCCCAATTGTGTAGCTTAAAAAATACTAAATTCTACTTGCACTCTTTGCCAGAGACTTAAAATTAAGTTTCCTTCCCTGGAGTAGTTTAACTGTAAGAATGGATACTTCCATTATCTGCCCATCCAAAATTATTCAGTTGATTTAATCCCCTCAAAATTAGCGGATTTTCACCATGGGATTTAGCCAGGGGATTTTTCCAGCTCTGCTGATACCAACATTTAAAGTGATTATGTATAATCTATTTCCTTTCCACTATCTCATTTCATAAAATACTGTTTTCCCAATTTCTCTATCTTCAGCAGAAAGGAGATCAGGACTGAGTATGCTATCAGGATTTGGCTCTGTGCCATTTATTAGACAAAATAGCTTTAAGAATTGCTGCTGAGGTATCTCTGGCAGTGGATTCTCTTTCCAAAATCCTGATAGGCCCTGGCCAGAGCTGTTCACAGGTCAGAGGAGAGTAGGCTGTTGGGTTGTTGACATAAGAAGATTTGGATAACCCAAGAGACATGTGGAGATGTGGAAAGAGGTCTTTGTAATAATATAGTCCTTGTGAGCATTTCTGTTCTGAGTGATAGGAGGCAAGGGGAGGGGATGAGCAGTGTTGTTTTGTTACCCCTAAATATTTTCATTGTCACGCAGTGGTGGGAATTGACCCAACTACATTATAGAGGTTAACGTCTAAGCCCTATTCACAAAGGCATAGAGTGTGCAATAGATTTTACATAACTTTAAAAAACTGGGCCATTTATTGTACTCAAGTACTAATCCCCTTCACCATGTAATCATTGCTTTATATAGAGCAAGGGCCAGAGAACTAATGTTGGATATAAAGCAACTTAGATATGGCCCTGAATGGCTTGTTTTTAGGAATTAGGTCTAAATCTTCAAGACATAAATATTTTGGAGAACATTTATTAAAAATAAGCCTTGGTCCCTTGAATCTTAGAGAAATGTGTAGTTGAGGGCAAGGACAGTTCTGCATATCCTTCTATCCCCACTAAACATAGATAAAGCTGCTTCTGCTTCTGTCCCTGAAGGATTAATTGCTATAGAAGTGCACATAGGGATTTCGTGAGTCTTTGGTTGATTAGCAATCTATGCATGCTCTGTTCAAAGAATTAAAGAGAAACATGAATGTAAGAGGAGAGAAATGGAAAACATCCCACAAAGTTGGACAAAGTAAAATAATTACAAGGAAACTGTAAAATAAGCAATTCCCAGAGCTCACACAGGACGTAAGAGTGTTGACTAATATCCAGCAAGAGTAAAGAGACATTGTTGAATTAAAAGACATTTAGTAGAGACCTCAAAAGGGCCAAGCCTTAGAAGGGGGCAAAAGAGCTCTAAACAAGGGCTCTTCTAAGCCCTCTTAAAAAGAACTTCTAAAAGGTACTTCAAAAGGGTCAAATTAATGTGAGAGTAACTGAATTACCTGCCAGAAAAAAAAAATTGAAGAAATTGTCAAATTTTTTTCAAATTTGGAAAAAATGTTGAACCCACAGATCCAAGAAGCTCAATAAACCTCGAGCAGAAGAAACATACTGGTTGGGTTTTACCTCCAGGAGCCCTACCAGGTTCTCATGGTGAATATTGGAGAAAAATCCCTCCTGCTTCTGGTAAGGGGAGTAGAAAAGTAACCATTTTCAGATATGCCAGAACATTCTCTTCTCAACAAAGTCTGCCCTTAAGATAAAATATTTTACCAGAGCCTAAATTATTGGGGCTTTATTAGAGCTTAACCAACCTGGGGGGAGAAAAATACCCAACTCCAGCCCCCTCTAGCCATCCTGTCCCACCTAGGAGGGGAAAACAACTGAGAAGCCCTTGTGAAGTTCACAGTCACAGGCTCATGAAAAGACTGAGACCTAATCACAGAACTATAGGATTCTTCCCCTTTCCTCGTGTCTTACCGCATCATAATTAAAGGCCTGTTTACCAGAGGTTTTTTTGCCCAGTACAGCATGTCTGGCTTTCAACAAAAAATTGCAGGGCATATAAAAGACAAAAAACACAGTTTGAAGAGACAAAGCAATGTTAGAGCCAGATTCAGTTATGGAAGGAATGTTGGAATAAGCGGACTGGAAATTTAAAATGACTATGATTAATATGCTAAGGACTCTCATGGAAAAAGGAGACAACATGCAAGAACAGGTGAGTAATATAAGCAGAGATATAGAAATTCTCAGTAAGAATCAAAATAAATGATAGAATTCAAAGACACTGTAACGGAATGAACAATGCCTTTCCTGGGCTCATTAGTAGACTGGGACAGCTGAAGAAAAAACTCTCTGAGCTTAAGGATGTATGAATAGAACCTCACGAAACTAAAAAACAAAGATAAAAATGACTGAAAAAGTGAAACAATATCCAGGAACTGTGGGATAACTACAAAAGGAAAAGAAAGAGAGAAAGGAGCAGAAGCAATATTTGAAGTAATAATGATTGAGAATTTCTCCCAAATTAATGTCAGACACCAAGCCACAGATCCAAAGTTCACAGAACACCAAGCAGGATAAATGCAAAACAAAACAACCCCCCCCAGATCCACACATTCAAAAAAAACAAACAAAAAGACTACACGTAGGCAAATCTTCAAACTGCAGAATTTAAAAGATAAAGTAATCTTGAAAGAAAGCAGAGGAAAAAAAACACCTTATAGATATGCAAAGGTAAAATTATATCCAACTTTTCCTCAGAAACTATGTGAGCAAGAAGAAAATGAAGTGAAATATTTAAAGTGTTGAGAGAAATAAAACACCAGCCTAGAATTGTGTCCTGTGAAAATATCTTCAAAACGAAGAATCTCAGACAAACAAAAATTGACGGAATTTGCTGCCAGTGGACCTGCCTTGCACGAGATGTTAAAATAAGTTATTCGGAGAGAAGGAACATGGTATAGATCAGAAGCTTGAATTTTCATAAAGAAAGGAAGAACATTAGAGAAGGGTAAATAATTGAAGGAATTCCATTAGAAAAGGAATAAATAAATGAAGGTAAAAAGCATCCAGAGTAAAAATACACATTACATATAGAGAAATAAAATATGACAGCAGACTTCTCGAAAATACATTCAAATGATACCTTTAAAGTGAGGGAGAGAGCTGTCAACCTAGAATTCTAAACCTAATGAAAACATCATTAAAAGATGAAAGTAAAATAAAGAATTTCAGACAAATGAAAGCTAAGAAAATTCATTGCTACCAGATCTGCTCTAGAAAACACTGTTGTAGGAAGCTTTTCAGAAGTGAAATGGTTTCTGATGGAAATTTGAAACCCCCCTGCCATACACACACACACAAATGAAGAGCACTAGAAATGGTAAATATGGGGATGTGAGTAAATATAAAAGAAATTTTTTTTCTAATTTTTACTGTCTTGTAAATATAACTGTTTAAAACAAAAATAGCAACAGTGGGCTGTAAGGCTTATAATAGTAGTAGTAAAATGTATGGGAACAAAGGATAGGAAGAGGGAGATGGAAGCATACTGGTGTAAGATTCTTTAATCATATGCCAATTTGTACAATGTTATGTGAAGGTAGACTGTGATAAATTAGAGATATAGATGGTACACCTTAGAGCAAATACTAAAAAATATTCAATTAATCCAAAAGAAGGCAGGAAAAAGGACAAAGAAACAAAGAACAAATGTGACAAATAGAGAACAAACAGGAATATTGTAGATATAAACCCAGCTGTATTGATAATTGCATTAAATATCAGTGGTCTAAGCATTGAAATTAAAAAACAGATTATAAAATAAATAAAAATCAACTTGGTAACAGTTTACAAGAAACACACTTTCAATATAAAGACAGAGATGGATTAAAAGTAAAAAGAGGGGCTTCCCTGGTGGCGCAGTGGTTGAGAATCTGCCTGCCGATGCAGGGGACACGGGTTCGTGCCCTGGTCCAGGAAGATCCCACATGCCGCGGAGCGGCTGGGCCCGTGAGCCATGGCCGCTGAGCCTGCACGTCCAGAGCCTGTGCTCCGCAATGGGAGAGGCCACAACAGTGAGAGGCCTGCGTACCGCAAAAAAAACAAAACAAAAAGTAAAAGGAGAGAAAAGATATCCCATATAAACACAAATGAAAAGAAAGCTAGAGTGGCTATGTTAATATAGGATAAAGTGGGCTTCAGGACAAGTACTATTCCAGGAATGAAGAAGGCTATTACATTATGATCAGGGATTCAAAATATCAACAAGAAGTAACAGTCTTATATGTATATGTACCTAATTACAGACCTTTAAAAAAAAATGAAGCAAAAATTGATAGATCCAAAAAGAGAGAAAGACAAATCCACAGATGAAGTTGAAGATTTCAATTAATAGAACTAGCAGACAAAAGAAATTCAGTAAATATGTAGGAGACTTGAACAGTACTATCAGCCAACTTGACCTAATGGACATGTAGATGATGTGCCACCCAAAATGAAACAGGAAAGAAAAAGTTTCTATGATTTTATGTATAAAAAATAAAATTATAAAAATGTGAGAAGAAATCATATGTGTTTTACTGTGTTTTTAATCTTAGGATAGAGAAAACCTAAGTACAACATGCAACTCATGGAGGTTTAAAAAAAGAGATAAATGTAACTATAGGAAAGTAAAAATTTCTTCATGCAAAAACATCATAAGTAAATTCAAACTGTAAATAAACCAAGGAAAATATTTGCTACTCCAACCATACAAGAAACTGATAACCATTATATATAAAGTGCTTCTACAAATAAGCAAGAAAAGGACCCTAACCCAATAGAAAAATAAACAAAAGACATAAATAGCTCCTAGAAAAAGAAATGTCCTTAAATATATGAAAGTATACTCAATCTCATGCACAATATTAATTTTCACTGTCAGATGATGAAGATTGAAATGTTTGCTAACATGCTGTGTGGGTGAGGACAGTGTAAGAGCTGATAATAGACATCTCTTCCCAACTCCTCATATAGTGACTTCATGTTGATAGCTTAAAATCAGTGATGATGAAAGTATTATTTATATCATGGAAATTGGCATATGCTACAAATCAAGTTTTTTCTTCCCTGAAAGTCAGTTGGTAATCATTTACCAACACACCACCACGTAAGAGTGTAGGGAAACAGGCTCTCTCATACTGGTGTTGTTTTGAATATAAATAGCACAATCTCCACACAGCACTTTATTAAAGTCCAGCAAAGATATTAATTGCACCTTTTAAAACAACAATCCTGGGCCTCCCTGGTGGCGCAAGTGGTTAAGAGTCCGCCTGCCGATGCAGGGGATACGGGTTCGTGCCCCGGTCTGGGAGGATCCCATATGCCGCGGAGCGGCTGGGCCCGTGAGCCATGGCCGCTGGGCCTGCGCATCCGGAGCCTGTGCTCCGCAACGGGAGAGGCCACAACAGTGAGAGGCCCACATACCGCAAAAAGAAAAAAAAAATAAAAAATAAAAAAAATAAAACAACAATCCTATTTCTAGGTACATGGCCTAGTTATTTTTGCACACATGTGAAATTGTATGCTTTTTTTTTTGTATTAGCACATGTCTGTCAATAGAGGATTTGTTTTTTAAAATGTAGTACATCTCATACAATGGAATGTAAAGCAGCTGTTAAAATAGGTGAGAACATCCTTTATATCCTAACATGGAATGAGATCCATGCAATATTATTAACTGAAATAAGATTTTGAGAGAGAGAAGAGAATGTATTTACATATATTTGCTAACAAAGTCCTATTCACAAGGAGTATTAGTTGCCTCCGGGGAGGAGGATGCCTGGAAAATAGGGCTGGGAGGGAAATTTCACTGTGTTTAAAAATTTTTTTAAATTTTGCTTTATGCACAGTATTTCTTATTAAATAAATAAATAAATAAATTTCAATGCCATAAAAATACTTACTGAGGTGTTGTGAGACAGGCTATTTTATACACTATTGATAATTCTGAGCTGGAATAGTCCTTATCAAAAGCAATTTGGTAATATGTAATCAAAACCTTTAAGTAGTTTTTACCTTTAATAGAGCAATTACACTTTTCAGTATCTAGCCTGAGAAAATAAGCAGAGATGAAAACAAAGATTTATACACAAGATGCTCATCATGGTGTTATTTATAATAGTGAAAAGTTAGAAATAACCTAGATGTTCAGTGAAATGGAAATAGTTAAATAAATTTAATCCAGTCATACAACTGAAGGAATAGCCATTTAAAATAAAGTTTTGAAAAATTTTAATAGCATAGTCAAAACATTATAAATAGAAAAGTAAGATGCAGAGTTTCACACAAGGTATGACCCTAATTTTTCTGAAAAGCAATGTGTACACATTCACATGCTTACGTACACATACACATACAGGGAAAAGATATGCGGCATGTTAAGAGGATTATCTCTGGATGATAATATGGAATTTCACTCTCATCTTGATATGATTTTCAGTATCTTCTTGATAATTATCTGTAAGAATAATTGTCAGAAATAATAATCTGTTAGAAAAATTTAAATTTTTAATGTTTTACAGTATCTTAAACATAAAGAAATACCTTGCATCCTATTGTACAGTCACTCTGTACATTGTTACTAAATAAAACATGTGGCACTACAACACATCTCATCTATAAAAATGAAGGCAAAAATACAAATATATCCCCTCTTACCAAAGTATCTTGTAAAAACTAGGGGTTCTAGAAAGAGAAGAGTTCTGTGGTCAAATAAATTAAAGAAACATTAAGCTGTATTTCATGGTCTCTTCCTCTTAGAGATATGTAATTAATATTAACGTTTCTGAGTGATCCTGCAGTAAGGAAAATTAACTCTTTATAGTTGCTTTCTCCTCCTCCTCCCTCCCCCCTCTCTAAATACCTAAATGTGGACCTAGTGTTCCAAAGGACATAGTTTAGAACATGATGAGCTCAGGAATTTTGGAGACCCCTTTCTCTGATCTCTAATTTTTGTTTGTTTGTTTGTTTCCATGGCATTTGCTCCCTGTAACAGCAGTGACAACTAGTGTGAGAGCTGTGCTGACTCTCCTCTCTTCCCCAAGGCAAAAAATCGCACCTGATCACTTCATTGTCCTGAGCACTCCCACCCCCGCAGCAGAGTTTACCTGTACATCATCATTCGTGCCCATCAGCATGTCAGAAAGAAAGGACCAGAAAGTACTTGGACACATACTAAAACACTGTGCACTTGTCTTTCTGATAGGACAAAAATTATTAGCACATAATTTTTTCCCATTCCCCAGCGTTTCCATTTCCTTTAGAAGAGGAATCTGGTTTTTCAGTTGCCTCTGCTCAGTTCTTTCCTCTTCCTTGCTCTCCAATGCAGTCTGCCATTTTTAGAGATATTCTTTGGGCTTTAGAGATGCAGATTTGGGGGAAAGAAGAAGAGGTGACAGGCAAGATGTTGGGAGGAATTTTGGAAGAGAAATACAAGGGGGAGGGATCTGGAATATATAAGAGAAGTAGAAGGAAGACAAAGTGGGATTTTAAGAATTAATCTTATGAAATATGTATTATCTACATAGTGTTCAAGAAATGATAAATGTGTGTGTGGATGGAAGGAGGGAAGGAAGAAAGGAAGTCCAGTAGGCTACCTTGAAAATTCTGTTTTGGTTGCTAAGCTGAAATTCTTTGATTGTAACATAGCTCTTAGATGCTGTATGATCAGGCCACCCAAGATGGCTGTTTTCTTGCTCTCTGAACATCCCCTGCCGGACCAGTCCCTGCTTCACCTACACCCCACTCACATGGCTGACCTTCCCCCTAAATCATTGAGCCTAATCAGTAAATGCCTACATACTTGCCCCAGCTAGTGATTGTTCTAATCTTTAGATCAGAACCATCTCCCCTCTTTCTGATAGTTTATTAAAGGGGTGGTGAGGGGCATGCTCCTCTGCTGGTTTCCCTGGTAACTGATGAGCCAACCTGATGTCAGTTCCCCCTATAGGTGGTAACCTCCCTCTCCCCCGCTTGTGAAGACTACTGCCGTATCCTGCCCACTGTCTGCCATACACGGTGGAGTGTTGCTTATCTGTTAAACTACTGATGTCTCTGTAGCTGACTCCAGGCTCTTCCTTTGGTCTTGAGGCTGAGCAAGCACAGGGCTTCCAGGCCTGCAGGGTGCAGCCCAACAGATGGACTATGCTAGTCACCTTTAATAGCGTAACAGGTTTAAATCTGCATTCTCTAAAGCCTGCACACTGTAAATAGAAGATCGTATGGGCTTGGAAAAAAACTGTCGAGATACTGCCAATCACTCAGCTTCTTTGACTAGAAAGAAGAAAAAGGAAGTGAAGTGAGCAGATTCTGGAGAATAAAGAGGGAAAAGAATTACAGCTCTGAAATTAGCATCTTAGTCACTCAGATAGCTGTATCCTAATCAGAAAATATGGTTTAGGAGAGATTCTGAATAATCCTGCATCCTGAAAGATTGCTTTCTGTTCTGAAAGGAAACATAACCAAAAAGAATTTTTGAATTTTCCATGGAACAAACTGATGAAGAGAAAAAAGCAGGACAAAGCCAAGGCTGTATAGAGGAAATCAGCAAAAGGGAATCCAGATAGCTCACTAGACAGTAAGAGTTCAATAGCACAGTTTGAAAAGAAATGCAAATAATAATGCACAGCACATCAAAGAAGGAAAATATTGACAAAACTCGGTGCCAAAAGGATGACAATGCATAAGGCAGTTTTATAAACTGTGGAGGGACTGTGAATTGGTAAACCTTTCTGGAATGCAGTCTGGCAATATGAACCAAAATTTGAATTTTTAAATGTATATACCCTTGATAGGGCAATCTCTTTGTAGGAATTTTCTCTGAGGACATAAATAAACAAGTACATTAAGATGTATGGCAAGGATTTTTTAAAAGCTAGTTTTATATAATAGTAAAAAAAAAGAGGGCTTCCCTAGTGGCGCAGTGGTTGAGAGTCTGCCTGCCGATGCAGGGGACACGGGTTCATGCCCCAGTCCGGGAAGATCCCACATGCCGCAGAGCAGCTGGGCCCGTGAGCCATGGCCGCTGAGCTTGCACGTCCGGAGCCTGTGCTCCGCAACGGGAGAGGCCACAGCAGTAAGAGGCCCGCATACCACAAAAAATAAATAAATAAATAAAAGTCCTGTGAATAATTTAATATCTATGAGGAGGTGCTTGGTTTAATAAATTAAGTACATCCATACAGTAGAATACTATGCTCTGTGTATCTCTTATAAGCAAGCATAGGGTCTGGAGTCAGATTGTCTGAGTTTAAATCTGGCTCTACTAGTATGAGTTTGATCACATCATTTAACATCTCTTTGCCTAAGTTTCCTAATATACAAAATGTTTTAAAAACCTCTAAAATAGCTTCATATCCTATAAAAGCTATTTCAGAAAGTGTGACAAAGATTGAATGAATTAATACATTGAAAGCCCATGCACATAATAAGTACTCAATAAGTGTTAGATATTATTATGTAAACATTATAGATGATAATATCACAATGGAAAATGATCATGTCAAGCAAAAGTTACAGACTAGCTAGTAATATAGGTTTATGTTTATGTAGAATAATTTATGTTTGACTGTATGCATAGAATTCAGAAAAGATGTTTACTCCAATTTTAATGCTGGCTATCTCTGAGAGTGGTATTTCAGATTATTTATTTTCTTTTTCCCTATTTTCTGATTTGATATTTTTTATTAACATATAAGATAATAACTCCTGAAATGGCAAGCTAGGAAATGTAAATCAGCTTTTCTACTGGGAAAACAAAAACTCTGGATAAAATATAAAAATCACAATTTTAAAGCCATAAGGAGCCAACTAGATAGGGAGGAATTACCAAGCCAAAATCTTGGAAGAAGTTAAGTGACTCACTCAAAGCAACTTTGATTCTGAGGGCATTTGCTGATATGTTAAGAAACAACTGCTAACTGAGCTGTAGTTTTGATGACTGCATGTGACAAGGGGAAGGGAAGTTAAAGACAAGGGTTTGCAGCTCAAGATGGGAGTCTAACACTCATTCTTCCATATACGTATTAGGCTGGTGTCCTAATTGGCTTTATCCTCAGAGTAAGGTTGCACTAACAGTAATTCTGTCTTTATTCAGTTTCTTTCCTTCCTTCCTTCTCTTCTTTTCTCTTTTGTTTTCTTTTTCCTTCCTTCCTTCATTCCTTCATTCCTTCCCCCCGCCTCTTTCTTTTCTTCTCAGATTGGCAGCCTGGCTTAACATCACCTGTATAATCCAAGACACCTTAAAGCCCTGAATTCAGATTATGGTGGTTCCAGACTGGTGATGAGCAAGAGCAAACAAAAATCCTCTCTGGAAGGAAGGTGACTTCATCTAAGTTGGCTTCAAATTATTTCTAACAACTTTATTTTCAAACACAATGGCCAGCATTCTTCAAAGATAAACAAACATACAAGGAAACAAGATACCTTGAGCAAGAACCAGCTCAAAGACATAAACAGATTTAAAAGATTAGAATTATCAAACACAGAATATATAACTCTTAGGCTTAGTAGTAAAGTCAGTTTGATCTACAGGAAACAGGAAACTATAAAAAGCAATACAGTAGATATTTAAAAGAACCAGATAGAATGTCTAGAACTAAGAATGGTATAATTTAAATTAACAAATTAATAAATGGGTTTATTAGGAAACTAGACCCAACTGAAGAGAGAATTGGTAAATTAGAAAATAGATTGAAAGAAATTATCTAAACTACAGCACAGAAAGACCAAAAAATAAATTAATTAAAGAAAATACAAGAAAGGATGAGAGACATGCGTGATAGAGTAAGAAGACCTAAAATAAGGTAAAAATGAATCTCAGAAGGAGAGGAGGGAAAGAATGGGTTAGAGGCAAATTTAAAGAGATAATTGCTGATAATTTTCCAGAACCAAACCCACATATTCAAGGAACTCATCACATGCCAAACAGTATAAATAAAAGGAAATCCACCCCATCATAATGAAACTACAGAAAATCAAACCAAAGAGAAAATCTTAAAAAACAGGCAGAGAAAAAAGACAGATTAATATCAAAGGAACAACAGACTGACATCTGACTTTTGGTGGCCACCTGGAAGCTAACAAGCAGTAAAATGATTAAGTCAATATGTTAAAAGAACAAAAATCTACCAACATAGAATTCTATACCCACCTAAAATATTCTTCAAGAATAAAGAAGAAATAAGGACAAACATAAAATCTAGAACTGAAACAAAAAGATGGAGAGATTTTGACATTGGTATACTCACACCAAGGAAAATTCTAAAGGATGTACTTTAGGCAGGAAGATAGTGATCCCAGGTGGAAAGTCAAAGAAGGAATAAAGAGGAAATAAAGGGGAAAATATGTAAACCTAAATGAACTTTGTATAAACAATAATAATATCTTGTGGGGGTTTTATCATACAGCATTAAAATACAACTCTGTGTGTGTGTGTGTGTATGTGTGCACACATACATAATGAACAACTGAGGGCTTGAAAACATACTTTTTTCATTGAAGTATAGTTTTATTGAAGTATAGTATGTAATTATAAAAGTTAAAGGTGTACATTGTAGTGATTCACAGTTTTTAAAGTTTATATACTCCATTTATAGTTATTGTAAAATATTGGCTATATTCCCTGTGTTGTACAATATAGCTTGGTAGCTTATTTTATACATAATAGTTTGTATCTCTTAATCCCCTATCCCTCTATTGCCCCTACACCCTTCCCTTTCACCACTGGTAACCACTAATTTGTTCTCTATATCTGTGAGTCTGCTTCCTTTTTGTTATATTCACTAGTTTGTTGTATTTTTTAGATTTCACATGTAAGTGATATCATACAATATTTGTCTTTCTGTCTGATTTATTTCACTTAGCATAATGCCCTCCAAGTCCATCCATGTTGTTGCAAATGGCAAAATTTCATTCCTTTTTATAGCTGAGTAGTATTCCATTGTATATACATACCATATCTTCTTTATCCATTCATCTCTTTTTTAAAATTATTTATTTAAAAAAATTTTATATTATATTGGAGTATAGTTGATTAACAGTGTTGTGTTAGTTTCAGTTGTACAGCAAAGTGATTCAGTTATACATATACATGTATCTATTCTTTTTCAAATTCTTTTCCCATTTAGGTTATTACTGAATATTGAGAAGGGTTCCCTATGCTATACAGGAGGTCCTTGTTGGGACCATTCATCTCTTGATGGACACTTAAGTTGCTTCCATATCTTGGCTGTTGTAAATAATGCTGCTATGAACATTGGGGTGCATGTATTTTTTCAAATTATTGGTTTTGATTTATTTGGGTACATACACAGGAGTGGAATTGCTGGGTCATATGGTAGTTCTAATTTTAGTGTTTTGACGATTAGTGATGATGACCATCTTTTCATGTGCCTGTTGGCTATCTACATTTCCTTTTTGGAGAAATGTCTGTTCAGGCCTTCTGCCCGTTTTTTAATCAGATTGTTTTTTTGATGTTGAGGTGTATGTGCTGTTGGTATATTTTGGATATTAACCCCTTATTGGTCATATCATTTGCAAATATTTTCTCGCACTCTGTAGGTTGTCTCTTCATTTTGTCAGTGGTTTCCTTTACTGTGCAAAAGCATTTATGTTTAATTACATCTCATTTGTTTATTTTTGCTTTTATTGTCTTTGCTTTAGGAGACAGATCCAAAAAAATATTGCTATAATTGATGTCAAAGAGTGTTCTGCTTATGTAAAACATCCTTCTTGTGAGCGCTGAGACAGTATGGTGAGAATGTCATCTGTCAATGTGGGAAGAGTAGACACAGGAAAGTTGTCTGAGGTATACTTTGAGCCACAACAGTCTTAGGCAGTATATTTAGAGAGATACCAGACTGTCATCAAGGAAGGTATAGTGGGCATCACTTTTCTTTTGCCTGTAATCACCCTTCCTTTCATCTTGGAATAACACTTTGCATTTCTTTGGGAGAATTTATCCTCCACTCCATCTATATGCTTTTATTGGTACTTTCAATCATAATACCCAGTAGTCATGGAGATGGGCACATACCTGAGTGTCTTAGTCTGTTTGGGGAGGTGTATCAAAATACCAGACTGGGTATCTTATAAACAATAGAAATGTATTTCTTACCATTCTGGAGGGTAGCGGTCTGAGATCTGGGAGCCAGCATGGTTGAATGACAGGCTTCTTCCAAGCTGCGGACTTCTTGTTGTATCCTCACATGGTGGGAGGGGCTAAGGATCTCTCTGAAGCCTCTTTTTATAAGGTATAATGCCATTCATGAGGGTTCCTCCCTCATGACTTAAGCACCTCCCAAAGGCCCCAGCTACTAATACTATCACCTTTGGAGGTTCAGATTTCACCGTATGCATTTGGTGGGGGAGAACACAAATATTCAGACCATAGCACTAAAACAAGTCAATCAGAATCCTTCCTCAGCGTTTTCTTTTTTAAATTGGTGCTATAGAGTGAGGTTAATCCCTCTTTGATGGAAAGATGTGAATTGTGGGAGTGACAGATGGCCAATTTCCAACCATGTGAAGGAAGCTGATCTTAGAAAATGAACTAAACACCAGCGGGGATCAGAGAGGGAATTGGAGAAGGAAAAACTTGGAAGTATTCAAGTTCTTTGTTCCATCAGCCCTGAGGGTCAGCTTCTTCCCTCCCTTTCCCTTCTGTTCCAAAAGATTTACCTTTTTGCCTCAGCCAGTTCAGGTCCTAATTGTTCTGCCAAATCAGAGGGAAGCAGCGGGGCAAGCTAGAGAACTGTGTCTAAGGGTGAGGTTAGGCTATTAAAACTAAGCTGCAGAAACAGAGCAGAAACCAGGGATGGAGTGGAGGCAGGTGACACTCGCCGATCAGGGAAAGATCAAAGCAGTTGAACAGCAACTGACTGGAGTTGATTCGAGGCTCATTTTTCTGGGTTGTTGGTGTAGTTTTTGTGTTTTGTTTTGCCACCTACATTTCATGGGGGCAGAAAAAACAGGCTAAGGGAGCCTCTGGATGTTACAGAGAACTCTCAATACTAAAGCCACAAGTTGTCTGTGGATAGTTATGGAGAAACGAGAACTGGATTTTAAAATATAAGGGTTTCTGAGATGATACATGGAAAAACATAAATTAAGAGGAACAGTTGATGTTAGAAAGCATTCATTTGTACCTATGCATTCTTAGTTACTAAAATCTTGCTAGATATCCATGTTGACTTCTTAGGGGTTAAAATTAGCACTAATTTATAACATAGTTGTTAGGAAGAGTTAGGTAAGTCTGGAAAATGTTGCAGTAGATGGGTGTCAGGATAAAATCAATCTCATTTTAGCCCCATGCTCCCTTAATGGCAGCTACTCAGTCTGCAGGCATGTCGCCCATGTTGGGCATTTGATAGAGACTTTCTTGTAGAGTTTATTGCTGATACATGGTATTCATTCCTTGGCTTTGTAGCTTGTGTTTCTTCCCTCATCACCTGCTGTCTGCCTCCCCCTGCCAAGTTAGGGTGGTATTATTTCATAGCTTTTAAGAACAGAGACATTCCACCTTCCACACAGTTTTAGTCGGCGAGAATTTCCTTGTAACACATGCTGCTCACAAATACATGTTGTCAAACACATGTCCTAGTGCAGGTAACTCTTAGTAAGAGGTAGGAGCCCCAGCGAGCTAACTTGGGATCAGCAGAGAATTAAAGTCCCAATCAGAAACCAAAGTGGAGGGCCAGTTGGGAAACTGGCTGAATGCCTGGTATCAGGAAGGGAGGCTGCACTTAGGCCTCGGGACTCAGCTTTTCCTAGCGCAGGAACTGGCTCCCCTCACCAGTGGGGTGGGCAGGTCCAATATGCTGCCATGCTGGGTGCCGGTGGGTAGCATCCCACGTCTCATAGAAGGGGCAGGCTGCTAGTCTTCATTCTTAGCAGCTGGATTGGAAGAGCTGGGATAGGCTAGGTTGATAGGTAATTTCTACTGGAAATTCTAAAATTTGAGATCATCCTTTCCCTTTTTATTATGCATGGAAAGAATCTAAAACCCATTGTCTGAGGCATGACTGTTTCTTTTTGTTTTTATAAAGCTATCAAGTGTTTCTCTTTTCATGTAAGGCTTTCAAGGACTTCTGGTTCTAAACAAGTGAACACTCTAGTAGTTGAGATCTCCTCTCCCCTCCTTGCATTTATTCAGTCCCCTACCTCTACACCCCTTCTGGGACACAGCCTGTCATTCTGGATTTGAAGCCCCATGGAGCAGAGTTGAAAACGTCTACCTGTGTTATCTCTTTTCCCGGAACTGTCTGCCTCACAGTCGGATCCACCGCAGACCAAGGGAGCTCAGTCTCGCAAGAATTCACTGAGCAGCTCCGAGGTGCCAGGCACTGGTGCAGATGCTGGACACATGATGCCAGACAAGGATTGCTCCCTGGTGTCACGGAGCTTGTCTTCATCAGCTGTTGTTCTGAAACAGGTGGCGGGCTTTACAAGAGGTTTGGTAAAATTCTGCCTTGAGTGCTGGAGTAACTTAAGGATTTAGAAGGATGTGCCAGTTTCAAATACAAATGTGACTGTGCTTCACCCAGTCAGTTTAGGGTGAGTGACATAGGTGTTAGAGGCCTAAGTGGTTTAGGACCTGAGAGCCCTTCTCAGGGTCTGCCTAATGCAGAACTCTTTTCTGCATGGTAGGAAGTGACTTCTTCTTTGGCCTCAGGATGGACATGCAAAAAGAGAAAACAAGGAAGACAGAGCTTCTGGGTTATTGTTCATCAGAGAAGCCAACTTATATTTCCCTGCAGATTTACCCTATCAGTTTTTCTTTCCCACTGAACCCAAGCCACTGTCTGGGAGATCTGAAGTCCAATTTGCATCTCAGAGCAGTGTGATGCTCTACATTTCCTGAAAACGGACGTGCTCTTCCTTCCTACTATCCTGTCCAGGTTCTTGCAGAAAAAGACCTTTGCTCCTGGCCAGAGATAATATTTTGTTCCTAATTTCTAAGTAGCTGCTTTTGGGTGATTCAGAGTGGGATGAAGAGGGTAAATTCTGTCAGGCTGTCCACTGCAGTGTGGTTTGGGCAGCCCATTGCTGTGGAGACCAAGGAGCTAGGCAGAGGCAATTGCAGGTGGAAGCAGGAGCTGCATATGTAGGTTGGGAGGGCAAGGGGCAATCAGGGATGGTGTTTGAGCACAGGGGGCTTGAGGAATGAAAGGACAGCACAGTAAGTCTGGCCAGACCCTGCAAGCTTGGTCTGTGAACCCAAACCAAAGAGAAGGGAATGTGCACTTCTTGAGCCAGGCTCTGTATATACTTTACGCTACTTATTCCTTGCAGAAGGTTGAGAACTATGAGGAACTGAAGCCAAAGAGACTAAGTCCCATTCCTGAGGCCGCACAGAAGATGCTAGCCTCAAATTCAAGCTCGGGCCTCCTGATTCCAAAGCTGGTACCCTGTCCACCACCCCGAGCCCTCTGGGTGGAGAAGAGCAGCTGATCACATGCCATTAAGAACAATAACCAGTGACATGGTCCTAGGACACAGAGGACGAAGGCTGGACTCCCTGCTGCCTTGCTGTCATTCAGGGGCTAGTCTCTGGCTGTCCATTTGTATTGACTTATCTCCTGGCGTTCTTCTGGCAACTCAGCCAGCCCATTCATTCCCTTGCCCTTGGACCATGATAGGATTATATAGGTGCATGGGAAAAGCTAAATTTTCCAGACTGAGGTTCATTGTTACACTGTTAAATCCTCCAATACAAGTGCTGTCACGTGGCCTGGTTTGCCTGGATTTCAGCAATGTGGCTGCCCCCCTCCATCTCTCCCTGTGAGTGCTTGAGGTCCACAGCTCTGGTCGGCTCTGAGGAGTGGTTCACAGAGGATGCTGGCCACGCTCGAGGGGTGGCGGGGGGGTGTCAGACCTACGGACAGAGGTTGTGACCTCCTCTGGCCCTACCATGGATGTCAGCCACATCTTTGGGCTGTCAAGACCAGCTCCTGAGACTGAGCCATGAGACTGAGCCTCCTTCAGGACCTGGGGACACCTTCCTTTCCAGGTGGAACCCACCACTTCCATGGGGCATCATCTCTGTAACACAGGGGGAGTGAACAGGAAAGAGGAAAGGCAGCCCTTGTGGGTCAAAGGCTTGAGAAAGGGGTGGGAAGCCAGCCCAGGGATCATGCAAGTCTTTGGAGATGGGAAAGAACCAGAGCTAGGTGATCATTTCCACCATGTAAATGCAGTACAGTTGATGTCTACTTTGGGCTGCTTTGGTTTTTTAAATAGAACACTTCCCCTACTAATAAGCTAGCAAAGTTCTGTTCCTCTCTTTATAAGAGGGCGCGGATGACGTGGTTCTATCAACACTTTCCTGTGTCTTTTGAACTGTAGCTTTTTCATCTCCTCACACCTCACAACTGCAGATTTATCTTTCATATTCACTCCCCTCTCTCCCACCTCATTTCAGTAGGTGTTTAGGTCCTTCTAAAAGGCTCAGCACAAACCTGCTGCCGTTGATTGAGCCCCACCTCTGTGCCACGTGTGTGTTCAGCATCATATATGCACTTATGTCATTTAATCTTCCTAGCAACTTTAGGTGTACATCTCTAATTTACAAGTGAGAAAACAAACCCAGAGAAGTTCAGCAACTTGCTTGAGGTTGCACAGCTTCTTATAAATGGTGGAACTGGGATTTGCTCTTAGGTGTGTCTCATCCCAAAGGCTGTGCTCTGAGCACTGCCTCCTGGCACTGTCCTGCCTTGTGAGATAAGAGGCGGCTCTTCAGACCTATCTTTCGTATCTGTGGTGTTGGTGGAGGGGAATGAACGCTGCCTTCAGCTCTGCTCCCACACTACTGAGGGCTCCAGGGGTTTGCTTTTGGCAGAACTTCTTTCAGGCATGCCCGATGCTCTGAGCAGGCTGTCAGGGAGCCTCCCGCCTCCCGCCTCCCACCTCCCGCCTCCCACCTCCCGCCTCCCACCTCCCACCTCCCACCTCCCGCCTCCCCCCTCCCCCAGGGAGGCAGCCGCTATTTCCAGCTCCGTGATTTGAGCAGGCCTCCCAAAGAAAGAATTATTGCAAACCTGGCCTTTACCCCTCCCTGTTCCAGTGATGGCAACTCCCAGCTCTAGCTGGAGGTCTAGAAGGCAAGATAAGGAAAGAGCTGGGCCAATGTTCTGGTCACTTCTTGGCACCGAGTGCTCATGTTTTTACAGCAGCTACGGGCCCTGCGTCCTTCCTGGAGACTCTAGGGTAGAACACAGGCAAAGTCACCTCTTCCCACTTTCCCAGCCCTTGTCAGGCGGCTGTCCTGATTTGCTATGCTCGCAGCCTCCCTTCACTGGGCAGGGGCTTCCATATGGCCCTCATTAGAAGAGAATGGTTTCCAGGGGCTCCTGGAAATGTGTTGCAGGTGGGCTCCTGGGCACTTGGCTTGCCTACCACCTCTTCAGCTCTGTTTGCTTTGCCTAATTGGTTTTTTCTCTGCTGATTTGTCTGAGTAAAGTTTCTTTTCCCCGTTTTGTCCAAGGTGCATCTGGCACCCATTTGGCCGGGGAGGGAGCAGAAGCAGGGTTGTTAAGTGAATGCTTAGCATAGGGCTGCAAGAAGTAAACTGAGGAGAAAGACAAGATCCGGGAGAGCGTGAAGAACGTGGTTGGTTGGAGCCTTTGCACAGAGCAGAAATTCCACAACCTCCATCCTTGTACTTGGTTTCTGTCCAGAAACAGAGCCTCGAGATGGCCGAGGGAAGGACTTTGATGTGATTCTGAGACTAGATTGCAACTCCTACTTCAGTGGAAGCCTCACAAGCGGCCTGTCTTTCTTTCACAGGGGCCATGGCTTCTGGGCAGGTGGCCAGGGTACCAGAGGCCCTGCTTGCCAGGAGGGGAGAAACAAAGGGCTAGGGAAGATCACCTGTGTCTCTGTTCTTGCTTTCATCTAGTTTGCAGTCAGGCCTCTGGTTCTGCAGCAGGAATTTTGGCTCCAGACCCTGGTCTGGATCCAGAATGCCAGGTAGAAGTAAAAGTGAAGCAGCACCACTTGGAATTCCCGTTGCCGGCAAGGGTCCAGCGCCAGCCCAGCCACAGCAGGGGGACTTCGGCCCGTTTACTTGCCTGTCTGTGTCTCTCTGACTTTGAGAGACCGAAATGAGCATAGGCATTAGAGTCACAAAGTCTGTGACTTTGTGACTTCTGGGCTCCTACTTGATGTATGTCAACCAGTAAGTGCCTATTCATTTTGGAGCCTCAGTTTCCCCTCTATAAAACGTGACAAATCACATTGTCCCGCAGAGTAAATGAAATGATTGAAAACAGCTATCAGCTCTGCAGCTCTCTTAAGACTCCACGCGTATGGCTTCCTTCAATCCGCACAACGCCCGGAGGGGGTACTGTCATCGCCATCAGCATCCCTGGTTTATGGAGGAAGAAACTGAGGCCGAGACGACATAGGCTGGGACCCGGGACCTGCTACCAGACTGCTTGCACCTGGACAAAGTCTTCTCCAGCAATAGAATACAAAGAAACCATAAGGGACTCAGAATCACTGCATGCCTGCACAGTTGGCGCAGTTACGAACCATAGGCTACCAAAAGGCCGCAAGCCAACCACCGTCTCTTAGGTGCCAGGAGCAAAAGTAGGGTACTGCGCATGGTACCACCAAGGGGGTGGGCAGACCACCTAGGCTACGCCTCCTACCCTACCCACGGACCCACCCCCCCGTTGTTACCTCATTTAAGGACCTAAGCAGCTCCTCTCCAGGAGCGAGCAAGGGCACCTGTTTCTTGTTTGTGAGTCCTTTGCTGCAGCACAAGCCCCAGTAAAGTCTTGCCTAAAAGTCTCATCTGGCCTTTTTTAGCAATTTCTGTTGATTAAAGAGTCCAAGGACCCAGGTTGGTAACAGAGAGAAGCTAATGCCTTGTCCATGGTCTCACATCCAGGAAGTGGCAGAGCCCAGACTCCACGCAAGGAGTCTGACCCAGAGCCTGCACGCCTAGCCTGTGCAATCCTGCCTCTAGGAAAGCGGGGAAGCTCCTGGTGCCTGGCGGGGGAAAGCACACGCTGAATACTGACCCTCCCTCTTATTGCCTTGGGGCTGCCGGAGCTGCTCAGGAAGTTGTTCTGGCTGCTCTCTGGAAGGACAGTGACATGGGGGCTACCAAACAGTACAAGAATGAACGTGAGGAGAGGAGGCTGCTGGGTCAGGACACGCGAGGAAGGACACGCGAGGCGCTGACACACGCAAGGTCAGTGGGGAACTCGAGGGGCGGAAGAGGGGATGCGGGAACTGGGGCCGCCCTGGCCCGTTCCCTCACGGATGCTCTTGAAATCCACATGGTCTATTTCTGCCCAGCTCTGAGGAGTTGGTGAGGTCAGACCTGACAGCTTGCCCTGGCGGCGGCTGCTGGCTTCTCTAAACATCTCCAGATTCAGGGCCCCTCCAGCCGATGGCTCCTGCCCCAGCCGCCTTCACGAGACTCGGCGGCCGTCCCTGCCTCTCCTTGATGAGAGCGAGTCTGCCATTGGGGTCCTGCCTGCAGCCCTCCCTGCTCTGCCCGCCCGCTGTCCTTGCTGTGGTGTCGCTGCTCCCAGCACAGACCAAGGTTCCCTCACGTAAGGAGGTGGCCGCAGCACTCTCTGGCCACCCCTCTGGACTTCGTCCAGCCTCGCGAAGGGTGCCCCAGGCTGGGCGTTTTAGACGGGGAAGCTCGCAGGAAGAAAGTGACTTGAAGGAGAAAGGTGTGTTCCCTGGATGGGTTAGAAGGAATCACACTAGTTGGTCTGCCCAAGACACCCCACTCCCAAAAGAACAGTGAGAAAAGAAAGAACCATGGTGGAGAAAGGATGGAGGGAGAGAGGCCTCAGGGAGCGAGCTTGTGGCTGGCCGCGTCTCACCAATTTTACACACGTTAGTCAGGTTGAGCTCCCTGTTTTTTGGAAGGAGTGTGCCCATACGTCACCCCATAGGCCTCAGCCCCCCAGAGCGGAGGCACAGGGCTGACGGAGTGGGGGGCTTTACAGTCAGTCCTGGCTATGAGCTCTGGCTCAGCAAGTTAGTCCCCTGCTCTGAGCTTCTATTGCCCCTATGAAAACAGAAATCATAAAATCACCCTCACGTGAAAACAAGTCACCTAAACCACCTGACCCACAGTAGGTGCTCAGGAAAAGACAGGCCCTTCTTTGCGAAGTTAATGAGGAAGGGCTTTGGCACCCATCCCACTCCTATGGAGAACTTTTGGAACCTCTCACTTTCTTCCCTCTTACCTTGTCCCCAGGGCTGATGCCCTCGTACCCATGCTGCTCTAGGCCCCCGTTGCCGTGAGGCTGGATGACTGCTAGCCAGCCAGGGAGGGCAGGGGGTCTATGTCTGAAGCTAGGGCATATACGGAAGTGACTTTCAGTGCTTTCTTGTCCAACAACTATGGTGAACAGGCAACTCAGTAACCATGACCTGATAAGCGCAAGGCATTGAGGATCAGACCTCCTGGGGGATAAAGGTGTTTGTCACTGCCTAAAGCAATCAACTTACACCAGTGAAGTGCTGGCAGAGAATGAGGGAAATGGAAAATGGGTGGGAGGAATAGATGATGAGTATCAATCATGGCCTTGAGATCAGCTGGGGCAGGGAACCAGCGCTTGTTTCACTCACTCTCTTACATTAAGTCCTGTCAGAGGTTGCAGACTTAAATGAAGACCCAGTTGGACTTAGAGGGTCCGTGACAGATACGAGAGATGTGAGGGACATTCCTTGTGCCTTTGTTCAAATCCTCTCAGCCTCACTCCTTACTTTGCAGGGAACTTTGCTGACTGTTGCAGGGAACAGGTCTGTACAGGCTTCAGAACAGCTCAGCTCAGTGGCAGTGTGACAGTGTCCCGCCCCAGGGCTTCCCTGGAGCTGCTGTGTGAATGTCCCCGAATTCACTGGGCGCTAACCCAGTGATAACCGGAGATGTGGGGCAGTTAGTGTGAGGGGCCACCCTTGACCAGTGGAAGACAGGAGCCTATGGATAAATGCTTACCCATTTCATTTCCTGAGCAGAGAAATCTGAGCTACCTCCCATCAGGCTCCACAGCAGTTCCCACACTATTGATCATCTGTTGCCCATGGGGGCAGCCAACCCAGTGATGTGTCTTTGCTTTCCCCACTTTTCCCATTTCACTCTTCAGGGCCAGTCTCTGGATCCCTGAGATCACTTCCCATATAAACTACCTTCAGGTAAGCCTGTATCTCAGGCACAGCTTTTAGGGGATCTCAGGCTAAGACAGCCATGTGTAAAGTTTCAAGAGGGAGAAGGTGTGAAACAATCTTCACAGAATGGAAATGTAAGAACGTTACGGAAGTAGCATAAAACTGCCAAGTGTGCTGGGTTCCTATTTGGGTGTGTGCTCAAGGTAAACGCCCTAGCTCTTTTGTATCTTCTACTATAGCCTTGAGCATCTCAGTGTCATCACAAAATATGTGGATATGAATTTAATGTTGAATAACTTTTTGCCAGATGAATTTGATGAAAAGAGAAAGGCAGGAAAAATAAGGGAGTTCACAAAGCAGTAATTATAATGTTAAACCACGGAATTAAGCGGAACAAGGGGGCAAGTGAGGATATAAAGAGAAGATAGGTAGACAGACAGATATAGATAGATATAGTCTTTGTGTACATCTTGTACCTTTACAAAGTTACAAAGGTGGATGGTAGGGTCAATGGATTGATATCAGAGAGTGGTGATGCCAGGGTAAGGAGACACAAGCATGAGAGTGTGGATCAAATGGCATAGAGATTAAAGACTGTTGGAGGTGGGCTTCCCTGGTGGCGCAGTGGCAGTGGTTGAGAGTCCGCCTGCTGATGCAGGGGACACGGGTTCATGCCCCGGTCCGGGAAGATCCCACATGCCGCGGAGCAGCTGGGCCCGTGAGCCATGGCCGCTGAGCCTGCGCATCCAGAGCCTGTGCTCCGCAACGGGAGAGGCCACAACAGTGAGAGGCCCGCGTACCACCAAAAAAAAAAAAAAAAAAAGACTGTTGGAGGTGAGGAGGTCGTGAGACTCAGAAGGCAAAGTATTGAATGGGTCACTATTCTACAAGGTTGTTAAATCAGCAAGAATGGTGACAGGGACAGGGGTTGAGAGCCAGGTGCTAAGTCATTAAGGAAAGGAGGAGGGTAGGTTAGGAGGTAATAGTAGCAAGGACACATGGTAGGTGTTAAAGGCTGGCATGAATTTCAGAGAGTCTGGGTGTTTTGAAGGAGGAGGGAAGATAACTGAATTGCAAGTACAATGGGACACCTACCCCACCCTTGAGCCCTCTGGGATATAGTCACCCCTACACCCAGCATTTAGAAATGAGAATGGAGGTGGGGCCTGAATGGCCTCCACTCGAGGCTGCAGATGAAGTGGTATTTGCAGGGGACAGCCAAATTTCCATGAGGGCAAGATATGAAGCAACCTTAAAAAAAAGGATGAAAGATACAGGGTACTTGCTGATGACAGATCCCAAGTGTCAGGGTACATAGTATGTAAAAGTTGGGAACATGGACGACAGGGAGTGAGAAATAGAGATAATACTTGCCTTGTAGGATTACTGCAAATTTGAAAGGTAACTTTATGTAAAGTGGCCAGTAGGGGGTTTGGCAAAGATGATGAGGATGATGGTGCTGGTGTTGACGGTGATCGCCAGAAGAACAGGTGTCAAAGCTGAATTATAGGTAATGTCAGAAGAAGCACTGGTCTAGGAATCGAGTGTCTTATGTCTCATCCTGGCTTGGCTATTCTAACTGTGTGGCCTTAGACAAACCAATCACTTCCTCTCTCTGGATCATGGTTCCTCCATCTATAAAATGACAAGGTTAGACAGCATCACTGGTTGTCAACTCCAAGGTGGCAGAGTGGTCATGCATAAAAAATAGATGCTAATTTTCTGAAACACTTTCTTAAAACATGTGTATTTTCTCTCTCCTCCCCCTGTCCCCAAGAGGTCACATCTCATTTTCTGGGGTAGAGACCCAGAATGTGCATTTTGAAAAAGCCCTCTGGGTGATTTAATAAGTGCCCACTCCCAACCCTATTTTCTTTCTTTGGGGAATCGCTTTGCCAAGAAGCTAGTCTTTCCTCTCCCAAATGTCATCGCTCAGAAAGTGATAGTGAGAAAGACGTGGTTAGTCAGAGCTGGGTAGGAGCATTTATCAGAGGCACCAGATGCCCTGAGCTCTGCCCTTGGTGGGCAGATGGCCAAAGAGCAGGCAGCATTATTTTTACAGCTTGTTCTTTGGGCACTTCCCCATTCACATGCATAAGAATGAGAACTGAATCAGCATAGCTCAGTTTTGTTGCTGCTGTTTTTGGTTTTTTGTTAAATATCAGGCCACACCATGCTCTTGACTAGCCTAGGCATTGGTTATCCTTGAGAAAGGTGACCCCTTAGCCAGTAAGTGGGGGAAGCACAGGAGATATAGGCCCAGTGATGGGGAGTGAACCCAGCACAATTAGTCACCTTTATCCACAGCATGTAGAGATGTACTCAGCACATAGTAGGGACTCAACAAATACTTGTTAAACGGAAATCTAAGGAAAAGCAATAGTAGACCAAAAAAATTCTCCTAGCAGTTTAGGGAAATTCATTGGTTTTCAACTGCAGGAAAGAGAATGGCTTCAGAGAAGTACAAATTTATGCTGAGTCAAGCTAGCATTACAGTTGAAGGACAAAATAAAATCACTGACATGCAAGGACTTGAGAGATTACCACCTACAGACCTTCTCTGAGCAGATGTACTTGAATATTTCTAGTAAGAAGAAAAATGAATTTAAGTATCAACAAGTAACAGGGAAGTGGTAAATACATAAGCCTGTAAAATTAATAGTTAAATCTAAAAACGTTTTGACAGAACAAAGTAAAAAATTATTACTATAACTAAACTAAAGTCCCAAATGATTTCAAGATGGTGCCTTTTTTTTAAATAGTTTCTGCTTTATAACAAAGTGAATCAGTTATACATATACATCTGTTCCCATATCCCTTCCCTCTTGCATCTCCCTCCCTCCCACCCTCCCTATCCCACCCCTCTAGGCGGTCACAAAGCACCGAGCTAATCTCCCTGTGCTGTGCGGCTGCTTCCCACTATCTATCTACCTTACATTTGGTACTGTATATATGTCCATGCCTCTCTCTCGCTTTGTCACAACTTACCCTTCCCCCTCCCCATATCCTCAAGTCCATTCTCAAGTAGATCTGTGTCTTTATTCCTATTTTACCCCTAGGTTCTTCATGACATTTTTTTTTAATTCCATATATATGTGTTAGCATACGGTATTTGTCTTTCTCTTTCTGACTTACTTCACTCTGTATGACAGACTCTAGGTCTATCCACCTCATTACAAATAGCTCAATTTCGTTTCTTTTTATGACTGAGTAATATTCCATTGTATATATGTGCCACATCTTCTTTATCCATTCATCAGATTATGGACATTTAGGTTGTTTCCATCTCCGGGCTATTGTAAATAGAGCTGCAATGAACATTTTGGTACATGACTCTTTTTGAATTATGGTTTTCTCAGGGTATATGCCCAGTAGTGGGATTGCTGGGTCATATGGTAGTTCTATTTGTAGTTTTTTGTTTTTTGTTTTTTTTTTGGCGCAGTATGCGGGCCTCTCACTGTTGTGGCCTCTCCCATTGCGGAGCACAGGCTCCGGACGTGCAGGCTCAGCGGCCATGGCTCACAGGCCCAGCCTCTCCGCAGCATGTGGGATCTTCCCGGACCGGGGCACGAACCCGTGTCCCCTGCATCGGCAGGCGGACTCTCAACCACTGCGCCACCAGGGAAGCCCCTATTTGTAGTTTTTTAAGGAACCTCCATACTGTTCTCCATAGTGGCTGTACCAATTCACATTCCCACCAGCAGTGCAAGAGTGTTCCCTTTTCTCCACACCCTCTCCAGCATTTATTGTTTCTAGATTTTTGATGATGGCCATTCTGACTGGTGTGAGATGATATCTCATTGTAGTTTTGATCTGCATTTCTCTAATGATTAGTGATGTTGAGCATTCTTTCATGTGTTTGTTGGCAATCTGTATATCTTCTTTGGAGAAATGTCTATTTAGGTCTTCTGCCCATTATTGGATTGGGTTGTTTGTTTTTTTGCTATTGAGCTGCATGAGCTGCTTATAAATTTTGGAGATTAATCCTTTGTCAGTTGCTTCATTTGCAAATATTTTCTCCCATTCTGAGGGTTATCTTTTGGTCTTGTTTATGGTTTCCTTTGCTGTGCAAAAGCTTTGAAGTTTCATTAGGTCCCATTTGTTTATTTTTGTTTTTATTTCCATTTCTCTAGGAGGTGGGTCCAAAAAGATCTTGCTGTGATTTATGTCCTAGAGTGTTCTGCCTATGTTTTCCTCTAAGAGTTTGATGGTTTCCGGCCTTACATTTAGGTCTTTAATCCATTTTGAGCTTATTTTTGTGTATGGTGTTAGGGAGTGATCTAATCTCATAGTTTTACATGTACCTGTCCGGTTTTCCCGGCACCACTTATTGAAGAGGCTGTCCTTTCTCCACTGTACATTCCTGCCTCCTTTATCAAAGATAAGGTGACTGTATGTGCATGGGTTTATCTCTGGGCTTTCTATCCTGTTCCATTGATCTATCTTTCTGTTTTTGTGCCAGTACCAAGATGGTGCCTTCTGAATGGAGAAAAAAGTGGTAGCAGACTAATATTGGAATTGTATCAAATCAATAGGTAAATTTTCAGGGAAGGTATAGAGACATTAACATAACCATAGATTCCTAGAAAAACATATACTTATATGTGTGTTAAATACAAGGATAATCAACAGAAAAATAGAAATAGGATATATAATGTCCAAACTACTGGAGGAAAAAATTCAAAGTATTCAAAAATCAATTAAAACAGATGGTAAAAAAAAGGGAAAACTAACAGATTTTTTTAAAAGTAGGATACATGGAAAACATAAGATTGTAGAAATACATCCAGTCATATTAGTAATCACGATACTTGTAAATGAATCAAATTTCCCCTATTGAAAGACAGAGATTCACAGATTGGGTAAAATAAAATCCATTGTGGGTCATGATATGAAAAGGTTGGAAAGCACTACTTCTAGGGTATATACCCAGGAGTGAAATTTCCGAGTCAAAGAGTATGTGCCTATTTGGTTTTACTGGATACTGCCTCACTGCTCTCCAAATTAATTGCATTAATTTACCTTTAGAGTCGTGTTAGAGTTCCCATTGCCAAATCTGATATTGTTATACTTAAAAATTTTTCCCAGTGTATCGGGTATAAATTTTATCTCATTAGTATTGTATTTGATGTTACTTTGCTTACTAATGAGGTTGAGCATCTTTATACGTGTGGGGTTTTCTGTTTTGGGGGGTTATTTTTGCTATTCCAGTTTATTATTTGAATGGCTTGTTCCTGTCATCTGGCCACACATTTATACATTTTGGCTTGTTCTTATTGGTTTGTAGGATTTCTTTATAAATTTGGGTAGTAGTATCTTCTCCTTATCTTTGATTTGTCTTTTCATTTTGTTTATGGTATTT